>NC_139644.1:13998625-14126125 GCF_964638095.1 Poromitra crassiceps
GTGTGTATGCGTGTGTGCGTGTGTGTGTGTGTGTGTGTGTGTGTGTGTGTGTGTGTGCATGTGTGTGTGTCTGCGAGCGAGCAGAATTGTGTTCGGCCACAGCTATGCCATTTTACATGCAATTGCGCTGAAGCACTCAGGAAGTATAAAGAGCACCCCTGTGGATGACCTAACAGAGCTGTATTTTTGAATTGGGTAATTAGGGCTAACTAAATGGGCAAAATGGGTAATTAATTAGTGGCCAAAATGACTCAAGACAGGTTCAGAACCATGGAGAGCCCCAGAGTGGAGGAGAGCACAGGTGAACGGAGTTGTAATCAGCCAATTGAAGTGGACTATGAAAACCTTCTGGGGAGAGAGAGGAGATGCTACATGCCAACTCTGTGAGCGAGGCCTGACTAAATGGCCAGTGACACAGGGACGGGTATTACGCTAGTTTGATATAATGCATGCTGACAGCGCTGCATGGGTACAGCCTGACCTCCAACTGGATACGACCCACGATGTTGTTTGTACAAGCAGCCGAATACGACCTGACATCACGTTTCAACGTTAAGTGTCCTCTAGCGGTCATGTGACCAGTCTCAGAGTTGAGTGAAAATATAACCTCGAGGCGTGCGGGATTTCAACCTGGGGCCGCTGGCTTGACAGCCGTCTGTCATAACCACTCAGCTACCGGTTCGTTGCTGTCTGGACCTCTAACCCACACCCTAACCCACACCCTAACCCTAATGTTTTTTGAAAGAAAAGTCACTTTTTCATCTTGCTTGGGCGGAAGTCGCGTAGTACTTTTTCTTTGCCACTGAGGGGCGCTAGTCTAGCAGACGTGCTATATGATCGTATTGGAGCGATACGACGCCATTGGTCGTATGAGTTGCTGGATATGTTGCAGTACTGAGGGGCGCTAGTCTAGCAGATTGATATGGTCGTATTCCAGGTGTTGCTGCATTACGACCTCAAAAACTGACATCCACAGAAACGTTGGGTCTCGTTTGGAACCCGAGCGTCTGCAGATTAATTCCATACCCGATATGTTACGATCCACTAAAGTTAGGCACGATACGACATGAATAAATCGCTGTTTCTGTTATCTTTGCCGCCATGTTGCGGATCACTGTGCAGTGCACCTACCGGCCGGAGGAGTGGATTCAGCGGTCAGACGGTCATTGCAATGACGGTATAAAACAGTCAATAAAATAAGGTTTTTCAAAAAGTGTGAATCACCGCAACCACGAGAGGTCATTGAGCATACAGGCATAAATGTGCACAGAAAATATTAGGCTGATTGGTCCAGGAGAATGTGAGAATAGCTGCGGACAGATTCACTCACTCACTCAGTGGACCGAACACATCACTGGCAGAGATAATAAGCTGTCAAAGGAAGCTGTGCCTGAGTATTTCAATGCATTTCTCTCCAAGGTCCTGTTGGAAGCACCTTGAAGCCGTATTGACTTGTTAGCGCGTGCTCCAGAGGAGAAGGACAGAGGGTGAGGGGGGGGGGGGGGGGGGGGGCGCTCTGCGGGGGCATTGTGCTGTGCTGTGAGGCAGTGCAGAGACAACACAGATAGTGGCACTCACCTCTCTTGGAACTGATTGCAAAAGACAAAAAATGAAAAGGACGTCTACAATGAATCGCCTAATCACGATGCGGACGTGTGAATCGAATCGAATCGACTCACTGGCGGCTGAACCGTTGAATCGTTTATGTTTACATTTATGTTAACATTCAGATTTTAAAGCACTTTCAAAGTAAAAAAGGGAGTTGATATTTATCTGACTGCTTGTATTAATTGATGAAAAAGTAGCCATGTGCAGTAATAATATCGAAAATTGAGGATGTGATACTTGGAGCTGCGATACTTTGAGCTGACAGATGAATCGTAATCGAATCGAATCGTGAGGCCAGTGAAGATGCACAGCCCTAGTATATAGACACATCAACAGTGTGCCTGTGTGTGTAAAGTGCCTGTGGACCTGTGCTTAGCTACATAATGAACTGTCAGTGAAGCCCCAGCCCCGGGCCTCCGAGCGCTGTCGGCCCTAAGTACTCCAGACAGGCCTGTTCTGTCCTCCCTGCCTAGAACTCTCCTGGGTCACCCTGAGGCTTCTCTGTTCAACACACACACACACACACACACACACACACACATACACACACACACACGTACACACACACACACACACACACACACACACACACACACACACACACACACACACACACACCTACACAAAAGGTACAAGAGTAAACAGTGTCAATCGCATCGATATACACCAATGCGATATATTTGAAGGACCCCAGTGGAAATAAGCAGTCTTCTAGTTTGTAACTTTAAGCTGCTTTACTGGGCTATCCTTGGATCATTTCTTCGATTTACATATTGTGTACTTTTTTTTTTACTACTGTATTCATGTAAACTTGTAATGCTTTTATGTATTCTTGATCCGAAATAAACCAAACCAAACCAAACAGGACCAGGCACACACACACCAAAGAACATTGGGCCGGGCGTCTGGGTAGCACAGCGGTACATTCCCTGCCTACCAACACAATTGGCCGTGTCTGCGGGTGGGAAGCCGGATTAAGGGTATGCGTCCTGGTTGCCTCGCCTGATCGGGGAGGGGCGGGGGTGATGGTGGGGAATAGCGTGATCCTCCCACGCGCTACCCTACGTCCTGCCGGTGAAACCCCTCGCTGTCAGGTGAAACGAAGCGGCTGGTGACTTCACATGTATCGGAGGAGGAAGCATGGGGCTAGTCTACAACTCTACCCCAAATGGACAGAGGGGGGTGGAGGACGAGTAATGTAATGAAGGCCATAAACAGCAGTAACAAAAAGCTAATTCCTCGCACCAGTGATGCAGAAGAATGGCCCAGGAGAGCAGGGCCGCTGAGGGGAGCTTCTCACACTCAGTCACTGCCTCTGACAATGAGAATGTGTAAGTCCAAGTGTGTGTGTAATAAGGACCCAGAGACTGTTGAATCAAATCCTTCACTACACCCGCCATGACACACATTGACTTTCGTTTTGTCTCCTTCAGGCGTGCGCTCATTGGGTCAATAATGTTAATCCTTTTTCTCCATTTCTCTCTCTCGGTCTCTTTCTTCCTCTCCTGTTCTTCCCTCTGTCTATTTAACAATATCTCTCTACACGACGAAGTCAAACTGACCGCCCGCACCATAACAAGTATACTGTGAACTTGCATGGGAGAAAGGGCTTGAAATTCAGTCACTGGAGAGGAAAGACAACAGTATGTATGCCAATAGAGAGATATCAAAAGAAACGGTGTCTCCTCTGAACTGTGGCTATATAGATTTGATTTAAACAGTTTAAACAGTTAAACAGTTAGTAGACGGACAAGCCCGTCTTTTATTGTCACACGACCACACCAACACATGCATGCGGCCACAAACACACACTCATGCCGACGGTGGCCGGTGAAATTTGTCCTCTGCATTTAACCCATCCAGGCTTGTCCTTTCCTCCGGGGGGCAGGCCAGGAGCAGTGGTCGCTTTCTCGTACAGCGCCCGGGGACCAACTTCGGGTGTTGTCGTCACTGGTCGGACGATATTCTGCATGTTTTTAGTGGGGGGTTATGTACGGAGGAACCCCGGGGAGAACATGCAAACTCCACACAGAAAGGCCCTTTCGACAAGATAACCCACCTGGGCAGTAGGCACTGAGGATATGGGGGGGACACAACCCCAGCGCCCACAGCATCCCAGGCGGGAATCAAACTCAGGACCTTCTAGCTGTGAGGCGACAGCGCTACCGACTGCGCCGCCGTGTCCCCTTGTATAGATGCTAATGTTTTCCTATCTGTTTGCATGGGTTTCTACAAGTCATGGAAGCATTCGAGTCAGAAAAAAGAGCAAAGCCAATTTTGAGATAAAATACACAGAGCTACAAAACAGGTGAGTCATATTTTATTATTTATATATTTGAATCACGATTCATATAAATGTGGACATAGGGATTCTGTAAGAAAGGACTTATCCTAAATCCACCTTTGCAGGAATCACTGGACCAGAGCCGTATATATAGAAGAGTTGCGACATCTCCATTCACTCCAATGGACCATTTTTTACTCTCAAGAGTTCCAGGAAGTAAGGTTCTGGATTAAGCAGCACTGTCGAATTGCCGCAAAATGGACAGTTTGTGATGTACTTTGATTTTTTTTTCTTTTTTTTAAATCAATTGTACATTATCAGCTTTGTTTTAGCATTCAAAAGTAGCGCGAGACCCCTTCCTGGATGTTCATTGGCTAATGAGTCACGCATTTTGGACCTCCGCTGACGCCACTCTCTTACTAGATTGCTCTGCACTGGACCATTCAGCTCTATTCCCCAATAGCAACAACTCAACAATGCAGAAAAGTGGGAATGGCAAGCTCCACTGACCAATCAATGACTAGATGAGATGAGAGGCAGAGAGAGGAGCTCCACTGACCAATCAATGACTAGATGAGATGAGAGGCAGAGAGAGGAGCTCCACTGACCAATCAATGACTAGATGAGATGAGAGGCAGAGAGAGGAGCTCCACTGACCAACCAGAATCAGAATCAGAATCACTTTTATTGCCACAGTATGCAAGTTACATACGAGGAATTTGTCTTAGTGTCTGTATGCAGACTGAGTTAAATATACGTTAAATAGGCAGTGGATTTACATGAATTTACAGTCAGAGTTAGATAAGAGTTTACATTGAATGAACATGAAATTTACAGGCTAAGTTAAATAGGCATTAATGTGCAGGGAATTTACATCAATTTACCAGTCCCAGTTAGACAAGGCATTAAATTAGATGCAGTATGAGTTCCAGTTTTATGGGGGGGGAGGGGGGGGGGGTTCAGTTAAGTTTAGGAGGAGGTAGTGAGTTTGTGTGTGTGTGTGTGTGTGGGGGGGGGGGGGGGGTTGTTGGTGAGGCCCTTGGCGGAAGGGGTTTCCGGGCCTTGTTGGTGAGGCTGATGGCGGTTGGGAAGAAGCTGGTCTTGTGGCGGGTGGTTCTGGTCTTGGCAGACCTCAGTCTCTTGCCGTGGGGGGAGTGTCTTAAAGAGTTTGTGGCCAGGGTGGGAGGGGTCAGCCATGATTTTGCGAGACCGCTTCAGTGTCCTGGCTGCGTGCAGGTCCTGGAGGGATGGCAGGTTGCATCCGATTATCCTCTCAGCGCAGCGGATGATACGCTGAAGTCTGTTGATGTCTTTTTGAGTGGCAGCAGCATACCAGACGGTGATGGAGAAGGTGAGGATGGACTCAACGATGGAGGAGTAGAAGTGCACCATCGTGGCCTTTGGCACTTTGAATTTCTTCAGCTGCCGCACAAAGCCAATGACTAGATGAGATGAGAGGCAGAGAGAGGAGCTCCACTGGCCAACCAATGACTAGATGAGATGAGAGGCAGAGAGAGGGCAGAAGGCTATGATGAAATGAAATTGGTAGTGGATGAGAGAACGACAAACGACTGTTCAAAAGGAATACAATGAGTAAAAACTATTTCTCAGAAAATTGCCTAGCTGCCTCTCCTAGCCTCATATCAGACTGACTAAACTGCGCTCGGCCTGCCCTCTCCTAGCCTCATATCAGACTGACTTGCCACCTCGTTACACTCCATTTCCTTCTTCGGTCTGACATTGCCTCCACTCTAACCGATTTCCATAGGAATTTGATTTTGCCTAACCAATCACTAGAGGCCAACAACATATTCACCTGAATATAATCTAGTGGGGAGAACTTGATTATATCAAACATGTTTGAATTTCAAGCCGATTCTGAACAGTGTCGCGTAGTATGAACTCAACCAACAACCAACAACTCACATGCATTATGGAGCCTGTCGATATCCAATGAAAAACTATGAGGCGAACTTCCCGTTACAACTTTCAAAGTAAAAGTACCATTGCAACGTGTGTGTTTTTTGTGTGATCCGAAATACCCCAAGTACCAAAGAGGAAATAAAGAAAACATTTGCAGAGAAACCTGTTTTAAAGCAGCTACGAGCAAGATTTTCGATTGTTATTAAACAGTATAATTACAATATTGATGCATCACATCTTACCTATAATAGTAGCTGAGACCAAAGCCGTGTGAATCGGAGATTGCTCTCTTGATGATTATAGAGTCTGTGTCTGTCTACTAACCTCGCGTCACCAGGCTCTCTCTCTCTATCTGTCTACCGGCCATTTCGCTCTGCCTAGCAACAGAGCATAAACAAGGAGAACGCCATGCAGGGGCTTGCTACTCTCGCGAACATCTCTCGTTATATTCTAACAGTTTTTTTGGAAGTAATTTTGTTATTTTGTGGTTATGGCCGAAATGGCTGCTGCAAACCGTATCATTTCACTTCCTGATCTGCCCCGGCCACAGACAGAGACAACACTGGCCGATTCACTCGGGGTTCAAGCGAGACTACTCTGCGTTGGTCTCGTCTACTATTAGAGGTAAGATGTGATGCATCGATATTAAATTTAGACTGTTTAATAACAATCGAAAATCTTGCTCGTAGTGAGTAATGTAGTAATAAATTAGCGCTTTTATTTTGAAAGTAAAATAGTCCAGCTTCCGTATGGTTAGTAGCCGTGAGAGCTCATAGTTTTCAGCTGAGTTTGCTGGGTTCAGTTGCTGTGACAAGTCGTGTAGTCTGAGGCAGTCGTATAGTGTAATACCCCCAGTTTTTCAGTCATCATAAAAGATCTTCAGGAAGCAGTCGGGTAGTGCATACTCCCCAGTCTTGACCAGAAGTATACAGCCAACTCGGTGGAGTGAGCAGATTTGAAGGTCGTGTGTTTTGTGTTATGTACCCCTTGAGCTGTTTTACCATGCCGATAGTACCCCCTCACTCGTGTGCCCATAATTCTCCTAAAGTTGTTATATTAAACTTATATTAAACTTTTAGGCCTCTCTAACACATCTCATTAAATGAAAATAATTTGAATGACTCCTCTTTAATACAATTTTGACAGTTTTCAATTGGGAAAAAGTCGCCAGTTTTTATCATTTTGGAAATACATTGTAATCCCAATCTTTCCAAGTACCCCCTGCAAGCTGCTCAAGTACCCCTAGGGGTACACGTACCCCTGGTTGGGAATCACTGCTCTACATCAGTTTCTTGACATCCGTTTTTGTGAGTTAAGTCAAAATCAATGTCGCCAGCTACGAATCAGAAAATCTGAGACATCATTCATCGATCATATCGACTCCCCCTCTTTTCATTTGGCTTTCGACCCTGTCGTCAGATGCCATTGCCTGAGTTAGTCATTCCTGCAGCCTGGCAGCACTGGAAGTCAGTGGGGGTTTTGATATATGGAATTTAAAGAGGGGAGTCTATAACCATCCGCTTCACAGGTTAATGTGGACATACTGTCGTTTTCATTGATCCCATGTCATTGGCTGACAGCCTGGGTCAACAGATCGCTTCAGATGGCAATGCCCTGACAGCCACAGAGCAGCAAGATAAATCCCCATCGACCGCCGTCTTGAGATGTCTGTTACCTGCGCGCGCGTGTGTATATGAGAGGTAGGATGAATTGTGCGTTTGTCTTTCTGCTCCTGACTATCTCAGGACAATCCCTCGTCTTTACGATGCGACGTTGTGGCAGCTGCAATTGCGCTGTTGTCAGGCCTGAAATGATGGCTGTGCTCTGGTGAAGCTTCATTGTCCCATTCAACAGGCTGCGACATCAACACAACACAGCTGTGCTGTGCTGCCAAGTCAGAGTGTGGAGGGGCAAGGTTACCAGATATCCAGCTGTCTGTGCCACTTTATGTTGCTTTCCAGCTGTGTGTGTGTGTGTGTGTGTGTGTGTGTGTGTGTGTGTGTGTGTGTGTGTGTGTGTGTGTGTGTGTGTGTGTGTGTGTGTGTGTGTGTGTATTTGTCTACATTCTGCCAATCTGTGCATGTGTCCAATCATCTGTGTTACGGGTACATGCATGTCTCTTAATCTCTTTTTTCCCCCCATCACTCCCCCCCCCCAGATCCATCCTCTCTGTGCAGCACAGAGGCTGCTCCATTACCTGCCTCTCCGTCCTCTCTGTGCAGCACAGAGGCTGTCACATTATCTGCCTCTCCATCCTCTCTGTGCAGCACAGAGGCTGCTACATTATCTGCCTCTCCATCCTCTCTGTGCAGCACAGAGGCTGCTACATTACCTGCCTCTCCATCCTCTCTGTGCAGCACAGAGGCTGCTACATTACCTGCCTCTCCATCCTCTCTGTGCAGCACAGAGGCTGTCACATTATCTGCCTCTCCATCCTCTCTGTGCAGCACAGAGGCTGCTACATTATCTGCCTCTCCATCCTCTCTGTGCAGCACAGAGGCTGCTACATTATCTGCCTCTCCATCCTCTCTGTGCAGCACAGAGGCTGCTACATTACCTGCCTCTCCATCCTCTCTGTGCAGCACAGAGGCTGTCACATGATCTGCCTCTCCATCCTCTCTGTGCAGCACAGAGGCTGTCACATGATCTGCCTCTCCATCCTCTCTGTGCAGCACAGAGGCTGTCACATTATCTGCCTCTCCATCCTCTCTGTGCAGCACAGAGGCTGTCACATGATCTGCCTCTCCATCCTCTCTGTGCAGCACAGAGGCTGTCACATTATCTGCCTCTCCATCCTCTCTGTGCAGCACAGAGGCTGTCACATGATCTGCCTCTCCATCCTCTCTGTGCAGCACAGAGGCTGTTACATTATCTGCCTCTCCATCCTCTCTGTGCAGCACAGAGGCTGCCACATTATCTGCCTCTCCATCCTCTCTGTGCAGGACAGAGGCTGCTACATTATCTGCCTCTCCATCCTCTCTGTGCAGCACAGAGGCTGCTACATTATCTGCCTCTCCATCCTCTCTGTGCAGGACAGAGGCTGCTACATTATCTGCCTCTCCATCCTCTCTGTGCAGCACAGAGGCTGCTACAATATCTGCCTCTCCATCCTCTCTGTGCAGGACAGAGGCTGCCACATTATCTGCCTCTCCATCCTCTCTGTGCAGGACAGAGGCTGCTACATTACCTGCCTCTCCATCCTCTCTGTGCAGCACAGAGGCTGTCACATTATCTGCCTCTCCATCCTCTCTGTGCAGGACAGAGGCTGCTACATTACCTGCCTCTCCATCCTCTCTGTGCAGCACAGAGGCTGCCACATTATCTGCCTCTCCATCCTCTCTGTGCAGGACAGAGGCTGCTACATTATCTGCCTCTCCATCCTCTCTGTGCAGCACAGAGGCTGCTACATTATGTGTCTCTCCATCCTCTCTGTGCAGGACAGAGGCTGCTACATTATCTGCCTCTCCATCCTCTCTGTGCAGCACAGAGGCTGCTACATTATCTGCCTCTCCATCCTCTCTGTGCAGCACAGAGGCTGCCACATTATCTGCCTCTCCATCCTCTCTGTGCAGCACAGAGGCTGCCACATTATCTGCCTCTCCATCCTCTCTGTGCAGCACAGAGGCTGTCACATGATCTGCCAGGTATGGGAGCAGGAGGGCAAGGGAGCAGGTGGCGCAGAGAAACTAGCCTCGCCCGTCTTGCCAGCATGCCAGCTGGCACGGCCGGCAAGCAGCCACTCCCTCTCTGCCCGCTGTGCCCCCATCTTGAGCTATACAGCACATCCTGTCCCGGCGGGGGCGACCAAAGCTGTCGCCGTATTACAGTACAGGCTATTTAGGAAGACTTAATTAATGCAGCATGGCTAACAGAGGAGAGGAGAGGAGGAGAGGGAGATAAGGGAGATTGGAGGAAAGGTAGAGGGTGAAAGAAGATCAAACTCAAGGGGAAGACAGAGTCAGTCCGAGAGAGAAATGAGACTGTGCCCATTCTGTCAGAATACACCAAAGACACATGATGCATCTTTCATAAGGGATCATCAAGGGATTCACACTGTCATTCCTGCCAGCACAATGTCGAGCGGACAGGTTGGGGTGTGTGTGTGTGTGTGTGTGTGTGTGTAAGTGAGAGTGTGCGTGCGTGCGTGTCCTGGGCCAAGGAGGTGCAGGAGTGGGGGCGGGTTGTTGACCTTCCTCTTAACAGCTGAGCACTTTTGGCTGAGCCCGGGTTCTCTACCGAGGCATTAAAAGACATTTAGGGAGGTGGGCAGAATAATTATGTAAAATATGTCAAAGTGGGGCAGCTTTCTCCCCACGGAGGGAGAATGTCAAGCACAGGAAGAGTGTTGAAAAGCCTGTGAACAGCAGCAGCAGAGGTTGTTTCATAGGCTGAGTTTGCCTCTGAATAATAGATAGGAAAGGATTGTTTCACACATTTACTACATGCATAAACAACACTGAGCTACTACATGTAGATTTGCATGTGTGTTTTACACCGCTATGTGTAAATTGGTTTGCTTGTATATCAGTATTCATGCTAGGCTACTTTATGGCGAGGGACAACACACTTTGTTTCAATTCATGACCTTATTATTCACCATTTACTTCATTATTACGTATTTAGTATTTCATTTATTTTTCATTAAAGTTAGGAGTAAGAAGTAATTAGATTACTTTTTGTGGTAACTAGTAACTTAATGGAGTCGTTATTCAATTCTTATAATCCGTTATTAGCTACTTTTTAAAATAAGAATGGAGGGATACATTGGGTCATGTGTGCGTGAGTGAGTGTAGGGTTAGTATGTGTGATCTGTATGAAGAAATAAATACTTTTTGTGCACATTTATGCCTGTAAGCTCAATGACCTCTTGTGGTTGTGTATTTTTTACAATGTTTGAAAAACCTATTTTCTGATTTTATTTTATTTGATACAGTCATTACGATGACCATCTCACTGCCGACTCCTCCCTCCCTCCATCCGCCCGGTAGAAGCGCAGTGATCAGATACAGACAATAACATGGCAAGAAAGATAGCAGAAACAGGGATTTATTCATCTCATATTGTGCCTTACTTTAGTGGATCATAACAGATCGGGTATGACGTAAATCTGCAGATGCTGCGGTTCAAAACGACACTAAACTTCTCTATGGACGTCAGTTTTTGAGGCACGGCAAAGGGCAAAATGTGGCCTGCAGCAGATTAGGTAAGGCTTTGGCATTTCAGCAGGTTGGCTGACATTTATTGAAGGTTTTAAATGTCCACTGCTGTGCTGTTTGATTGCATGAATACAAACCACAACAGTCTTACCTTGGTGTGCAAATGTGAGTGACGCACGTAGACTGTAAGGGAGCCAGTGGTAACAGGTGTTGTGTCCAAGTCTGTTCCCCGAACAGACACACTGTAGTGTTCCCAGTAGTGGTGACTTACACCAGTAAACTTTCTCATGTCAACGACCCCTAAACTGACACAAATTGGACCAGGGAGGGACCCCCATTTGATAAGATTTTGTCCCAAGGTCCCCCATCTGATAAGGTTTTTGCTTTTAGATGCTTTCATTACAGAAAGTGTATGAAACCCATAACCAAAATAGTCATATACATTCTGTCATTGTGTTACTTATGGATGGATGGTATTATAGTGAAAATAAAGCACTGTATCTCCCTTTTTGCCGGGGACCCCCTGGAACCCCCTCAAGGACCACCCCTGGGGGTCCCGGACCCCACTTTGAGAACCACTGCCCCTACGCAGTCGGGTTTAGGTTAGCTTAGGTTAGGTATAGGGTTAGGTATAAACCTTATTCGCTAACCCCGGACAGCGCCATATTGTTGACATACCGTCCTGCAGCTGACAACTATAGTAACAGCCGCCTTATTGTCATTTCTGTTCCATTACAAAATAGCGATAGTGATGACAGCAATAAAAAAAAACAGAGTTGTTGTTTGTATGCTGCCGTTAATGCCTGTAATAATAAACAAAAGAAAAAACGAGATGAACAGACTTTGCTGTGAGGAGCTGTCAGAAAGTTTCACCTGTCTCTCCTAACTATCCACACCTCTCCTGTGCTGCTGACGTATCCTCCGTCTCGCTCCCTTCACGTCTGTGGACGGTAGAGATAGAAACAAACCACGGGGACTTTATTGCTGTCATTACTACAGCC
Organism: Poromitra crassiceps; assembly: GCF_964638095.1. Classification (NCBI taxonomy): domain Eukaryota; kingdom Metazoa; phylum Chordata; class Actinopteri; order Beryciformes; family Melamphaidae; genus Poromitra; species Poromitra crassiceps. The sequence continues at coordinate 14,010,598 of NC_139644.1, forward strand.
ATGCCTAACGCAGGTCACCATCCGAACACAATTGGAACGATACAGGTAAAGCTAACGGCGGCTAGCTTCCTATAAACGCTGCTCTCACATAGGTTGTCACTTAAAGCTGCAGCACTATGTCGAGAATATGGCGGCGGTGGGCGTGCTCATCCGTGAGTGACGTCAATCGAATAAGGTCTATAGCGGAGCCTGGCGGAGATCTGCACTCTACTGAGTGCACAGTTCTAGTTACTTTTATTTTTCATTCATAGCCTATAGTTTAATTTTGGTTAGCAAAAATTAAAAGAAGAGTCAAGTATGTTTTTGAAGAGGGTATTGCAAAATAACTCCATTAGGTTACATTTACCTTACTTTGTAACAAAACTAGCTACTTTCCATGGTGAGTAACAAAGTACCTAAATTCTTTTAAAAGTAACTTCCCAAACCACTGCTGCTTGACAAGTAATGTTTTGTAGACTTGAGGTGACTAACATCATGCGTGGTATTCTACATGTCATAATCAATGAAGCACCGATTAAACAACGTGGAGTTAGTTATGAAAACACACTTGGAGAGAGTGCAGATAACCCTGAATGACCTCTTGGTACAGTTACGTAAGCATGGGTCCCGCACACCACCTGGGCCTTCTCAGCACATTCGCTGGCCACGTTTCGGGCCGAAAACACTTACGGAGCGCTCTTCTCCAAATGGCCCACTGCGTCAGAGTCCTCCTCCGCTTACAAACATCACATCACATCACATAACACACACACACACACACACACACACACACACACACACACACACACACACACACACACACACACACACACACACACACACACACACACACACACACACACACACACACACACACACACACACACACACACACACACACACACACACACACACACACACACACACACACACACACACACACACACACACACACACACTGTCCCAGCAGAACAGGCCAAACTGAGGTCTCCTAGTCTCTCGAACCCAAACAACTTTACAATCAACAATATTTCACTGTGAACTGAAATACCCATCTCTCCCTTTAATAATAACCGCATCCTTCCCGTCTTTTTGTCCCACGCTCCTGCTCGTAAACTGGGATGCAACTGGCATTGAAGCATCAGGGTCCACATTTGGCCGGTGTGTTTTTCTCATAGACTGTGGTCTTCCTGGCTTCAATTCCGTCTCGCTCATTGAAAAGGACAATAGAAACCTTTGACATCTCTTCAAAGCCTTTAGCTGTCTCTCCTCCCCACATCTGTTTGTTTTGCACGCTGTATACCTCTCTGATCCCTCCACAGTCCCTGGCTGTCATGCTCCACTGGCAGGACAATAGACACAGTTGACATCCCTCCAAAATATTTAACTCCCCCATCCCGGCTTTTGCTCAATGGCCTATATATTCTCTCCCTTTTTTGTCGCTTCCGCTGTAACTCACTGTCTGTCTGCCTCTCTCTCCCCCCCTCTCTCTCTCTCTCTCTCAAATCCAGCTATCCGCCCTGTTCTTCTGTGTCCAGGCCAATATCCATGTGCCTCATCACCGCATAGGCTTGAGGGCCTCTCTGCTTTGAAGAAGAATTGCCCGAGCTGACATCATCGCAAAAGCTCAGACTTGCTTTCCATCTCTTCTTCTGACACTCTTCTTCTCCTCCTCTTACGTCTCCTTGCGTACACCCTCCACTGTATCCTAATACTGCCCCCACGACGTCCCTTTCCTCCAGCTCATGGTATTCAGCACATCTGTCCACACTGCAAGAACAACACCCCAGGTCTGACCTCACGTCAACTTTGAGAGAGAGCCTGCTGCCCGTTACGACAGGGCATGATCAGAGCCGTGTATATAGAAGAGTCGCGACATCTCCGTTCACTCCAATGGACCAGTTTTTTACTCTCAAGAGTTCCCGCAAGTAACGTTCTGGATTAAGCAGCGCTGTCGAGTTGCAGCAAAACAGACAGTTTGTGATGTACTTTGAAAGGGTCCGACGTTTAAAGAATCGCCTTTATTTTAGCATTCAAACGTAGCGCGAGCCTCCTTCCTGGCTATTCATTGGCTACTGAGTCACACATTTTGGAGCTCCGCTGACGCCACTCTCTTACTAGATTGCTCTGGGCATGACGATCCGCCTTAAGACCCGCCTCCCACTGATGTTTCCGGTGGTGTTTTTCCGCTTTGTGTGCCGCAGTAATTTCGTTCCCCCATAGAAGTGCAGAATGGAGTCGAGCCTAACCTCGTCAGTTAGACACAAATAAGAAGCATGGACATACAAAACGAAGTATTCAAAGAAGTACTCGTAAGCTTTTGGGGTAGCTGGATACTCACGGCGGCCATGTTTTCTGAGCGAAATGCAGGGTTAGAGTGGAATTGAACAGCACTTTGGTTCCCCGGTGTTTCCCGGAACACCGTGGTGTGTTTCCACCCATAGCTGGATGACGCGTTTAGTCCCAGGCTACCCCAAGTATGTTAATCTAGCAAGTCTTTATGCCGGGGCACCTATTAGTGGCCTTAGAACACCCTGCCCAAGAAATCACTGTCATCTTTTAAATCCCTTGGGCGTCCGGGTAGTGTAGCGGTAAAGTCCCTGCCTACCAACATGGGGGGTTGCACGTTCCCCATCCCCGTGTTCCCGCCGGCTTGGTCGGGCGTCCATACGGCCACAATTGGCTGGTGTCTGCGGGAGGGAAGCCGGATGGAGGGTATTTGTCCTGGTCGCTGCACTAGCGCGCCTCCTCTGGTCGGTCGGGGGGCCTGCTCAGAGGGAAGGGAACCGATTGGAATAGCGTGATCCTCCCACGTGCTACGTCCTACCGGTTGAGGCTCCAGCTGTCAGGTGAAAAGAAGCGGCTGGCTACTGCTCATGTCTCGGGAGGAAGCATGGTGCTAGTCTACGGCTCTCCCCAGATCGGCAGAGGGTGGAGCAGCGACCGGGGCAGCAGGGGGAATAATTGGCGAAGTACAATTGGGGAGAAAATGGGATACAAATCGGAAAAAAAGAATTAAAAGAAAATCTTTTAACTCCCTCCTCAAAACTTTGAGCCGGCGTTTGTACAACGCCCTATTTTACTCCTTGTTTTATGTTTTATTTGACAAGCTTCTTTTATCTCTGATCCTACAGCGCTCTTCCCCTCTCATCTTACACTTCTTATCGTACGTTTTTCCAGGTGTGAAATTGCTCATTTCATTTGATACCTTCCTGCTATCCTATATCCTCTCTTTTAATGATTCAGCACTTTACTGACTCTGTAAACCACTAACTTTTATTTTGAGTGCCATATAAATGTAGCTTATTATCATTGTGTTAGTACTAAACGAGTTTCTAAGAAAGCCATTTTCTGCAATGCAGTGAGATGGCGATGCAGTTTGGAGGATAGTGATACAGCTACTCAGTCACTTTATTCTGCTCTCTGGTAATGCAAAGCTTGGGCTGATTGACCTTTTTCACGTTTTGCTATCTAATGTGTATTGTGTTGTTTTCCAGTCACAAATGCACTGAAGCTATCTGGTCTTACCACCACCACAAAACAACACTCTAATTAAATAGGCTGGAGATGGAACAAAACAAATCAATAAATATGTTTTCTGTGGCAATCTCACCACTAATTGAAATTCCAATATCATCAGGCTGAATTGTCGTTGACCCGTAGCATCTGGGAGTGCATTAGTGCTCTTATTGATGAAATAGAGTGAGTGGGTTTGTGGGGCTTTGGTAAAGGATCACAGCAAACACATAATACACACACAACTCTCCCTCCCTCTCCTCCTCCTCCTCCTCCCTCTCACCTTCTGCTCCTCTACTCTCCTCCTCCTCCTCCTCCTCCTCCCTCTCCTCCTCTCATCCTCTCACCTTCTGCTGCTCTACTCTCCCTCCCTCTCCTCCTCCTCCCTCTCTCACCTTCTGCTGCTCTACTCTCCATCCCTCTCCTCCTCTCACCTTCTGCTCCTCTACTCTCCCTCTTCTCCTCCTCCTCCTCCTCCTCCTCCTCCTCCTCCCTCTCCTCCTCCTCTCACCTTCTGCTGCTCTACTCTCCCTCTTCTCCTCCTCCTCCTCCCTCTCCTCCTCTCACCTTCTGCTCCTCTACTCTCCCTCTCCTCCTCCCTCTCCTCCTCCTCTCACCTTCTGCTCATCTACTCTCCCTCTTCTCCTCCTCCTCCTCCCTCTCCTCCTCTCACATTCTGCTCATCTACTCTCCCTCTCCTCCTCCTCCTCCTCCTCCTCCTCCCTCTCCTCCTCCTCTCACCTTCTGCTCATCTACTCTCCCTCTTCTCCTCCTCCTCCTCCCTCTCCTCCTCTCACCTTCTGCTCCTCTACTCTCCCTCTCCTCCTCCTCCTCCCTCTCCTCCTCCTCTCACCTTCTGCTCCTCTACTCTCCCTCTCCTCCTCCTCCTCCCTCTCCTCCTCCTCTCACCTTCTGCTCATCTACTCTCCCTCTTCTCCTCCTCCTCCTCCCTCTCCTCCTCTCACCTTCTGCTCCTCTACTCTCCCTCTCCTCCTCCTCCTCCCTCTCCTCCTCCTCTCACCTTCTGCTGCTCTACTCTCCCTCTCCTTCTCCTCCTCCTCCTCCTCCTCCTCTCACCTTCTGCTGCTCTACTCTCCCTCTCCTTCTCCTCCCTCTCCTCCTCCTCTCACCTTCTGCTGCTCTCCTCTCCCTCTCCTCCTCCTCCTCCTCCCTCTCCTCCTCTCACCTTCTGCTGTTCTCCTCTCCCTCTCTCTCCTCCTCTTCCTCTCACCTTCTCCTCCTCCTCCCTCTCCTCCTCCCCCTCCCTCTCCTCCTCCTCTCACCTTCTGCTCCTCTAGCAGCGTTGGCACCAGCCTGTGCTTACTCACCATTTTGAATAGTGGCATCTCCATCAGGGTCGATGATGGAAATCTATCTACTGCCGAGCACCGTGTCACTCCTCAAGGACTCCTTCAAACTGCCCAATGATGAAGCCAAGTAGCCAGAGTAAAGGAGGAGTGATACTACCTACAGTACAAGTAGCCGGAGTAAAGGAGGAGTGATACTACCTACAGTACAAGTAGCTGAAGTAAAGGAGGAGTGATACTACCTACAGTACAAGTAGCTGAAGTAAAGGAGGAGTGATACTACCTACAGTACAAGTAGCCAGAGTAAAGGAGGAGTGATACTACCTACAGTACAAGTAGCCGGAGTAAAGGAGGAGTGATACCACCTACAGTACAAGTTAGCAGAGTAAAGGAGGAGTGATACTACCTACAGTACAAGTAGCCGGAGTAAAGGAGGAGTGATACTACCTACAGTACAAGTAGCCGGAGTAAAGGAGGAGTGATACTACCTACAGTACAAGTTAGCAGAGTAAAGGAGGAGTGATACTACCTACAGTACAAGTAGCCGGAGTAAAGGAGGAGTGATACTACCTACAGTACAAGTAGCCGGAGTAAAGGAGGAGTGATACTACCTACAGTACAAGTAGTCGGAGTAAAGGAGGAGTGATACTACCTACAGTACAAGTAGGAGGAGTAAAGGAGGAGTGATACTACCTACAGTACAAGTAGCCAGAGTAAAGGAGGAGTGATACTACCTACAGTACAAGTAGCTGAAGTAAAGGAGGAGTGATACTAACTACAGTACAAGTAGCCGGAGTAAAGGAGGAGTGATACTACCTACAGTACAAATAGCCGGAGTAAAGGAGGAGTGATACTACCTACAGTACAAGTAGTCGGAGTAAAGGAGGAGTGATACTACCTACAGTACAAGTAGGAGGAGTAAAGGAGGAGTGATACTACCTACAGTACAAGTAGCCGGAGTAAAGGAGGAGTGATACTACCTACAGTACAAGTAGCCGGAGTAAAGGAGGAGTGATACTACCTACAGTACAAGTAGCCGGAGTAAAGGAGGAGTGATACTACCTACAGTACAAGTAGCCGGAGTAAAGGAGGAGTGATACTACCTACAGTACAAGTAGCCGGAGTAAAGGAGGAGTGATACTACCTACAGTACAAGTAGCTGAAGTAAAGGAGGAGTGATACTACCTACAGTACAAGTAGCCGGAGTAAAGGAGGAGTGATACTACCTACAGTACAAGTAGCTGAAGTAAAGGAGGAGTGATACTAACTACAGTACAAGTAGCCGGAGTAAAGGAGGAGTGATACTACCTACAGTACAAGTAGCCGGAGTAAAGGAGGAGTGATACTACCTACAGTACAAGTAGTCGGAGTAAAGGAGGAGTGATACTACCTACAGTACAAGTAGGAGGAGTAAAGGAGGAGTGATACTACCTACAGTACAAGTAGCCAGAGTAAAGGAGGAGTGATACTACCTACAGTACAAGTAGCTGAAGTAAAGGAGGAGTGATACTACCTACAGTACAAGTAGCCGGAGTAAAGGAGGAGTGATACTACCTACAGTACAAGTATCCGGAGTAAAGGAGGAGCGATACTACCTACAGTACAAGTAGCCAGAGTAAAGGAAGAGCGATACTACCTACAGTACAATTAGCCGGAGTAAAGGAGGAGTGATACTACCTACAGTACAAGTAGCCGGAGTAAAGGAGGAGTGATACTACCTACAGTACAAGTAGCCGGAGTAAAGGAGGAGTGATACTACCTACAGTACAAGTAGCCGGAGTAAAGGAGGAGTGATACTACCTACAGTACAAGTAGCCGGAGTAAAGGAGGAGTGATACTACCTACAGTACAAGTAGCCGGAGTAAAGGAGGAGTGATACTACCTACAGTACAAGTAGCCGGAGTAAAGGAGGAGTGATACTACCTACAGTACAAGTAGCCGGAGTAAAGGAGGAGTGATACTACCTACAGTACAAGTAGCCGGAGTAAAGGAGGAGTGATACTACCTACAGTACAAGTAGCCGGAGTAAAGGAGGAGTGATACTACCTACAGTACAAGTAGCCGGAGTAAAGGAGGAGTGATACTACCTACAGTACAAGTAGCCGGAGTAAAGGAGGAGTGATACTACCTACAGTACAAGTAGCCGGAGTAAAGGAGGAGTGATACTACCTACAGTACAAGTAGCTGAAGTAAAGGAGGAGTGATACTACCTACAGTACAAGTAGCTGAAGTAAAGGAGGAGTGATACTACCTACAGTACAAGTAGCCGGAGTAAAGGAGGAGTGATACTACCTACAGTACAAGTAGCCAGAGTAAAGGAGGAGTGATACTACCTACAGTACAAGTAGCTGAAGTAAAGGAGGAGTGATACTACCTACAGTACAAGTAGCCGGAGTAAAGGAGGAGTGATACTACCTACAGTACAAGTAGCCGGAGTAAAGGAGGAGTGATACTACCTACAGTACAAGTAGCCAGAGTAAAGGAGGAGTGATACTACCTACAGTACAAGTAGCCGGAGTAAAGGAGGAGTGATACTAACTACAGTACAAGTAGCCAGAGTAAAGGAGGAGTGATACTACCTACAGTACAAGTAGCCAGAGTAAAGGAGGAGTGATACTACCTACAGTACAAGTAGCCGGAGTAAAGGAGGAGTGATACTACCTACAGTACAAGTAGCCGGAGTAAAGGAGGAGTGATACTACCTACAGTACAAGTAGCCGGAGTAAAGGAGGAGTGATACTACCTACAGGGGCGGCTTGTCTTCCTCTGCAGACTCGTGACTCATCTCCAGCACCTGCGTGCAGGAGATGAGTCACATCATCTGTGCACCGCCACCTTTCTGCGTGTGTGTGCGTGTGCGTGTGCGTGTGCGTGTGTGTGTGCGTGTGCGTGTGTGTGTGCGTGTGCGTGTGTGTGTGCGTGTGTGTGTGCGTTGGCGTGTTGACCGGCGTCCTCTCATGAAGCGGAAAGGCGGCGGCTTCATCAAATCTCACGGTCAAGCACAGAAAAGCAGAACAGAAACAGTTTGATACACGGCCCGTTAACATCATTGCTGTTAGGGTGGGTCCATGCATCTATCATTAAAAAAACAGAGGCGGGAGTGACTAAACAATGCAGAGGAGGCAGTAAAGAGGGCGTGTAGCCTTGATGCATTATATGAGAGAGAGAGAGAGATAGATAGAGAGAGAGAGAGAGAGAGAGAGAGAGAGAGAGAGAGAGAGAGAGAGAGAGAGAGAGCTCCACACAGACAGGAGAGGAGCAGATTGGAGGATGAGCTGGAGCGAAGGAAAGTGATAAAAGGTTGGGGAAGGACCTCTGTCAGGAATATATCATGCAGGTACTTAGCATGCACACGCACGCACAAACACATGCACGTGCACACACACACACACACACGCACGCACACACGCACACAGGCACGCACACACACACACACGCACGAGCACGCACACACACACGCGTGCACACACACACACACGCACGCACAAACACATGCACGTGCACACACACACACACACGCACGCACACACGCACGCACACAGGCACGCACACACACACACACACACACACACACACACGCACGCACACACACACACACACACACACGCACACACACACACACACACACAACACACGCACACACAGTCAGTCAGCGATGGCCTTTAAGAGTGACAGTATGGGGGAGTTCCTGGGGCGATAAAATGGGTGGCTGCTGAGTAGCAGCTGACAGCTGGAGGAGACCCAGGAGGGCTGTCCCACACACTGAAGCTGAGCTGAGGCCAAGGGGCATGAGAGAGGAACCAGCTGCATCACCTACACATGCGTGTGCACACACACACACACACACACACACACACACACACACACACACGCAAGCGCACACACACTACTATACCTACTGTACTCTACCTAAGACAGCATGTGATATGAAACTAGCACAGACCTCCCAATAGTCCAGTCTGCTGCTATGATATGCACATTTTGTGAGTCGGATCGGATCCGCTCCAAAATGTAATGGGCTCTTCCTTGTAGGGATGCACGATATATCGACAATCATATCGGTATTGGCCGATGTTAGTCATTTTTAACATATCGGTATCGGTCCGATGTTGCAATGTTAATATCGGTTATCGGTATCAGCCAAATTCTTCACATTGAGATGAAATAATGCAGTAAATCTATGATTTATGGGCTTTTACAAATGTTTTTGAAATAAAGAAATGTATAACTTTTTCAAATTCAGTGTTTACATGTGTTTTTCAGTATGTATTTTTTTTTATTATCATAGAAATGTGTTTTTATACAGATCATATCGACATCGGTAAATATCGGCTATCGGCCATAACAGCAATCTTAATATCGGTTATCGGCATCGGCCAAAATTTTCATATCGGGGCATCCCTACTTCCTTGGCCGGTGCCACACCCTTCGACGAAGTTTCACGACAATCGGCCCGGTACTTTTTTTGTAATTCTGTTCACAAACAAACAAACGGCACGGAAAACACACTCTGTCTCCTTGACAGAGACCAGGAGCACTATAATGTCAAGATGAATAGCCGTTGATAAGCTGTATGGAGCAAACATGGGGAAGGAAAAAGATAAGAAAGAGAGTGAATAGGGGGAGAAGGGGGGGGGGGGAGAGAGGATGGAGAGGATGGAGAGGAAAGGAGAAGTAGGAAGAGGAGGAGGATGTAATGATGAATGCTTTTATACACTGTGAGCTCTATAAAACCAGTAGCAGAGGGAGAGGCGCTGTAAAGCAGATGGACTTCCCTTACAGCAGGAGAGAGAGAAGTTGGGCAGAACAGAGAGATGCTCCCAAAATGTATCCACATGCTTCCTCTGATACATGTGCAGTCGCCAGCCACTTCTTTTCACCTGACAGCGAGGAGTTTCACCGGCAGGACTTAGCACATGGGAGGATCACGCTATTCCCCCCCAGTTCCCCTCCCCCCTGAAGAGGCGCCCCGACCGACCAGAGAAAGCTTTAGTGCAGACTGAGACCAGGACACATGCAGAGACGGGCAATTGTGCCTGTATGGACGCCCGACCAAACCGGAGGTAACACGGGGGCTCGAACCTGCGACCCTCGTGTTGGCAGGCAGCAAATCTACCGCTGCACTACCCGGATGCACAGGAGAAAATGTGTCTTGTATGCATAAATACATTGATGGAGGCAAGCGCACTTACCAGCACGCGCACACACGCACGCACACGCACACGCGCACACGCACACACACACACACACACACGCACAGACACACACACAGACACACACACAGACACACACACACACACACACGCACACACACACGCACAGACACACACACAGACACACACACACGCACACGCACACACACACACACGCACAGACACACACACAGACACACACACAGACACACACACAGACACACACACGCACGCACACGCACGCACGCACACACACACACGCACACACACACACACGCACAGACACACACACAGACACACACACAGACACACACACACACACACACACACACACACAATCTGTGCAGGCTGAGTACAGCAGAAGGCTTCAGGGCGGACCCCCCCCCCCCTTGTCATCTCCCCTCATTCATAATTCACATAGCCATTTATCACACACACTCCCTGCCGTGCACAGTAACCAGTCACTACAGCAACGGGCAGCGCACCAAACGCAGACAGGGTGCGGCCAAGTGTGTGTGTATGTTGCCCTTTGCATTTAGTGTGCTTGAAAGCAAAGCGGAAGAAGTGTGTGTGTGTGTGTGTATGATGTGTGTGTGTGTGTGTGTGTGTGTGTGTGTGTGTGTGTGACGTGTGTGTGTGTGTGTGTGTGTGTGTGTGTGTGTGTGTGAGACGTGTGTGTGTGTGTGTGACGTGTGTGTGTGTGTGTGTGTGTGTGTGTGTGTGTGTGTGTGTGTGTGTGTGTGTGTGTGTGTGTGTGTGTGTGTGTTGGGGGGAGCTGAGAGCTCCATCCGTCACTGTCAGTAAAGGATAGCGTGCGCCTGTTAGGAGTGACAGCATGTTCTCTATCCGTGATGGCAAAGGAGAACAGCTTCCAGGAAGCATCACTGACTCATGATGCCAATTTATCTCCCCAGCATCAAGCACGACCTTGAGAAGAGTGTGCAAGTCCACTCACACCTATCAGCCCGGAGCCACAGGCAGAAAGATGGTTCTTTTCCAGACAGAGTGGCAGTCTGTGTGTGTGTGTTTGTATCTTTGTATGTGTGGCTTTATCGCTGTGTGGGAGAAGAATCACTCCCCATTCCATCATATGCTGAACTCACACCAACACAGGTCTTCAATTGACTTATACCACCACCGATATCACAGCCAGACGTTCCAGCTGAATACAAAGTAAAATACAGTACCACAGGGATGACGTATTTTTGTAGGCTTAACCAGAAATCACCGCCATGTTGGTTCTTAGGGGGGAAAGGCTATGGGATTTAAGAATGGGGATTTCGCATTTACGCTTCAAAGGTCATAACAGTGGTCCACGTTTGTGAAGATTATCCTGCTGAACACAGATTTCCACTCCCATAACATTTTGTTAACCACAGACCTTATTTCCTGCATTTAACCCTAGCCCCATACTGAAAGCCCATTCACTTTTCCCCTTACGAAGCCAAGTGCTACTTCTGGACTCATTCCTGCCGGACTCTATTGGCCCACCATCTCCCAGGCAGACCACCGGCCCCGACATTTAAAAAGACCCCCCAGTCTCCCGCCGACCCTTAACCCCCTACAGTACATAGTCTGTTGCCATGGCGATTAGCCTTGTTGTGGCCAGGGTCCCGGGCTAGCATGGGGAAGTGTCCTCTCCCATGTGTTGTGCAGAGGCTCGTATTGCAACTCTGTGGGGCACAAAAGTATCTCTCTCGATCTTGTCGTTTCACGCTGTACCTCACACTTCCTGTTCGCTCGTCTTTTCTTCCTTCCATATACAATCTCTAGTCCCCCCCCCCCCCCCCCCCCGACCCGCGCAGTCTCTCCCAGCCTGCGGGAGGCGATGTTGTGTTCGCAGGAAGATATGAATGAGAGCAGATCACCTCGCATTCACATTTGCATATGTGAGACGTCCTGCGGTGTCTGATAACAGATTGGCGTCCTGCATGGTATCAGCGGCGAGAAGATTCCCTTGCAATCTCTGGCGGCGCTGAACCATCTTGACATTATGCAGTACTGAAGCATATCAAGACAGCCGCGATATCATCTCCGGTACGCCACATCGTAGAGGAGATATCTTGTCTACCTTATAGTGAAAGGAGTAAAGCTAGATTTCAAATTGAAATCTTTTTGTATGCCTCTCCTTTCCAAGAGCCGAATACATATTGCAGGTGGAAACAAACACTGTAGCAAAAACCCCTGTGGTCACTTTGTAGTTTGCAGGAAAGAAGCAATGCAGTCCCATAACCAAGGTAGCCTGCTGCTGAGGTCATCACCTCCTCAATACTCGACTCCGCCCCTCACAACTGTCTGATGTATGGGCTAATTAGAAGAGGAAGGAAACATCTCAACACAACAGATCAGCACATGGCTGCACTACATTAGCTAAGCTCCCCACCCCTCCAGCGAATGTAATGCTAGCTAATGGAGCAGCTAAAACATGGAGGCAGAGCACATTTCTCTCCTATTTCACCAGAACTAGATGCTTGGTAGGCACTAGGAAGGAAGACAACGATATTTGTGTGAAAAGATATACGACTCTAACAGATTGTGGGTCTGTATTTTACTTTTCTAATACTTAGAGCCCTGTAGTTAACTGTTTCTGCAGCACTGGTGGTGACCACTGGTAAGCAGCAGCCTAACCCGGAGAGGATATACCGCGTACAACTGCCGACCAATTCCAGCAACCGCTCCCGTCTCAGTCCAACTCGCCCCCAGGACTCCTGACCCCTATTCGTTTGCTAGACACTGTCTGATATTGATTTATATCCTCCCCTTGTAGTTGACTCAATGAGAATGCTGCTGAGCAAAGCGAGGCAGCATGCGCTAGCAGCCAGCATGTTGTGTGTTAGCATGCTCTACTCAACATGCTACATGTCCTGTGTTTAGGTTACAATGCGAAGCCGTGTCAGCTGTGAACACGCGTGGCTCCTTATCAGACAGACGGTGGTGCTGGCTATCGGGCTGTCTCATCACCGTCGCCCTGGGTCATCTCTGTCACAGTGACAGCAGATATAGAGGCAGGACACCTTCACCTCTCAGCCAACTGGACAGCCTGTCCCCTACTGTCCCTCTTGTCGGAATGAAGTGGAGCACCACAGGACACATGGATGGTCAGAACGGTGTTAGTTCAACAGAAAGCTAGCTCACTGGGCCGAGCAGATAAAGATTATTTACAGTTCTTTCTGCCTCGCTCTTGACCCTGAAACTCGTTACACCAAGAGTACTAATCTTTTAACTCATTGAGTGCCAAGGACGTCGATCGACGTCAAAGTAAATAGTGACGTAGAGTGCCAAGGACGTCGATCGACGTCAAATGCGTTTTTTGACGGTGGGACGTGGATCAAAGCCTCAGGCATCTCCTGTACAAATATGGGAGCTATTGAAGGTGTATAACCTATTTTACGGACTCATTAGGTGGCGACAGTGCTCTCCAGATTAGAGGAAAAACAGCAGGAAAAAGCCGTGATCAAAGAGAAACCGATGCATGCTGCAGCCAGAGCCATAGATTGCTCTGTCTGAAGCTGACGTTGGCTGCGAACACCAGTCAATCCGCGCCCACAACTCAGCCCCCCTGTCTCTGCTGTATAGTTTCTCCACACGATTAGCCGCCAGAAAAGCAGCACCCGACGCCGAAGGGCCAAAGCATTCTCAGCAGTCCGGTTTGGCTCTTCCGTGTCGCGCTGGGAGCCGGCGCACAAAAACGGAGGCTCCGAAAAAAGACTGGGTGCGTGTTAGGCTGTGTGTTAGTGTGGGGAGGAGTTTGCAGCTGAGGGGGGGAGAGGGGGGTGGGGCACGCAGGCACCACACAACTGCACCACGTCACTACATCAGAAAATATTATCTTCAGAGTCAGTGAATGTGCTTGAAATGCTTAATTTCACAAAAGGCGGAATAACTCAGCTAATAATTTGAAACGCCTGTATTTGCTCAAAACGACCTATCTTCTCCGGCTCATAACTAAAGAACGGAAAATGGTATCAATAAACTTTTTTTTGCTGATGATACAATAGAGCCAGCTCGTTCTTTGTGGGTGTTCGGTGTATATCACACAATATTCTGTGGGCCTCGAGAAATCACTGAAAACGCTCTGGACACTCTGGCACTGGGAGCGTCCGTTCTCCAAAAGTGGCTGGCATTCAATGAGTTAATGCCCGCTGGGTTGATCTTCGCTATCATAAAAGTGCAACAGCAATATAACGTTACCCTTCCCTCTGCAGTGCTCTTGAATGAGTACAGGTAGCCATGACACAGCAGAACAACATCAATGACAGCAGCTATAAAAAACCAGCTAATCACCACATGGTAGACCTGCAATAACCTCCATAATGGCCCCATGTTTGCAGAAAAGGACGCCCCCAAGGGATCTGGATTAGCTCAATATTAGAGGCCAAAGATGTTAAATGGTGAGATTACATCGCTACAGCACAGCCTCATGCTGCGCTGAACTACAACAGGACGATACTGTTCTAAGGCAGTATGATGTATTACGCCATTACTCTCTGCACAGCTGTAGTCTATTCACGAGTTTCATGATGGTGAGCCAGTGCGGGCGCTTCCATGACACCCTCCCTCTCCGTTTCCAGCTGCCAGACTCCTGTTTCCGCCGAGCACCGTTCATAGCGAAAGAGACTGAAAGAGAGTAGCCTCACGTGGTCACACCCAACGTCGCACGTCAGCAAGCTTCCAGTGACTTGCATCTCCGGACAGGACCGGTTAGGTTAGGTTAGGTTAGGTTAGGTTAGGTTTGGGTAGAAGCGCGCCTAACCTCATCCTGCAAATGAAATAAAGTTTGCCTGAGCTCCAACTAAATTGTCAAATACTGCCATCTGCTCGCCACCCAGGCATATGTAATTAACTTAACTTAACTTAACCTAACTAACTTAACTTAACCCATTGATACCTGATGCAGCATTTGTGTGTGTATCCCTTTAAGACCGTGAACCGCGTAAAGGGATACACACACAAATGAGGGATATACACGCAAATGCTGCATCAGGTATCAATGGGTTAACCTATCTAACTATCCTGTGTGCATGTAATTGTCAGACTAAACTGACACCCCAAAAACCTACAATCCGCTACAGAAAAATGTATATTAATGTTTGTTTATTAACTGGCCCCTTGCCTCCTATCATTTTACAAAAGTGGCCCCTGGGCAAAGCAAGTTGAGTATCCCTGCTGTTAGACCAACTACCTACTTATATCTCCAGTCTTTTATCCTATCGTAGCAGCTATGGCACTAGATCTACTAATAGAATTATTTTAAATGTTCCCAGGGTGCTCTCAGAGCTTGGTAGAACTGCTTTCTCCTTTTATGCACCTTGGGCATGGGATAAGCTGCAAAATACCTTTTCCTTAGAAGTCATCCCTGCTCTGTATCTTTTTTACATATATTTTTTTACAAACTAGCCTGAAGGAAAAATGTTGCCGTTTTATATAACCCTGCCTGGCTTGACTTGGACTGTGTTACAGATATCGATTGTATGTACATGCTTCTCTGCCTTCCCCCTGTGTAGCCTTTATGTAAATGTATGTGTTGTTGTGATTTTTTTTTTAACATTAAACAGTTTTTTAGGTGAAACTGTTTTCTTTTTGACATGAAACTGTAAATTCTGCTGTCTTGACCAGCACTCCCTGGAGAAGAGACCCTGTATCTCAATGGGAGCTAAATAAAGGATAAAGAAATGCTCTAGGCAGAGCTTTGTATCTGCAACACAATATAGCAGTGCAGAGTTGATTGAGAGTAGATTGCCCTCAGCAGCATCTGAACAGTCACGCCCAGACTTAGATTTAGACTTCAGATTAAAGGCTACAGTACTCCATGTCATAGTAATCCAGGGATCTATTTACCCTCCATTTTATAAACCATCCCCACAGATTAACTAGGGCTGCAACTAACGATTATCTTCATAATAGATTAATCTGTCGATTATTTTCTCGATTAATCGATTAGTTGTTTGGTCTATAAAATATCAGAAAATGGTAGCAAATGACAATCAGTGTTTCCCAAAGCCCAAGATGACGTCCTCAAATGTCTTGCTTTGTCCACAACTCAAAGATAATATCGGTTTACTGTCATAGAGGAGTAAAGAAACCAGAAAATATTCACATTTAAGAAGCTGGAATCAGAGAATTTTGACTTTTTCCTCTTAAAATTGTACACAAAACGATTCATCGTTTATCAAAATAGTTGTCGATTAATTTTCTGTCGATCGACTAATCGATTAATCGTTGCAGCTGTAAGATTAACCACACTATTGCTCCATGTCTGCATCCCCCCACCCCACCCCACCCCACCCCAACCATAATCCACTCAGAGCACTCCACGTTGCCATGGAGCCCCCTGTCTTGCTACAGTAGAGTTGAACAGTGTGTGTGCAGACTGTCTTGCTACAGTAGAGTTGAACAGTGTGTGTGCAGACTGTCTTGCTACAATAGAGTTGAACAGCGTGTCTGCAGACTGTCTTGCTACAATAGAGTTGAACAGCGTGTGTGCAGACTGTCTTGCTACAGTAGAGTTGAACAGCGTGTGTGCAGACTGTCTTGCTACAGTAGAGTTGAACAGCGTGTGTGCAGAGACTGTCTTGCTACAGTAGAGTTGAACAGCGTGTGTGCAGACTGTCTTGCTACAGTAGAGTTGAACAGCGTGTGTGCAGACTGTCTTGCTACAGTAGAGTTGAACAGTGTGTGTGCAGAGACTGTCTTGCTACAGTAGAGTTGAACAGCGTGTGTGCAGACTGTCTTGCTACAGTAGAGTTGAACAGCGTGTGTGCAGACTGTCTTGCTACAGTAGAGTTGAACAGCGTGTGTGCAGACTGTCTTGCTACAGTAGAGTTGAACAGTGTGTGTGCAGACTGTCTTGCTACAGTAGAGTTGAACAGTGTGTGTGCAGACTGTCTTGCTACAGTAGAGTTGAACAGTGTGTGTGCAGACTGTCTTGCTACAGTAGAGTTGAACAGCGTGTGTGCAGACTGTCTTGCTACAGTAGACTTGAACAGCGTGTCTGCAGACTGTCTTGCTACAGTAGAGTTGAACAGTGTGTGTGCAGACTGTCTTGCTACAGTAGAGTTGAACAGCGTGTCTGCAGACTGTCTTGCTACAGTAGAGTTGAACAGCGTGTGTGCAGACTGTCTTGCTACAGTAGAGTTGAACAGCGTGTGTGCAGACTGTCTTGCTACAGTAGAGTTGAACAGCGTGTGCAGACTGTCTTGCTACAGTAGAGTTGAACAGCGTGTGTGCAGACTGTCTTGCTACAGTAGAGTTGAACAGCGTGTGTGCAGACTGATTTACACTCAATAGTCTAGACAAAAATGATGCCAGGTATTTGCTCGCTGGCTGGGGTAGTAAGACGGCTGAGTAGTGACACAGCCAAATAGTTTAACTTTTCCTCAAGTGCAGCATTGCACAGACAAGACACCCGGGCATGCACGCACACACACACACACACGCACACACACACACACACACACACACACGTCCACACGTACACGCACGCACGCACGCACGCACACACAAACACACACACACACACGTACACACGTACACGCACGCACGCACACACGAACACATACACGCACACACACACAGCTCTCTAGGTGTACAATCCAGAGGCGTAAGTGTCCCCCGCCTCCCTCTCTCTCTCCCTGCGGTTTCGCCAGCAGCCCGGCGCTGGGCTCCAGTTACGCTGTACAGTGACACGGTAGCAGAGGTTAGACAACACTGCTGTGGTTCTGCTCCGTCACTGCCACTGGCACAGCTAAAGGCACATCTCTCTCTCCCTCTCTCTCTCTCTCTCTCTCTAGTTCTCCATCACATGACTTCTCCATCACATGACTTCTCCATCACCACTTCTCTCTCAGTGTCACCTCCAAACCAGCCTCCTTTGTCCCCGTCAAGGTCACAGCTAGCAGCGTTAAGACTAAAGCTCCATTGAGCCTCGGGCAAATACTGAGAGTGACAGTACATCCCTATGGAATAGCACTGGCAGGGTGGGGGAGGTGGCATGTGTGTGTGTGTGTGTGTGTGTGTGTGTGTGTGTGTGTGTGTGTGTGTGTGTGTGTGTGTGTGTGTGTGTGTGTTGTGTGTTTGTGTGTTTGTGTGTGTGTCCCAAAACTACAAATGGCTTCTCCGATAACCAATACTGCAGAGCATGAAGCAATAAGGCCAGCCAGAGTGAAGGGAAGCTGAACATTCATCACGGGGGGGGGGGGGGGGGGGGGGGAATATAGTTCTGCTCCAATCAGTCCTAATGCAGCCAACGTTCATCCATTTTTTTGATCTGAAGGCTCAAGTGTGAAGACGGAATCGGGACAAATTGAATAACGCAAACCAGAATACAAATGATCTTTTTATCGCAAGCGCGTCCCCCTGGCCTCGGTCGATCCTCTTTGATATCCCACATGATCCAAAAGAAAAGGCCTTTATTTCGCCCCTCGTTATGAATTACAGCGCCACGACAGCCTCATTATAGGCAATCAATATCATTTTCCGTGATCAAAACGGCTGGATGAGCTGATGTGTTTGGGGGCAGGGAGAACATCAGGCCAGTGTGGAAGATATGTATGATACAGCCCGGGAGATTACCCTGGCTTGCTTAATTAGAAAACGAGGTGGTGGTGGTGGTGGTGGTGGAGGGGGAGGGGGGGTACAGCTGCACAGGAGAGCTTAGCTCAGCAGTTAAGTTGGGAGAAGGTCACACTCGCAATTTAAAAAACGACCCTGAGAGGGACATGCCTGACCTTGGGGGTGATTGGTTCCTGGGAGAACCTGCACATAGTAATAATGAGCATTGCTGTTCTGAGAATGCAATTATATGACAGAAGCGTCAGCAGCCTGCGTGAATGAACATGCACTTCACATCATCACACTGCCAGTGCTGCTCAGCCACGGGCCATTTCATTTCTTTTAGTTTTGTTCCATCGTGTTCCATTTCGTAGCAGCAGCAGCCTGGAGGAGCTGATGCAGGGAAGTTGAGGTCACACACACACAAGCCACTTCTTAACATGCAGTGGAATCCGTATTATAACCCGCTCCTAGCCGGTTGGCCTGCATGTTAAACAACAATTAGCCGGCCTACGCGCACTCCCGCGAGTCCGTATCATATTCATCTCGGTCCCCGGTATAGGATCCGCATTAGCGCAAAAGCGGCTGCTGTTTAACTCTGGCAGCTCATGATCCAGATCATGTCTGACTGGGCGGGTGTGGCTCTTCGTGACGTTGCTAGCGAGTAGGCGTGTTGTAGATGACGTCGCTGCCGTGCGACTGTCGGAACGACAAAAACAGCCGGTGGTATCTTGCTACTCTCACTTGCAGTGAACACTTCAAAACAAACCAAAGACGAACAATCAAGAAAATGGCTAACTCTAACTGGAAGGATCCAGTTGTTTCTAAACAAAGACCCCTCATGTTTAAAAAGGTAAAACCGGAAAATATCCTGCTCTGGCTAGCCAGACATGATCCAGACTTCATGTTTAAAAGCCACTACACACACACACACACACACACACACACACACACACACACACACACACACACACACACACACACACAAGGGGGAGGTTCCCAAAACAACCACCATAGTCTTTCAAATGCTCGACTGCTTTGTTCAAAGCGACTGTGGCAGTCACTGGAGAACGCCACTTTGCTGCAATTGTTCCGTTGCTGAAGCGAGACCCTTAAGTCGACATCGATTCCAGACACGTCGTTTGATTCTCCCGCAAACAAAAGGCTGTTTGAATGGGAAGGCATCCATCTCTCTGCCACTCCATCTCTGCTGATCCTGTCATCATCACCAGGAAGATAACGGAGACGTACTGACAGACAGGATCATCTTCTACAGGTGGCGTCACTCTGCAATAGGCACAAAAGGAAGGAAGGATGCAGCCAGGTGCTTTCCAGGAAAAAGCCAAAAATAGCTCCCATTTCCAGTCAGCCAAACACACAGCACAGCAGGGGGCTGGGCTCACGTGCAGCCCCTTGAGACAACCACACATGAAGGAGAACAGGGTTTAGGGTGGGGGCGGGGTTTAACCAGACAGAGAACAGGGTTTAGGGTGGGGGCGGGGGTTAACCACACACGTAGAGAACAGGGTTTAGGGTAGGGGCGGGGTTCAACCACACACGCAGAGAACAGGGTTTTGGGTGGGGGGGGGTTTAACCACACACGCAGAGAACAGGGTTTTGGGTGGGGGCGGGGGCGGGGTTTAACAACACGTAGTGTTCTCTACATGTGAGGTTAAACCCTGCCCCCGCCCCCACCCAAAACCCTGGGTTTAGGGTGGGGGCGGGGTTTAAGCACACAGAGAACAGGGTTTAGGGTGGGGGTGGGGTTTAACCACACAGAGAACAGGGTTTAGGGTGGGGGTGGGGTTTAACCACACATGCAGAGAACAGGGTTTAGGGTGGGGGCGGGGTTTAACCACACATGCAGAGAACAGGGTTTAGGGTGGGGGCGGGGTTTAACCACACATGCAGAGAACAGGGTTTAGGGTGGGGGCGGGGTTTAACCACACATGCAGAGAACAGGGTTTAGGGTGGGGGCGGGGTTTAACCACACATGTAGAGAACAGGGTTTAGGGTGGGGGCGGGGTTTAACCACACATGCAGAGAACAGGGTTTAGGGTGGGGGCGGGGTTTAACCACACATGCAGAGAACAGGGTTTAGGGTGGGGGCGGGGTTTAACCACACATGCAGAGAACAGGGTTTAGGGTGGGGGCGGGGTTTCTGCACAGCCTGGCGGGGAGTCAGAAAAGAGCTTTTAAAAGGATGATCTCAGCACACAGCTCCTTGGTGCTGTGGTGCTCTGAGATTTATTGGCTGCCCTTGAAGCAAGGTTGTCAAAGTGGCTCGCTTGCTTTCGCCCACGAGGATGTAGAGCTAGCCTAAACATCTCCATTTGTCTCTACCAACCCCTGGCCCTTGGGGTCAGTGCAGAGGAACCCAACAGGATGCACCTGTAACACTCACTTGTGGCTGCACACTCTGTGGGAATTGTGATTACAATGAGCCACAAATACCTTACAATTACATTGGGGAGCTATAAATAAGCCATAAACTGTTGAACACGAGCGCCTAAGTATCGGACTTAAAAAATAAAAACTCAATCTGGGAACGCAGAGTCTATCAGTCTGACGACTTAATCAGACCCTGACAGATGGCTGATATTTCTGGGTGTCCGGTGTCGAACGGATGTCCACGCCAAAACTTCAGCTTCCGTGCGCCGCCGCCCGTGACCATTGTTTACAGTCATTGACACGAGAATGGGCTTGGAGTTGATCGATCTATACTTTTTGTGGGCGTTTTAGGTCCAGTCCAGATGACATTTCGGGCTAATCTCTATAATAAACAGATAATTCTATACGAGACGTTGTCGGACTGGAAAGAACGATGGAAATGGGGCGTCCGCTCTACATCGGAAAAACCCAGAAATATCGGCCGTCTGTCCCAGAGACCGATAGACTCTGGGTGCCCAGATTGATCAAAACGTGACTCTAGCCTCAGCCTGAAGTTTTTGGTGGAGTGCTAAAAACTCTCCGACACGTCTAGAAAGCCAGTGGAAAGTGAGACATCACATCAACACGAAATGAACATCAAATACGGAGCAGTGTGTGTCTGGGTCGGAGGAACCAGGGGAGCGGCCCGTGGGCCCAGGATCCTGCAGCGCTGCCCGGGTGATTTACGCAGGCAGGCCCGGGCTAGACAGTGGAGGGATTTTACAGCGCCAGCCAGCCAGGGCACAACTCTCCTGACAGCCAGCGCTCTCACTGGCGCACAGCTAATCTGCAGCCAGAGGATAAATCTTTCTTGGGAGGTGACCTGAATACACGATGTAGGCAAAGAAAGGAGGTGGAGGAGGAGAAGGAGGAGGAGGAGAAGGAGGAGGAGGAGGAGGAGGAGGAGGGAGCAGTACCACATTTATCCTCAATATATATATATAAAAAAAAGGGAGCAAGTGCAATAGCCTCTCATTTATCTAGGAGATGATGGGAAAACGCAAGCCACTAAATCACTCCTGCTGGCCGTTGAGCAAAGGGCACTCTTCCCCCCCCCCCATCTCCTTCATCGACTGGTCTGGTCTAGCCAGCAGCGCGGAAGCCCGGGCCAAAGTAATGTAAATCTGTGCAGGCAATTGAACAGGCAGCTTGTTGGAATACTAAGCGCCATGGAGCCGCTCTTGTTATGCAATGATACTGTGCCTTTACTGTAATATGAGTCATGGCAGACTGAAAACAATGAATATACAATGACAGGATTTTCCCCATATTTCAGATGGAAAAATGGGTTGTGTAGTACTGTATATCTGTATTTCTGACTGTGTATGTGTGTGTGTGTGGGTGAGAGAGAGAGAGAGAGAGAGAGAGAGAGAGAGAGAGAGAGAGAGAGAGAGAGAGAGAGAGAGAGAGGATGCAGACAATAGACAGGCCGAGGAGGAGACAGACCCTCGAGGGAAGGGGAAACAGGGACAGGAGGAGAGAGACGGCGAACAGAAAGGGCACTGACTCTCTGTGGCGTCTGGGGACAGTTTGGAAGACACCATCTCCCTGCTATAAAGAGAGCAGAACTGAGCCAACTGCTTAACTGTAACTGCTGCATAACTGAGCCAACTGAATAAAAATATGGGCCTTGTGTCTACTCTAAGTGTGTGTGTGTGTGTGTGTGTGTGTGTGTGTGTGTGTGTGTGTGTGTTGAACAGACTCCGGGGGCTGTCACTGTCAGAGGTGGGGGGGTCTGTGACACAGAAGAGCTCGGCAGTCATTTCCAGCTGACCAAGAGACACATTTGCAGTGCTTCCTGACACCTGTTTGGTAGCACCACCACCAAGACTCCACCTGCCCCCCCCCCACACACACACACACACACACACACACTCAGCCCACACACACACACACACACACACCTCCATGATGAGAAACGCCTTCTCCCTCCCCTGATGTCGAATAAGTTTGTGGAAACAGTCGCGCGGGTGTTTGACCTAAAAATGCAGCTCTCTCTCTCTCTCTGCAGGAGTAACAGCGATCGCATATTCACTAGATACTAGGACTCCAGTCCTCACACAGTAACAAGCCCAGCCAACCAAGGCACCCACAGGCCCTATAGGATACAATGGTACAACAGCAGACGTGCTAGCTTGAAGCTCCCAAAATGGCTTGGGATGGATTGAAACTGACACAAACTTGAAATGCTTGTACTGCTGCTGCTGTGCAAATTCACAGGGCAGATGAACACCATCTGCAGTGCTTTAGTCAAGATGATGTGACTTCATCTCCACTGGGTGATCATCAGCATTAAGGGCCGTTAAGCACATGTGTAGCTCGATTGGAGGCAATTTGCATAAATGTGTCAAATAAAAGCTGCAGTCAAGCAGTTTAGACTAGAGGCTAGACCAAAAGAGACGAGAAGAGAAGAGAAGGAGGTGGAGATCAAGCTGCTGGCACATCTCTATTGGAGGAGATGGGGCAGAGCGTCGTAACGTGGTCAGGCAATCCCCCGCCCGCCTGGGGTTCAAAACTAGGTTAAGAGAACAGCAGGACACATTGAGGACATCTGGGAGGCAATGTAATTGAACAAGGGAACAGAGACGGGACGAAGGAGGAGAGAATGGGGAGGAAGTCAACATGTGCCTGTGCGACGTACAGTCACATAACACCAACACAGCACAGAGGGCAGCACCCCTAACAGACCCGCCTCCTTGCCAGTCCCTCTGTCCTGGCTGTGAGATATGATGCTGAGACCTGGTGTCGACCTTGACCGACGCCACTGTTTGGATCTACCTATAGGCCCTCGGGGGTGAGGCCAGGGGAGCATTACAGGACATAACGTACATCAAAATGCCCTATAGTGAAGGCTTATGAAAGAATAAGTGAGTTTGTAGGCAGTAGGCACTGCCATTGACCTTGGAGTTATTATTATGGTTACTTTGGATTTAATCCAAGAATGTCTACCCTTTTCATATTGCTATGCTTTAAAAAAAAGGGCATTTTTTGAGGCGTAAAATCCAATTATGGGTCGCTCAACTCACTATATCCTTACTGGGCATGCTCATCTAGGCCTTATTTTTGTAGACAACGTACCTTTGAGCTGGTCTGCCACCACACTCTGTCCTACTCGCTCAGTGACCCGTCCATCTTCCCGCTGGTACCGCTCATCCAGGAAGTTAGCGGTGGCCTCTGAGACGTGGACCTTCCCAGCCACGCCCAGTTGCTCCATCAGGTTTGCCAGGTTGACGTCGTTGGACCAAACGTCAAACTTGAAGCGCTTCATGCCCAGGATACCGCACAGGATGGTGCCTGTGTGGACCCCCACCCGCATGTTGACCATCTCCCTCTTCTCCTGGCAGAACTGTTCAATGGCTTGGATCATGCCCAGGCCCATCTCCACGCAGCAGTAGGCATGGTCTGGTCTGGGTTCAGGGCAACCGGCCACACAGTAGTAACAGTCTCCCAGAGTGCTGATCTTCTCGCAGCAGGTGAGCTCACAAAGCCGGTCAAAACGTCCAAACAAGTCATTTAGAAGTCCCACCAGGGCGTGAGCGGACTTGTTGGCAGACATTTTGGTGAAGCCCACAATGTCTGCGAAGAGGATGCTGACGGGCTCCATTCGTTTCATGTTGAAGGGTCTGAAGATGATCTGGCCTCGAGGGATGGACATCTTCTTGCGTTTGTGGTTCTTGGGGCTGGAGATGGCAACTGCCGCACCGCTGCTGGAGTAACGTTTGACCGAGCCGTCGCCTAGCTCCTCGTCGCCCTGCTTCATCAGTTCATCAGCCACTATCCTGGGCATGACAGAGTGGATCATCCGCTCCTTCAGGGCCTTCTCCACCTCCAGGTCTTTGCCATGCATGATGGCCTGACCCACCTTGAGAAAGGTGCTGCGTGACCGCACCTCGGACATGATGAAGAGGTGCATGCCAATAGCGTGTGCGCACAGGTGAAGCAGGGCTTTGGCCGGGCCCAGCCAACTAAGTGTATCCCAGTCCGCTTGAGAGGCTACGCTCCAGCCCTCCCCCGTCTGGGTCAGGTACAGCCAACCCAGACTCTCAAAGAAGACAGAGTGGAGGACCCCCAGCAGGACGGAGGCAAAGAGGCGAACGTGGAGAACACTGTATAGCAACAAGAGAACCTCCACGCAGAGCGAGAAGGTCCCCACAGGAGACAGACAGGGGGCCCAAGAGCTTTCTGCCACCATCTTGTCATAGGACAGGTTGTATCTGGGCCCCATGCCGCTGAAGTCATCCACATCAAACTTAGGGGGCACCGTCTCCAAGTCCCTGAAGCCTGATGTCTGGATCTGGGGGGCCAGAGTCAAGGGGAAGGTGACGAGCACGAGCAGCAGAGACACCTGGTTGTAGCAGCGGGAGTAGAGCCTGGTGAACGTTAAGAGGAAGAGGAGGAGGCAGAAGAGGAGGAAGAAAGCGGTGGGAAGGAGAAAAGCCACCGGGTCACAGCGGGAGGGGTTGGCAGCAAAGTACACTCCCCACAGGAAGCCAGCTACAGCCAGGTAGACGAGCACAAAGCGGAACCGCCTCTGCGTCTGGGGGAAACACCTCTCCCTGCACGCCTCCTCCAGGATGGACGAGTCGAATTTGGGGTCCCAGAAATGTCCGGCAGATCTCTCAAACAGCTGAGGCATCTTCTTATGGCTGCGGAGGCTTTTGACCGCGGGCCTCCTCGCTCCGTACTCTCCGGAGCTACAGCTGGAGGATATGCTGTATTTGCAGTGCTTGGATCCCCCCATGAAGCCGCCCCCGAGTGAACCCAGCGGCCCGCCTCCGTGGTGCTTGTGTTTGACACCGCTGATCCTCACAGAGACGCCCCCCTCTCCACCCGAGTCACAGCTCACTTCTGTGTTGTGAGGCAGCAGCTGCTGATGTTGGGGGGATGCCATGTTGCTTTTTAATCTATCCAAGATTAAGACTATGCAGAGGGAATTTACAGTATTTTTTTAGAGACAAGGCAGACAGAGAAGTAGGTTAAGGCAATGTATAGATGCACAATTATAACAGGCCAGGGAAGTGTTTTTTGTGTGTGTGAAAAATTGATGTAAAGTCACAATATAATCTTCATGGAAACTCCAATAAATTAGCCATATAGACTAATGCCAGCAGATCTTTCCAAGATTTTGAGTAGTTCATTATTCCCCCTCTTGACGTCAATCCCTGCATTCCTCTACCTTCCTGTCTGTTTTTACGCACTTGAGACTGAAAGGTTCAGCCACTGCTGCTGCTCTGCTGCAGTCCAAGTCCACACAGCTGCTTTGTTTCACTCATTGGGAAAACATTTGGGACAACTCCGAAAATGGAATAATAGGCTACTGTCCGTAAAGGGCAAAAGTTGGGAAAAGCAACGCAAAAGAAACATTTGAATGAGGTTATCACCAAACAAAGTATGAAGTCTGGAATTTCAAATCCAGTTGAATTGTTTGATGTTATCTTGGAGATCCCGGTGCAAAACATTAGGCGTGTGAATGTCGATTATCCATTCCGAAGTAAAGGAGAGTTGTGCTTTCCGTTTCCACTGGGAAATAACAGGCTACCCCTGAACTCCACGCGGTTAAGCACTTTGTATACAGGAGAGAATCTCATCCCAAAAGAAACCTCCGCAGTGGTTGTTTTTAAAATACTTTATAACGTTGTGGAACTGCTTGGAGTGGAAATCAAGGTTTAAACTTTAAGGCGCAGATCAACTCCATGCTACGGGAATAAAAACAGCAAAACACTGTCACCAAAGCGTCTCCCCACACGCTCTTTGCTGCAGGGCCTAATCGTAAATATTCCAGTGGATGGAGCCCCGTGCTTTCCTGAGTTCTCACTCCGGAGTCTCCAAACGCAGAGGGGATCCTGTGCCCACCGACGCCCGCAATCTATTTGACCAACGGGGAGGAAAGAAAAAAGTAAAGGGGAAAAAATCTGAAGACCTCAAGTCTCAATGGCTCATGCGTAAACACACTCTTCTTTGCAAGGCTATACGCACCAACCGTGTCCAGTGTTGGATCGGTATTGCGTTCGCTATCCAAAATCACACCAAATGTCGCAAATTCAATTTCACAATGCGCTGTAAGAATAATCCACGTCCAGGTAGGTACGTCGGTTTTCCAATGTCCCGATCATGTTGGTGTTTTAGCTTTTTAGGGGTGTTTGGGGAAAATGACTTCATTGTCATCCGCAGAGGCGAGGGAAAAAAAGGCAGTCTTTTGTAGGGTATGAACTGAGTCTCGTCCAGTCCTCCTTTGCTCTGAAAGTTTGCCCATACCAGCAGCCTTTCCTCCAATTAAATGGCAGACAACGAACGTGTGGAGTAGCTAATTAGAAGGTCTCCACCTCCACTCCACGCACCCCGCCCACATCATCCGACAAAAGTCCCACAGGTAAACGTTCACAACAA
Source organism: Poromitra crassiceps (assembly GCF_964638095.1). Classification (NCBI taxonomy): domain Eukaryota; kingdom Metazoa; phylum Chordata; class Actinopteri; order Beryciformes; family Melamphaidae; genus Poromitra; species Poromitra crassiceps. The sequence continues at coordinate 14,037,959 of NC_139644.1, forward strand.
AGTGCTGACTCAATCCAGCGACTTTAATTGAATTGCATTTTGCTCATCTTCTTGTCGCCAAACAATTCCTCTTTAATTCAAGACAGATGGGATGTCAGATCGTCGCACCTTCCCAATCGCTGCATGATGGACATCCACAGTGTTCCTTTTGAGATTGTCTTGTCCCCGCTGTCTGCGCATTCCCTGTCCGCTTCATCGTCGATTTGAGACACCATCATGTGATGTGTGCGCTGCCGCTGCGCTACCCAGGCACAGCGCCGCCGCCACCATCTTCTGTGAGCGCTGTCAGATTCCGCCGTCCAGCCGTGAGTAGCCTAGTGTGCGTGGGTGCCCGCACGCGCGCGCGCGTGTGTGTGTGTGTGTGTGCGCGCGTACGTGCGTGCGTGTGTGTGTGTGTGTGTTGTGCGCGCACACGAGCGTGTTAAGACTACTGTCAAGTTAGAATAAATGAATCTAACCTCCGGTCATTTCTTTCAAAATAAAACCTGAAAATGCAAACACTTGTTGCACATTGCAACGTTTCTTTTATTTATTTGTATAGCCTACCAAAAAAGAGTAAAGGAATCTGCAGAAATTGCCATAGCCTTTTCCCAATGGCCTACAGCCACATGGCCTACAGGCTAATAAAGTAGCCTAGACACACAACACAACCCCAAAGCACATTGTGACATGTTATTGGCTAAATATGTCTACTGTGAAAACATAGCCTACATTTCAACTTGAAATGTATGTTTTTCTCATGCCTAGCCTAGTGGCTGGCCTGTTCCTCTAAAAGTGACACATTATGCTTTTATTTTGAAAATAATTGCTTTGCTTCCGTGTTTTTTTCTGGCTGCCGATGGCTGGCTTGATGTTGCGTCTGTGTGTGGCAGGCAAAGGAAAGGAAGGGGAGAGATAGGAGGTCCGAGGGGAGGGGAGCAGGGCAACCGTGGAGGTAGCCTACGTGCACGCACTTGGGAGAAAGGAAAAAACACTGGAGGATGGTGAGCACCACGTAGGCTTAGCGGGTTAGCCTCACCTTTATGACTGTCAACAGTGAAATAATCTGTCTGTGACATCATAATGTCAAAGTGACATCTGTGAGACATGTCAACAGTGACATCATCAGTGATGTCATAACCCCTTCCCGGCTGAGGCTATAAGTGGTGGTTATTATTGCAGTCCCTTCAGAACAGTTATTACTGTAAAATGTGCAAGTCTGTTTTGTGCGTCCTACATGCCAGCTTGCTGTTCAGCCTGACTCTAGTCTGTTTTGTGGTTCCCAATTCATGCCAGCTTGATTTTGACAAAGATAGCTGTCACCGGTGCTTGGTGGACAAATGGTACATACTGTGTACGAAGCTGTGTGAGAAGTTTGAGAAGAAGATTTACTCTTGCTTTGATATGGTGGCTCGGATATTCAGCGACAGTAACGTCATTGAAGCTGCCAGAGTGGGAATAGACGATTATGAGAAGCTGAAGAAAATCCTGAATGCAGAGTTCCTGCTCATGCAAAATGAGTTGGACAACAAGCTGTATGAAGCCTTGTATGAGGAAAGGATGCAGACAGCGGCAGACAGGTTCATTGAAGCTGCCTCCAAACTGCCTAGAGGTATCCTCAGATGTATCCCTCCATGTGGTTTTCAGGAAAGTTCATACGACTGTCTTACCTGCAAGTATGACCGCTGTGAGTTCCCTCTAGACTGTCCAATCACAGACATCAAAGTAATGGAGAAGAACAGGACTCGTATGTTGTGCGATGTGCCATTTAACGTAACTGGAGATCTGGAGGTGATCTGGAAGTTTGCAGCAGAGGTGAGAACGCAGCAGAAGGATAAAGATGGGAACCACTTTAAAAGTGTGGCAAATGTAGGGTTGGACAGGCTGTACTCCATCCCCTCAGCCAGCTTGCAGCACCAGGGAACGTACCAGTGTGAGGTGAAAAATAACTCAGGCCAGCATCTCATAGTCAGACTGTACTACTACCTGACAGTGACAGAGCAGGTTGTGGTGGGCCAGGCGGAGCTGCAGGAGATATTCGAGCTGTCTCTGCTCCTAGGAGGACGGATCATCCCCATGCCTGGTGCTTCTCCCCACTCCCTCCCCCTCCTCCCCTCGCCTGTGCTGCTCACCGCCTGTCTGACTGCCTTGCTGCTGCTGCTGCTCCTCTCCCTGGGGCTGGTCCTGTACTGGTGCTCAATATCAGAGAGAACAAGTGACGGTGAGAGGATGATGGAGATGAAGACTCAAGTTAGGGAGATATATGTGGTGCAATAAAGCCATTATCTTACTGATATAATAGGGTGGCGATTCTTCTGCTCGGCAGCAGCATCCCGCATGAACCTTGCCCCTATCTAGAAATGAACGTGCAAAGTGCACAAAATTTCAAGTATATATTGGTAAATGAACGTAATCCATCAACTGAGCAGGCAAACGCCACCGACTGATGTCATACCCACCGACAGCGATGACATCATTATCATCGTCGTCAAGTTGTGGCCAGTGGTGACTGATGATGTCATACCAACAATTGTGTCAGGATCCTGTGCTGCCAGGCTGTTTACCCTTTCCCCCTCCTCTCTGTGCTGCCAGGCTGTTTACCCCTTTCCCCCTCCTCTCTGTGCTGCCAGGCTGTTTACCCCTTTCCCCCTCCTCTCTGTCGCAAAGCCTGTCTCCAATTCAGGGCTGATTAGCTATTTAACCATGGCTGGAAGCTGAAAAACCATTGCCAGTTGGAGCTGGGAGCAAGTATTGTGTTATTTCTAGAAGTATTTTCAAGCCAAGTTATTTTGTTACTTTCAAGCCAAGTTCTACCAAGCCTGACTTCAGGAGACCATTGAAAAGTGCCGTGTGCCATCATGGGGGTCTTCTTCACAAAACCTCTCCCACGACCTTGGCCAAAAGTAGGCTATTGAACTTGGCTGGAGCTGAAGTTCCAGGTACTGTGGCAGGCAGAGGAGATGACGGGACCCGGGTGCTTACAGCAGACCTCTGGGAAGACCACGTCTTATCACCTGCATTATATGGGGGTTGGGAGTTCCAATCTTCCCTCCGATTTCTGCGGCAGTTCACAGCTGAGTTTCTCTGGCTCGAGCCAATTTCTTTCGTTTGGTTTTGGGATTGGAGAGTGCAGGTCCCTTCCTTTTGGGCATTGTTGGCAATGGCACAGTGAAGTAGAGATACCTGAGGGAAGTGCACTGCACACTCTTGAGAAACTTGCTCTTGTCGTCAGCATGAATGTGAGGGAACAGTGGAACAGGGAAAAGTGTGTGTGAACGGAATGAAAGGGAGACTTCCACACTCTAATGTGACTTTCACAGTTTAATGCTGATGCTGACGTTTGGGGCCAGTCATCCTTGTACAGTAATAGAGAGGCAAAGTGACCGCCTACTTCCTGCTTCAGCACTGTACCAGAGATTTTCATCCGCCATTTATTTCCCCATAGACATTTCGTAAAATGCCTATAAAAATAGTTTTACTTTAATTTTTTAACGTTTTGGTCCTAGTGAAATGTAATGTGGCCTCCTGTTTGTAAGTATATCTGAACAGTTTGGTTTGAACAAGTAAAACTATTTTTATAAGCATTTTACGAAATGTCTATGGGAAAATAAATGGCGGATGAAAATCTCTGGTACAGCGCTGAAGCAGGAAATGACGTTCTACTTTGGCTCTCTATAGGATATAACTTGTGTATTGCACAAAATAGTATAGGGATGCACGATATAGAATTGGCATTCGGTATCGGCCGACATTTTACCAGGCAAGCTGGCTGCCGGCCTACATCTGGCTATGCCTGAAAGAAGCTGACTGACTGACTGACAGACAACCCTGAAAATGTTTGAGTAACATCACTGATGACATCACTCACTGATGACGTCACTCACTGATGGCATCACAATTGCTCGAGTAACATCACTCGGAAGGCTGACTGACTCACAACCCTGAGGACAACATTTAATGCCATCATCAGTGGCCGACAGCCAGCTAGCTGCCTGGCAGTATTTATTCCAGACTAATTAAACGTTAATATCGGTTATCGGTATCCGCCAAAGTTTTCACATCGGTGCCTACAGAATAGCATGTAGATGGGCTTCAAATCAGAAGTTTTACTTTGCAGCTACAATGTGTTCCATACTCAATTCAAACAGAGAATTTGCAGAAGCAACAAACTACATCTAAGGGAGTTTTTTTTTTTTTTTTTTTTTAAGCTTGAAGCAGGATTTCTAGGAAAACACTTGTTTTCCTAGAATGTAATCCAATGTATAAAAGCATATTATTCAAACAATTTTGAAGTTTAAACCCCAATCTGTAATTGTCATATAATAATGCCCTTGTTGAACCACTGGCTTTGTTTATGTTTTGATTTTTTAAATCTCAACTTGAAAAGCCAAATGTTCTCTTACAGTGAAGTAAACCTAAAAACGCTACTGTGAACTTAGAGTTGGGATATTTTATGAAAGTTTTAACCAATCTTATTTCCCGTTAGCAAGTCAAACTCTTCTGAATTGATGCACGTCGTGGTCCCTAGCCTGGCCCTGTGCCAGCTCTCCACACTATTTGAGGCTTGAGCTCATAGCAGTTTAGTGTGAGCTGTAGCACACTCTTCTCCTGGGACTCACCTGGTCAAGCCGTTCACTGCAGATCATAGGAGAGGCTTAGAGCAGAATGCTTACATACATTTACACATAGCTGCCTTTCATTGTCAAAGGTTACAGAAAGGGAAACCACACACATGAGCACACATGCATTCATATTATGCACTGACGACCAGATCGTCACGGTTTTTAGGAGTTGCCATTGGTCAGATTAAATGTCAGACTAAAACTGTTAGTGTGTGGTCACATTAATTCAGGAGCAGTCATTGGTTAGGTTGACTGTCAATCAGGGTCACCGTTTTGGGTGATTGGCTAAGCATGGCTAGCCTGGTAAACCAGCCCGTCACGTGAACTCACATTTCAATTGGTTCTGCGTGACGTCACGCAGAACCAAATTAAATATGAGTTCACGTGACGGGCTGGTTTACCAGGCTAAAGCATGCATGGCAGGGAGGTTTGGGCTGCGATTGGCTGAGACGTGGCTGAAAGAGGGTGGCCCTTGCCGAGTGCGTCCGACGTCATTTCTCCTTTAAAGGGCAGTCTGGCTGTGCGCGATGGGGAGACACAGAGGATTGTGGGTTGAGGCCAATGGAGCCGTGAGCTATGGCGAAAGGAGCTTTTTGCCATGTGAACTGATGACTCTTTGACAGTTTCACATTGAACAACCCAGTGAATGTTTCGCCAAGGGTTTATGTTTGTCGCTGTATGTCTGGGCCTGATCATCAAGGGTCCTTCCTGCACATTGGGAACCAGCCCAATAGAACCACCGCTTGGATACGGCGAGCGGCTCAGATGGAGCTGGCGGCGAGTCAAGAGGTCTGCGATCCGACACTGGAGAGGCGGCGTCTATCTAACTACTATAATCAGTTGCTCAGTTGCTCAGTTGCATTGAGCATCAAGCGAGCATTAGTGCGTGGGTTATGTAAAGCATGCCATATTTTCTATTTATGTATTAAAACATTGCATTTGGACATATTAAAGCGTCATTTTATGTCATATCGGCAGAAATGTTATTTTCAGGCCGATGATATTTAATTTTAAAACCTTTCTCCTATACCAATGACGTGCCGATATCATTGTGCGTCCCCTACAGTAATTCATATCTGTGTTGGCACATTTTCATTCACGTCGTAGATAGATAAGTTGTTTGACATGCCTTAGGGAACGTTCACAGAGACACACATTTACTTTATACTCAAGTTAATTTGTATAGGAGCGCCTTGGTATCAAATCCAACAGACACGCTGACTCACCCCCAGACACACCCTTTCCCAGCTCCAGTCAGGAGAAACTGTTGGTGCAATTCAGCTGTAGAACCTGGCTTTCCAACCAAAAAAGTGAGAGAATGGACCTTCAGCGTACATCCAGAATCTTGACAACAAGCTATTGCAACATTGTTCTGATAGAGGGAACTGGGGAAAGGGATAGGGATGGAGACGTGGGATCTGAGAGAGTACAGTATATGAGGGAGAGAAAAACAGAAGAAAAACATGAATAAAGATATCCAGTGCATCTGCACTAAGCCACAGGTTCTAACAATCCTTTTCTTTCATCAGAATAACCACAGTGTATCACTATGCCTATAGGCGATCAAAAATCTTTATTCTTGATGATCAAGTTTCCAAAATTGATCTACGAGTAAGTTTCAAATGTACACCAACACAGGAATGAATGAACAACTAATGCGACACACATCCATTCCCAAATTAATTCACAGACAAATTAAAACGATCAATATCCTGAAATATACCAAAAGCACAACCACACAATAACAGTTACCTCGGGCTACTACCACTCCACTCAGGTAGCCTGGGTATGTCAATTGGCGCCATGTTGAGTGTTAGTGGTCTGAATAACTTTTTTACACTTTTAAACAGCACTCTCTAGTGGGCATGCTCTGGAACTGCAGTGTAAACGTACTGTATGCCGGAAACACGTGGGTGGTACGTGGGTGGAGCACACACAAACACACACACACACACACACACACACACACACACTGAAATGAATAAATTAAGCCAATATGACATCCCTTAGGAGTTTGTTGGATTCATCAATATACCTCAGCGTTTCCTTTGTTTTTGTCTTTCTTACCATGTGGTCAGGAAAGACTCTTTGTACTGTGGGGTTAGTGAGGGAGGACAGAGGGAGTAGTGCATTATAGCCTATCATGAGTTAGCCTGGTGCTCTTAGGATGCTAGTAGTTCATGTCTGCTCTCAGAGGATTTGAGGGTCTCTAGTCTAGTCGGACAATTCCCCTAGCTAGCTCATACTCCTGGGAAATTCATTGAGGTAGGCCTGCGTAAGATCTTGGATTTTCCAAGCCATTCATAGCTTTGCCAGGGTGTAGCGGTCCATATTTAAAGGGCGTCCTTCCTTCCACAGAGGTCAGGGGTCAACTCATGAGTCCTCCAATTTGCCTTTTCCTCTCCACCGCTCCCAACCCACATTTTCCTTCCCTCACTCCCAAGAAAATGGGCATCGGAAATTACTTTGATCAAATCTCACGATCCCCTATTACAACGTGCCAAAATCATGATACAGCAGGATTGTTTAATACAGGGTTTATACTCCTGTCAGTGCCCCTGAGCAAGGCACTGCCAATTGAACTGGAGTTGGTCCCCGCGCGCTGCACTGCAGCGGCTGCCCACTGCTCCTAGTTCTAGGAAGGTTCCTCGTAGAGGATGGGTCAAATGCAGAGGATGAATTTCCCCCTCGGGGACAATAAAGGATAACATCACTTAACTTATTGCAATTGCCCATTTGGAAAGGTTACTCACACGAGTCAATAAATAGCTTTCTAAGCTGCAGAAGAAATGGATAAAGAAGACAGCTATAATTCAAACACGTCATTCATTTTATTACTGCTACATCATGGACACGCTCTCCGTCACTCATGTAACGTCGCACTTTTTTATGGTCATTCAGCTAAACAGCTGACAAGCTTATTGTTAACCCATTGATACCTGATGCAGCATTTGTGTGTGTATCCCTTTAAGACCGCGTGACGCGGTTCGCGGTCTTAAAGGGATACACACACAAATGAGGGATATACACGCAAATGCTGCATCAGGTATCAATGGGTTCAGGAAAAAGGATTCATAACACAATATTGAGTTGTTGCCAAATAATGGCAAATTTATAGACTCAAACAAAAACAGTAAGAACAGTTAAGAAGTGAAGCATAACCGCTCCCCCCCTGTGAAGACTATGACCCTTGAACCCTGACCTCTGCTGCCATCACAGTGCTCAGTTCACAGGCTGTCAACAACCGAGAGCGATGAGTATATAAAACAACGAGAAAAAAGGCCTTATTTATGACACAGTATAGGGTTGGTTCAGTTATGAGGAATTATTACTTGAGTTTATGTTAGGAGGGAAATACATGCACCTAAAATATCTGTTAAATACATGTGACATCTAACATGCAAGGTTATTGTTATCTAGACAGTGTCAACGGCAAAGGTTCGGCTTATTACCCAAACCCAAAAGCTTGGTATAGCACCCACAAAAAGGCGACTTCAAAAGCAACTTCTGAAGCTTCATGGAATTGACCTGCTGCAATGCAATTCTCAAGATCGTACAAAACAAATTTGCAACTCCTGTTTCCAATTTCCCATTTTATTCACATACAAGGGAGCTGGTAAATTGACTGTTGTCAGTCTCAGGATTTTCGATTTTTATTCAATTTTACTTTTCTCCATTTCGGTTTTTTCCTTACATACTTCCCCAACCCCAGAATCCCAGACAGTCCTTTGTGATTGTGCATGGGAGAGAGGAGGGCATGTACATTAACATAACTAAATTAATTAACTAATTAATTAATTAATTAACTTGATATATTCTCATCTCTTCCACACTCGCATCCTTAAGCTGCCTCATCATTCAGACGACCCATCCCTCCCTCCCTCTCTCCCTCTCCCTCGCCCCCCCCCCCCCCCCCCCCCCAGTCCCAAAATGCACCACCCTGTATTCTCCTGAGAACAAATAAGCAAACTAATCTCTCTTCCGCTTCCTCAACAATACAGGCTTTATGACAAAAGCAGGGTTGGTCAACACCAGTCCCTTTTTCGTTCTCTCCATTCACTTCCTCTAGCTCCTTATTCCCTCCCCCACTCTGGTTATTTTATTTCCCTCAGTTTTTTCGATAGCGGTTCTTAGGCTTCTCGCCACAGCCGGTGACCTCGCAGGAGTTCAGGCCGGGCTGCTTGCCAGGGTTGATGCTGCTGAGCAGGGCGGGCAGCTCGTTGGTGATCGCCTTCTCAATCTTCTCCAGGAGACAGCCTCCCATGTACGAGCACTGGGCCGTCAGGGCCTTGAAGTTGGTGACCGGGTTGACGCCGAAGAAGTCACGGTAAGCGTCGCGGTTGGGCAGGTCAAATTTGCTGACGTTGGTCTTGGCTAAGATGGATTTGAAAATGTAGAACTTGTCCGGGTCATCCACAATCTCCTTGAAGACGAGCTCAGGGTCGCTGAAGTAGCTCATCTTCTCTTTGAAGGTCTGGACATAGCGGTCCACCAGGAGGCCGTGGATACGCACGCGGATGCCATGCTGGCGGATGAAGGCAATCTTGTTCTCCAGACGGTTCTCAATCACCTGGTTGAGGTCTTCCAGGAGGGAGATCTCCTCGCGCTTGAAGAGCTCGCGGCTGGTGTCGGCTGCGTAGTCATACGGCCAGAAGGAACTGACGTAAACGCGGGGAGGCTCGGTCACATTGATGAGGGGAGCCAAGCTCCAGAACAGGGCTCCGTACACTCTCATTAAGTCCTGCGTGGCCAGGTTGTCAGCCTTGTTGAGGATGATGCGGATCTGGGACTCGCGACCCTTCAGCTGCCTGAAAAGCATCTCCAGCTCCAGGCCCACGTCCAGCTTGGTGGGGTCAAACACCACGAAGATCAGGTCAGCGCGGTCGATGAACCATTGGCAAACATCATTGAAGGGATAGCCTGGGGAGGAACAGAAATATGTCAGAGGTTGTGACTGTTCTGACTAAATGGGGGCTCAGTGGTTAGCACTCTCGCCTCACAGCAAGAAAGTCCTGCTGGGTTTGAATCTTGGTCCTGCTCAGGTGGATTGGACTGTGACTGTCTGGATAAGCGCGTCAGCTAATAGCCTACTGTGTTTACTAGTTATGTGCAGGAATAATTACAACATCAGAAAGCTGAAAGTCCCTCATTGAAATTGACTAATGAAGAGATACTGAAAAGCTGCACATTGAAGTTAAAAGCTTTTCGACCAGTTGGTAGACGCACCTCTCTCCTGCTGCTTCCGGTTCTCTATGATCCCGGGTGTGTCTACGAAGGTGACCCGCTCCAGCAGCTTGTGGGGCATCTCGATACCAATCAGCTTCTCCAGGAAGTTCTGGCCAAACTTCTCGAGAGGAGAAAAGGAGCGGGAGCTGTCTGCTGCCATGACGATACCCTCGACAGAGCGGATCTTCTCCCCGTGCATGATGACAGTGAACTCAGAGGTAGTAGGCTCAGCTCCTGAGGACAGTCGGGGAGAAAGAGAAGAGCACGTTTAGCAAGTGCAGTTAGGCTACTAGGAAGAGACAAAGAGTGGCAAACATAGTAGATATTCGCAAAGAAAATATGAATAGATGTAGAGAGGTCTGGGAATGTGTGGAGAAGAAGTGCGCAAGAAATCGATGAAAAACTGGGCTGAAACTCAGCTTTTTGTTAGTAGTACATCATACTTTTGACATCTGATTTGGGCTTCTGTATGAATGCTCATCCTGGATTATACCACAGGCTGCAATATCAAATTCTGTGCAATGGGAAATGAAAAACCTGGTAACCCACCTGTGTAGAGCTGGTAGGGCGTGTCCTGCAAGCCCAGGAGGTAATTGATCATGGAGGACTTGCCTACACTCCAGGGTCCCAGGAACAGCACCATGGGCTTGGAGGTAATCTCCCCATCTGTGGGCAAGGACAGACAGCAAGGACTGAACTCCAAGAAGGATGGCAAACAGATGACTCAGAACCTCTCAAGTTCCTCTCAAACTTTATGTATGTGAGAATATATAAAAGCAGTTGTATTGAAAAAAAATCCAACAGTAAAATACTGTTGACTTTTTGGTTGTGGATGGTGTGTGAGATGGTGTGAGAACTTGAGTTGCTCAGTGCAGACCTGTTGACAGAAAGAGGGCAATGTGCGCTACGGTGTTTCCATTTTCCTTTTGTGCCTCATAAAAAGATAGTTTAACCCAAAATAACAATCCTGTCTCCGGGGGATTGTTATTGGGATGAACTATGCATTTAATTCTGAGAGACAACAAGCGCTGTCAATCTCAATCCAGCAGAAAGAACCATTATAGATTATAGATGATAGATTATAAGGAAAAGAAAAGGAGGAAGTGGGAAAGGTCGACAAAAGAAAAATGTTTTGAAGCTGTGCTCATGCCAGGCCTTTTTATCAGACACATCTCAATCAAGTGCAGCAGCCACATAATAAAGCAGTGTTGTTACACTGATCAAAGCTTCTATAGCAAAGCTGCGTGTTCCATGGCAGGCTGATGTGTGTGTGAGTGAGTTGACCTGTGGTGTTGGGGTGGGAGGGCTCAATAAAGTAACACTGCACTGGGTGCAAGCATGAAAGAATTCAGCCGACTAAAAGAAAATATTAAAATGTATAAGCAGAAGAAAAAAAGGGGGGGGGGGGGCACAAAAGCGCAAAAAGGAATTCAAAGAAAGACAAATTATCCTCTGAAGCAAGTGGCTCTAGGAAAAATGATCCACTTTGGATGCTGTTGGCTGTTCAAGCCGATTGTCGATATTGTGACTGAATATATAACAATGTGTCCCCTCCTCAACCGGCACATCCTTTGCTTAAGCCAGAACCACATGCACCTACCTGCTCCACCGTTACAGCCTCACTAACACAGCTGCCTGAACCACATGCACCTACCTGCTCCACCGTTACAGCCTCACTAACACAGCTGCCTGAACGCTTAACTCTCCTCTCTAAATAATGCACTGCCCAGACAGACACCATTGATTGGTACAGATTTATAGACTCAGCTGAAAATTTGAATGCACTTGTAGATTCACTTTTCGGGTTACTAAAGGACCGTTCTCAATTCTGAAAGAAAGCCCTCCTTGGATTACACTGTTATCCAAAGTGACATGAATAGAAATGACCACTAGGGATGAAGTGGTGAGATAATCCCGGTCATAATTTGGTTAAACCAAACTGGTCCGTTTTCATGACCAAAATGAGTTGTGATTGCGGGGGGTGTATGATGACAAAAGAGGAAGGGGCTGAGCACTTCAGGCAGTGCCATGCTGCACAGGAAAGCCCCCCTCCCCACATCATACCCACCTGTCTCTGAAGCCCCCAGGGTTCGTCCAGGGTACGCTGTTAGATGAGGGGGCGGAGGGGACGGGACGGGACAGGACAGGACAGGACAGGACAGGGCGGAGTGAGGACAGGTAGAGGAGGAGGAGGAGGTAGGAGAGAGTGGGGAGAGCTCAGTGAGAGTGAGAGGGGAGGGACAATGTAACAATATGTGCATGAAAGGGTGGGGAGATGCTGTCTGGGAATTAATCGCATATTTGACCTATTGGCGTGTCAAACATGTGCATCTACCAATGGATGATGTTCCTATTATGTGATGTGACTCCAAGGCAATCTGACCTTATATATCTCAGTTGTTAGTCACATAAACTTCGATTAACTTAAAACTCTGCTTCACAACAATAAATGTTAAAAGGATCATATTGAGGCATGAGACTCCTAAGTAAGTCTCCTTAGTAAGACTACTAAGTTAAGTTGCTATTTGACAAGTTTGCATGCATGCCAAGCCTGGCAATCCACAAGAGGGCGAGCTTTATTTCAGTGTGGCGAAAGTGGAGTTTGTTCTTTGGTAGTTAAGGGTATAGGAGAGTGTTGAGTTTACTGTGAAGAAATAGTGCATCAAGACATTTGACCGTCATACAAACAAGGATAAATTACCCCAAAAATTAATTGAAAAATGAATAGAAGAAAGGGGGAAGACATTAAAAAGTAAGAAGAAGGGAGATGTCAAAATGATACTATACCTTTTTTCAGGAGCGAGAATGCCATAGGTTTCAAATAATGCTCATTTTAGTTTGGGATATAGACTTAGGAAGAGTTTGTTATCAATACTGAATATGAGTTCATCGTTATTATATTGGAAGGCTTTAAAGGAATAGTTCACCCAAAAATGTAAGTTCTGTCATCATCTACTCCCCCTCATGCCATTTGAAACACAGGTGAAGTTTGTGAGGTTGCCAGCACAACTCCATAGCAGTCTTCTCCAAAACAACTGAAGTCAGTGGGGACCACTAGATCTTCAGAGTTCCAAAAACGCCCATATTTACACCATCATTTAGTGGAACATCTCAACTACAGCTGATTTATTTGCAACAAATAATGGTGATCTTTCCATTCACAGTGTGATTATTTGGCTGTTTTCGTTTTGGAACTCTAAATCAAAGGTCCCCATTGACTTGAGTTGTTTTGGAGAAGTCTGCTCACTGTGCGTTTATATAGACTAACACATTTCACCTGTGTTTCATTTAGCATGTGGGTGAGCAGTGGATGACACAATTTTTGTTTTTGGGTGAACTCCTCAGAACTGCTCAGATAAACTCTCTAGAGGTATTTATTCTGCCCCAGAATAGCCTGCCTAAGAGCCCCGCCCCCAAGAAAGAAAAAAAAAAAATATATATATATATATATATATATATATATACTACTGCACTTGATTGGCTGATGGTGTGAAGCAGATGATGATGTGTGTCCAAACAAGCCAACAGATCAGTCACGAAGTCAACCCAAACTGAGAACCCACGCACTCGAACAAGGTGTAGCCGGGTGCTGTCGGAGCCTGCGCCGTACCTACCTGAGATCTCGTGCTGCCTCAGCTCATTGTACTTGTAGGCCTGCTCCATCGGCCTGATGGACGAGTGGTAGATCTTCCGCAACCTCTGTAGAGCCGCTGGAGGAAACAGGACGTGATGTGAGGAGAGAAGAAAGAGGTGAGAAGAACAAGAGAGAGGGAGGAGGAATATTACTACATGTGTTCAATTGTACTTGGCCAATTCCCCCTGACAAGCTGTCCCGGTCGTGGCTCCACCCCCTCTGCCGATCTGGGGAGAGACTAGCACGTGCTTCCTCCGATACATGTGCAGTCGCCAGCCGCTTCTTTTCACCCGACAGGGAGGAGTTTCACCCGGAGGACGTAGTGTGTGGGAGGATCACTCTATTCCCCCCAGTTCCCCTCGCCCCGAACAGGCACCCTGAGCAGTGACCGACCAGAGGAGGCACTATAGTGCAGCAACCAAGACGCATACCCTTAATACCGGCTTCCCACCCGCAGACACGGCCAATAGGCCCTTTTCACAGTGGCCTTTTTTAATTAATTAATTTTTATTTTTTACAAAATGGCCACTGTGAAAAGGGCCCATTGCCTGTATGGACACCCGACCAAGCCAGAGGTAACATGGGGGCTTGAACCTGCGACCCTCATGTTGGTAGGCAGGGAATCTATTGCTGCACTACCCGGATGCCCTCATTTGTCAGATATTGTCTATAGCACAATTTCTTTTATAGGCAGGCAACTCTATTGCACGCACGCACGCACGCACGCACGCACGCACGCACGCACGCACGCACGCACGCACACACACACACACACACACACACACACACACACACACACACACACACACACACACACACACCTACACACACACCTACACACCCCCACACACACACACACACACACACACACACCTACACACACACACACACACACACACACACACACACACACACACCTACACACCCCCACACACACACACACACACACACACACACACACACACACACACCTACACACACACACACACACCTACACACACACACACACACACACACACACACACACACACACACACACACACACACACACACACACACACACACACACACACACCTCCCCACAGCATACACACACACACCCTCCCTCCCTCTCTTTACCTGCATAGTCTCCTGACTTCTCCTCAGTGGCCAGCTGCAGCGTCTCGTCGATGTGAGATCTGTCTCTGAGGACGGAGATCACATCTTCAACTTCAGCTTCCTCCTCTATAAAAAACAACAACAACCACAACAACAACAACAGAAAATTGGTTCAGCTTCACAAAGATGCAACTGTTAGTCTGTGCTTTCCTGTTGTGGTTGAGCTACACACTCCTCACATTGTAGGGCCGTCTATTTGTGGTAAAGGGAACACTGCAGTCTTCAGATTTTGGAAACCATCACACACCTACCCTTAGAGCCAAACCATAATTTACATAGTGGAATGAAGCCAGCTATGAGCTCTCTCTTTCATGGCTTGAAAAACGATCGGTGGATAATATTCCCAAGTGGACCCAGGTGGCAGGGCCTGGTGAAACCTGTCTATAGACCCTTCTCATGGGGGCCATTTTGTGTCGAGAAGCCAGGGTAAACAAAGGTGCAAGCAAAACACTAATGAGGGTTTCCAAATTCCAATCATGGAAGTTGGAAACCCTCATTAGTGTTTTGCTTGCACCTGTGTTTACCCTGGCTTCTCGACACAAAATGGCCCCCGTGAGAAGGGTCTATTAGCTGCTCCAGTGACAGTTTGATTAGCCAGCTCAGGCGAGAGGAGACGGTTTACATGGAGGCTGCTGGTAGCCCGCTGTAAATGTTCCATAAAGCCGTGTGAGGCTGCCAGTAAAGCTGCTATTCCGGGAAGCACATCAATAAATACATCGTACATCTCAATATCTGTCTCCACTGGTGGGAATTGCAGTGTGCCACGCAGCTAAGTGACAAGCTAAATGCTGGAGGACAGTTATACATATCACCTCAATATCAATATCAACAATATTAGAGTAATATTTGAACTGTCTCTTCTTTTCTACTAGTTTGCATAATGAACAAATATGTGCCTATATATATATGTGCATTGATTTCATCCCCTACTGCCTCTTGCAATTGATAGTATTCTGTTACATCACCACATGGCCATCTTGGTAGGAAAATAACAGGTGATTGTAATCAATTAACAGGCGATTACACCAAGCAAGTGAGCCAAACAGCCAATGAGCTGTGTGTGTTGTAGCGCCATATTGGTAGGAAAATGCTTGTGACATCATGGGAATACTATGAATAGCAAATGCCTTCCCTGCAACTTTCTTTCGACTACTATGTGTCTCTTTCAGCCTCACCACTGTCTCTTTAAATACAAAAAGCTTAAGAGTGAACAGCTGGCGAGAGAGAATATAGGTGATATTGTTTTCCCTGATTTCAGCATTTCTGTTCAGCACCCATATGTTGCAGCTCCTTTCTGAAAGTCTGGCTAGGCTAATTTTGTTCCCTCGTTAATTTCTATTCTGTCCTACGACCTTTATCTCTGTGCTTTTTAATGAATGCTAATAACTCAACCAAACTGCTCTCCTTGTGTGTCCCTCTCTGTGTATGCACTGCAAAAATCAATTTAACAAGTCTACCATTATATTATATTATATTATATTATATTATATTGTATTGTATTATATTATAGTAGTCTACTATTGAGTCTTCATAATCACACTTGTTTCCAATGCAAATTAATATGGTTCAAGCATGTTCTTGAATAAAGTGTCCTTATCTGGGTGCTAGTGGAGTGGCCTGCCTTATTACAATAAACTATCATTGTTTCAAGACAATTCTTGAAGATTTTCAGGCTCAATATTATACCAGACGACTTGTTAACACAGTCCGTACAGCGTGTGTGTGTGTGTGTGTGTGTGTGTGTGTGTGTGTGTGTGTGTGTGTGTGTGTGTGTGTGTGTGTGTGTGTGTGAGAGAGAGAGAGAGAGAGAGAGAAAGAGAGAGAGATAGGGAGAGAGAGAGAGAGAGAGAGAGAGAGAGAGAGAGAGAGAGAGAGAGAGACATTGTATTCGAACACCAGCAGTGTGTCATCTCCATTTTTGAATGTGTCGGATTGCTTAGATCACAGCTGCTAGTACAATCAGCTCTTAATTTAGAAGGGGGACCCTAAAAATAAACACACAAAGACATTCGATATGACATCGCCATGGCGTTGTAACAACGGCAAAGATGGAGAGAGGGACTTCCCCGGTTTCATAACAGAGCAGGGGGACAACTCCGGTCAGCTCCACTGTACATGAGACAATGTACAATCCGCTGTGTCGTTTTTCTCTAACTTCTAAATTGACCCCTTCCCCTCTCCTCTCCCCCCCTATCAAAGTCTTATCAGAGCTGTCCATGTGTGCCCTCAGCCCCAGGAACAGGCCTGTCTGTAATGCCACTGTATGGGTGCTGGCACCACCCACACAGCCAGCCCCTCTTTCACACAAACCCACCACCAGGGGGGATAGGCTATATATAGGAGCAGTTCGGAGATGCCCTGGGAGGTCATGGAACCTGGGTACTGTCATGGCAGCTCAGTATGTGACTCCAAGCATAGTCACTTTCCCTCATAAAGGCACTCTCATGATATGAATATATGCTTGAGTGTTATGTATGTGGAGTATTATATAATAATAGATGTTTGGATGATTCATTCCAATAATCCCTAATTCAATTATGAATCTCAAAGTGGGTAAAACACATTGTGAATATTGATGTGTTTTTATATAAACACAGTTTACTTCCAGTCTGTGCAGGCCAGTTAAATGTTCAGTTCACTGGAAAAAGAAAATTATCAGCTGAATTAAAAGCGCTCACTGAGCTGTGGTTACCATGCTATTGCAGAATAACAGGTTCTCTCAATATATCATTTTCAGTCAGTTCGTTAACGCCAAATTGATCCGGCACAGGTGCAATAAATGCCGCAACAATTTCAATTTCTGCAATTGCAATTTGCTACTGTAGCCGGGCGACATGGATTTGAAGCGTGTGGAACTTTTTCCCACAAATGTTTCTAGAAGTTGTGAGAGGGTTGTGTCTGGATTAGCAGCAGCTTCTGGTTTCAGTGAGGAACAGCAGAGGCCAGGAGGTCAGTACTGGGGCTGACTGAGGCAACTGGAGAAGAAATCTAAAACCATGTTCCTTGAACCCCACTCTCTCTGCCATCACAATTTTTATCCAACGGTAGCACTGTAGCACTCAATTAGACACACTAGACAGGAAGCAATCTAAAATCATCAGGCATATTATCCAGTGCAAGTAGGCTACTACTTGTGAATATTAGAGAATTATAATTACACTTTTATTAACATTTGATTTTATGATGACATGTCTGCTGTCTCAGATGTAGTTCCTATAGCTATCTACTGATCATCTTGTGACTAAACAAACTCCTCTGATCACATATTTCTGTGTGGGATAAATACATTATATTAACATTGTATTAACGCAGTGGCCAATTGTGTCACTACAAAGCAGTGTTGAATAATGTCAGGATTTTCACAGGTTATATTAAATTTAAGAAATATTTTGATGCTCAAAATGTTACAAATTGCCCTTTTTGCACATATTTGGACCTGGACCACCAATCAGACTAATCTCATCCCGATCCCTGACATCAGCACCTCACACCTTTCCAATTCTCCAGCCATGGTGCTACCTAGCTCCTAAAGCTAACTCCAGCTATGGTGCGACCTAGCGCCTAAAGCTAACTGCAGCCATGGTGCTACCTAGCTCCTAAAGCTAACTGCAGCCATGGTGCTACCTAGCTCCTAGCTAAAGCTAACTCCAGCGCTGTTTTGCTACCCCTGTTCTTCTGAATTAATGAGATAATATTTTAAAAAATAAATAAATTCAGTCCTGTTTTTCTGAATTAACGAGATAATTTTTTACTAAAAATAATAATTCTGCGCTGTTTTTCTGAATTAATGAGATCATTTGTAATAAAAATAAATAAATTCAGTCCTTTTTTTCTGATTTAACGAGATCATTTTTAATAATAAAAAAAGTCAGTCCTGTTTTTCTGAATTAACGAGTGAAGTAAAAAAAAAAAAGCTATCTAAAAATCACAAGAGAAGGCTCTCATTCCTTGAGAGCTCAATTTTATGGAAGCAAACATGTCCCTGTCTAGCTTAATCCAGTTTTACTTCATTTTGGGTTTGAGACATTGGGAGATACTCATGTCTTTAAGTCATATAGATGGTGTTGTTATTAGTCTGTCGACTTTGCGCCGGCACCTCAGGACTTGGTGCTGCGTCTATGTGCCGACAGGCTGCAATGCCGATAGCCCTCAAGCAGAACCAGCTGAGCGAGGCGGCGTGGACCGGCTGGAGCTAAGCTCTCCCAGCCCCCATGCCTAAACCTAACCTCCCCCCATGCCTAAACCTAACCTCCCCCAGACCCTAACCCTAAACCTAACCTCTCCCACCCCCCACACCTAAACCTAACCTTTCCCAGACCCTAACCCTAAACCTAACCTCTCCCACCCCCCACACCTAAACCTAAGGTCGGCATTGCGGGTGGTCGGCATAGCGGGTGGACGGCATAGCCGGTGGACGCCCCATCTATCGACGCCTTTAAGTTGAAAAGTTAGTTGGGTTTAGCTTAGCAGCACTGTTGGAGGGTAAGGTGGAGTGGTACAAGGAGTGTAGTTATAGCATAACTACGGGGTACAAGGAGTGAATTTAAACTTTAACTAGAGGGTAACAAGATATGTAGTTATAGTATAACTACGGGGTACAAGGAGTGTAGTTATAGTATAACTACGGGGTACAAGGAGTGTAGTTATAGTATAACTATGGCGTTTAAGGAGTGTAGTTATAGTATAACTACAGGGTTTAAGGAGTGTAGTTATAGTATAACTATGGGGTTTAAGGAGTGTAGTTATAGTATAACTACGGGGTTTAAGGAGTGTAGTTATAGTATAACTACGGGGTTTAAGGAGTGTAGTTATAGTATAACCCCGTAGTTACCCTGTAAGTACAGTGTGGTACCCCGTAATTGGCCTATAAGTACAAAAGTTATAGTATAACTACACTCCTTAAACCCCATAGTTATACTATAACTACACTCCTTAAACTCCGTAGTTATACTATAACTACACTCCTTAAACCCCATAGTTATACTATAACTACACTCCTTAAACCCCGTAGTTATAGTATAACTACACTCCTTAAACCCCGTAGTTATACTATAACTACACTCCTTAAACCCCGTAGTCCTTAAACCCCGTAGTTACCCTGTAAGTACAGTGTGGTACCCCGTAATTAGCATATAAGTACAAAATTGGTCCCCTGCTTCATAATACAGCCCGCGACCCCGAAGTTAGACTATAAGTACAGATCTTGTTACCCTCTAGTTAAAGTATTTTTTCACTCCTTAAACCCCGTAGTTATAGCTACTGTAACACTCCTTAAACCCCGTAGTTATACTATAACTACACTCCTTAAACCCTGTAGTTATACTATAACTACACTCCTTAAACCCTGTAGTTATACTATAACTACACTCCTGGTACCCCGTTGTTATACTATAACTACATGCTTATTTGCGGGCTGTATTCTAAAGCGTTACAAAAAAATCTGATTGGACTAATGAGCGGAAGACCCGCCTTACAAAAATTCTGATTGGACTAATGAGCGGAAGACCCGCCTTTCTGCTTCCCATTCCGGTTGGCGCATGCTTCTCCCCCACAAATTACAGACGGTATGGCGGAAGCATTTGAAAATTGCGGAAGCCAACTCGTCTGTTCTAAGACTACTCAACACATGCTCCGTTCAGCCAGGCTGCAGTGCTGCAGCAGTGACACACGGAGCGCTGCACCGCCGATTCTCACCGAGTCAACCTGCTAAAAATCAGCCTGTGTAACGTTGCTCCCAGCACGGTGCAAGAACAACAGGAACCAGGTTAGCAGCCAACCAGGATCAAAGGAACACTATGAGAGTAATACAGCAACTTTAAACGGGTTCGATAACAAAACTATATACAGATCTTTGGCCTTTATTCTAGAGAAGATAAAACAACAAGCACACTGTTACATGGATGGATGAGGAAACTGTCGTTTATGTCTGGGAACTTGTAATGGCATGTGGAGTTTGTGGACAAATTACTTTTTCCCATGGCACGAGCAGCAGGCCAGGCCGGGGGGCAGAAGATGGCAAAGTCAGGACACTCAGTTAGTCCATAGATATAAGAGTCAGTCAGTCACTCACTCACTCATTCATGGATGTTTAGTGAAGAGGCGGGGCTAGGGAATAGGGGCCATAGCTAGGGATAGGTAGGTCATAGAGAGTTAGGGTTCGAGGGGTGGGTATGGGGGAGTGGTTAGGGAGATGTGGGTGGTGGTAGAGGGAGTGGTTAGGAAGGGGGTGTGGCTAGGGAAAAGGGGCCGTAGCTAGTGATAGGAAGGTCGTAGAGAGTCAGGATTCAATGGGTGGGTAGGGGGCGTGGCTAGGGGGATCTAGGTGATGGGAGGGGGCGTGGTGATGGAAGGTGCGGGGCTAGTGAAAAGGGCCCGTAGCTAGGGATAGGAAAGTCATAGAGAGTCTGGGTTTGGGGGGTGGCTAGGGGAGTGGCTAGGGGTATGTGGGTGGTGGGAGGAGTGTGGTCAGGAAAGCGGTGGGGCTAGGGGAAAGGGGGCGTAGCTAGAGATAGACAGGTCGTACAGAGCCAGGGTTCGATGGGTGGGTAGGGAGAGTTTCTAGGAGATGTGGGTGGTGGGAGGGGGTGTGGTCAGGGAAGGGGTTAGGGGCTAAGGGAAAGGGGACGTAGCTAAGGATAGGCAGGTCATAAAGAGTCGGGGTTTGAGGGGTGGGTAGGGGGAGTGTCTGGGGGGATGTGGTTAGGACCATTTTCCATGTTGAAAACAATTAGCCGTGTTGTTTAGGTACCCCCAAACCATTGCCTAAAGTGCCATGAGGCTGGATGGCCACATCATTGTGCCATGGGCTCCAAGGTATTTGTGCTTGTTATGCCATCCCTTCTGTCCTATCTTTCTTGTCGCTCTCCTCTATGTACCATACGCAGAAATGAAAATAAAAATATGGAAGATAATCTTTAAGAAAAAGGATGTAAAAACAACACACCAATCAGTAAATATAGGATAGATGATCATCACATGCCTATGAAAGATTGCGTTTGTTTACATACAACTTTTTACAAGGATCACTATAGACCAAATCACCATGACGTCACCATGTAAACAACATTACTTCCGCGTACCACTTGGGGAAGGCGGCAGGTTTAAATGTGCGTGTTGTCAAAGAAATGCTGTCAAACCCTCTCGTTGTTTTCGGCCGACTACTTTCAATTTAAATGTTCAAGCGGTTGGTAAACATGCTTGTCCGACGTATCTAGCCTTTCTTCTGTGTTTGTTTTGTGTAGTGTTAGCTAGCTAATAACGTTTGTTTACAACTGTCAAACTCGCTGTTTTTTTTGCAGACTCGTTACAGACAGAGCTGCTGACGCCACATTAATTTTATTTAGCTTCAAGTCTACTCTGGTCTGGTCTGGTCCAACAGGTAAATTAGCTAGTCTGGTCTCCACTAACGTTAGTGAAAGTGTTGTTATGAATGATATTAAACAACAACACAACACGGACAAACCATTTTTGTCTTCTTTGTCTGTTTTTGTCTTCAACACGTCAGTTTGTGCCGTTCACCGCCATTATGATGTGTGGACCCAGGGGTAACCGGAAGTAAATGTAAACATCCCCACTGATTTGGTCTATATTGTGTCATCCAGGAGCACCATATGTGATACAGGGCAGCCATGTTGAACCCAGACCCTCATTGTGGCAGGAGTTGGCTGCAGGTCAAAGTGAGTTCAAGAGGAATGGGGAACAGCGCTGTCTGTCGATGCACTGGCAACAGATTTGATTCAAGTCGTTTGAACCAACTCTTTACAAACTCTCCTAGACGTGGCCATTGAGATA
This sequence comes from Poromitra crassiceps, assembly GCF_964638095.1. Taxonomy (NCBI): domain Eukaryota; kingdom Metazoa; phylum Chordata; class Actinopteri; order Beryciformes; family Melamphaidae; genus Poromitra; species Poromitra crassiceps. Next base: position 14,060,369 of record NC_139644.1, read on the forward strand.
GGGTCATCGGCAGAGTCCTGATGACCCAGTCGCCCCTGAGGATGCGTCAAAATAGAGGTTCAGCTCCCATCTCATCAAAGCCCATCACTGCAGCCCAGAAACATGACGCCAAGCCTCTGTAACTTGACTCATCGTTGAGACGAGTCCTGTCTTTTAGCACTGGCCTCTTGAGTGGGCCTTAAACTGCTGTGAGCTTGTTAACACCTTCCCCTCTAGTCATTCCCCCATGCAGGCGATGGGACAGATCAGAGAGGAAGCCTTAGTCTTGCCTGCGGACGGCGGGCCTTGCATCAGCGCTGTAAATGAACCCTGCAGGCGCCAGGGGAGCGGATCTGAACCCCCGGACATCTGCCACCAGGACCATGTGTCCGTGCTGAGCCGGTTGCCCGGCGACCCGCCTCAGTTTGGAGAAACATTCTGGGCGGCATCGGCACATCCGATTGGAATGCTGCTGCTTTAAACCCGCTCTGGATTTGGCCTCCGCGGGCGGCTGGGTAAAGTCATGCCTCAACTATAGATCAGTATCAGCTCAGTCAGTGCTGCAAACGGAGATGATCGTCGAGTTCAACATGTGGAGGCTATTCAATCATTAGAATGTGTGTCCAACCAAATATGTTCGTCAATTTGACATTCTTCCAGAGTTCACATTGAGTTGTGGCAATCGCTAGCGGGAAATGTGTTATCTGTGAAATGTAATAATTTATCAGCTTGAAATTGTCATCAAATCAAGTGCATACATCTCAAGTAATGTAGTTGAGCATGCAAGACATTACATATTGAACTATAAAATTTCATAATAGCTAAATTGAACTACTAACCCTAACCCTAAGCACACAGAATAAACCGTGTGCGTGTAGTGTGTATTATGTCCGTATGCATGTGTGTGTGTGTGTGTGTGTGTGTGTGTGTGTGTGTGTGTGTGTGTGTGCAGTCATATGCATTTACACTGTGTATATCAGCTATCTGTGCGAGTGTAAACGCCCATGTGTTCTGCTTGCAGCACAGTGGAGGTAAATTGAATTAGAGTGAACTTGATGAGGGCGGCAGGTCTGGAACTTGCAGTCAGAGGATTTACCCTGGCCATGGGGGGATTCAAGCAACCTTTGCTAAAGGCCAGGGGGTTTCCACAGGGTAGATCCACTGGTTTTCCACAGGGTAGATCCACTGGTTTTCCACAGGGTAGATCCACTGGGAGCCACACTTATTTAATTAAATTTGAAGACCATCTCCATAGAATGGGGTTTTTATATAACCACTGGTTTGCAAAATGCTCAATGAGTTGAGAACGCAATCCAATTATAGCACTGACTTTTGGAATAAGGGACACCATGCAGATGTGAGACTAACAAAACATAGTCTACTTTATATTCCAAACCATGTTGTTATCTCCTAGTCAGGGCTGGAGGTGTGCAAGCAGACAGGATGGCTTGTGCAGGGCGTGGCGAGGAGGAGCCGTGGTTGGCAACAGGTGGCGTAGCTCGTGGAGCTAGTCCCCCGTAGTCAGAAATAGCCCCACAATGGGTCAGAAGATGGACAGAGGAGGGGGCCAGAAAGGCTGCCTCCTATTTTAAGGCTCTGAGTCTCACAGTCACTTTGGAGACTCACAGACAGAATCCACATCCCCCAAGGCCGACTGTGTCATACACAGGCTAATCAAATGAGAGCTGTGGCTGTATCCACTTTACCAGGAGAGCCCTGGTATATTATAGCAGCGATAAATACAGTACTGAAGTCATACTTCGAAGACACATAAACACAAAATATAACAAAACACCTCTATGATACTAAAAGTATCATGGTATCAAGCTTCAGTCATTCAGATGAAAGAAAGTTATTCACCACAATTACAATTTCAGGACAATCTCTACATAACTTCGATAGTTCACATCATGTTGTGCAAATAGCTATGCTTCTCAATCAGAATTGCTACAGCTGAAAAGGGCAGACTACCTTCTAGGTCACACACGGCCCCTGAACCATCTCAATCCGGCCCCCCAACCGTCCTCAAAGAAAAACAAAACAACCCCCACAAACTCAATAAAAGGCAGAATTATGTTACTAAGTGTCATCTGCTACAGCCATTGGATTTGTATCACTATTATATCGGTAGATTAACGAGAAATGACCAATAACAGTGGGAGAGAGGTTTAAAAATAGGGAGACTCCCACGAAAATTGGAAGTGTTGGCAGGTATGATCTCCAATGTGTGGCCCTTCGCTTACTTTGTGTAAGTCATTATGGCCCTCTGGGGAAAAAGAATTGCCCACCCCTGTCTAGGTTGTATGGAAATACAGTCTAGGGGTGCATGATGAACATTCAAAGGACTTCGGTGGAGCTGTTTTTAGGGCCAAAGCTCACTGACTTAAAGGGACTTGCTGGCCAAGGTCAAAGGTCGCCGTGCAGGCCCCCCCATACTGATGTGGGCCACATCCGGGTGGTAAGTCCTGAAGGATCACTCAGATCAGGACATGGAGTGGAGTGAGTGAGTGGCTAGAAGGAACGCTCGAGGGCAAAGGCACTTTACGCCGGGGTGTTGATGGCTCAATCCCTGCTCTCATGTCCGAGAGCCAGGAGAGGAAGTCAAGTGCCCTTGAGGCTGAAGGCCTTGTTCAGGAGTAAGAGGGGGCCTGACCACAACTTGTGTGCCTTCTATGACTAGTGCAGGACCGGAGGGATGCCCCAGACATGCAGCGTGCCGTCAGTAAGGGATCACATGGACACAGTGTGCCGCCTCCAGGTTTCTCTCTCCTCTCTTCACACTGAAGCTCAGGGCCAAAGATGTTCTTCTGTGTCAAGGGCGGGTAGTGTTACCGAGATCAAGGCCTTCAGACACAAGGCCTTCAGACACAGTGAGGGGAAAGAACTAATCCCGGTCCTGAGGAAGCAGAGACTATTGGAAAAGCTCAACATGTGATTTATTCTAAGTTGGAGGGGGGGTATTTATAGGCTATTGTACACATAGGGTTTTGTAGATGTGGGTGTGGGATCTGTTTTGTTGCAGTTTAACACTGACACCAAATATGGTGATTTATGACAATTGTGCTGTGCATATTGTATTTCAAGTTGTTACTTTTGTCTGGCGGTGGGTTTCGAGCTGTACGGGCAAAGAGCTAGCCTGAACGACTACTAGGCCCAGCTGGTGGAACAGGCCTGTCCTGCAGGGTGTGACCCTGTGTCTGATCTCTGACCCGGCTGCAGAGGGACAACTGTTTGGCACAACTGACTGGCCCAAGCCAACACAGCACAAAAGTCTATCTTCACAGAGTGGTCATCTCACATGCTGCTCTTGATTGACTTCAGCAACACTTGGTGATGAATGATGATAAAGCATTATCACATTGTGACAAGACACTAGAGCTGTTCTAAACATAACTATCGTTTACTTTCTTGAGCCATGTACTAAAGCATTTATGCATCCTTACTGACAGTGTTGGGGGTAACCCATTACAAAAGTAACATGTTACATGTAATATATTACTTTTAGCAGTAACTTAGTAATATAACTTATTACCAATAGGATTTCAGTAATATTATACCAGTTACTTTGTCAAGTAACACAAGTTACAAATTGAGTTATTTATTTATTTTAATCAAAGCACATATTTAAATAAGGATACAATAATTTCCTAATTAAATTGTGTGTTTTATGCAAATAACCATTATAGATGACAATAACAAAGGAAAAGAATAACATTTAGAATTGTGGACAGTTTACACTGACTTCAAGACGGTTGAAATTATTTTTCAGGATGGTTCCGGGGCGGCGATGTCATTCTGCTGCTGCTGTTGTTTTGGTGAAAGTAATGCAAAAGTAGTGTAATAAGTAACGAGTTAGTCTACACAGACAGTAATATTGTAAAGTAACTTATTACTTTCAAATGAAAGTAACTAGTAATATGTAGTATATTACATTTTGAAAGTATCTTGCCCAACACTGCTTATTGATGCAGCAATAAATGCAATGCATCATTATACCAAGAGGATTACTTCATTATTTATACAATGGCCAAAACTGATTTGATACTTCAGAATATAGACTGCGTCAAACCAGTGTTTATTCAAGTCAAAACAATTAAATTGATGCAGGGCATATTGTATTTGCTTAATACGCTAAAGATGGCGTCAGATTTGAATGCTTGTCCCGCTTGTTGGAAACACAGGCACATGGCCAATGGAGACGAGTCTAAGATTTCACAACACCAAGATCCTGGAAGTCCTGCTGCTGCCTTCAGCGCTATCTCTCACAAAATCCACACTCCACAAACATTGACTAAGGATGATAGGATATACAGGGTCCCCACACACACATTTTTATGGATACAATTTCCCTTTTCAATGACTTTTCAAGGATCCATATTAGAATTTCCATGATTACATGGAAAGTGAGGTGGTGACTGAGTCAATACCAGTAGTTATTACGTGGAAGGTTATCGACGGGAGGTTACTGTAACAATGAATTTCATTGCACACAACAAAATATTCCATGACTTTTCCAAAACTTTCAAAGGATTTCACTAATTCCATGACTTTTCCAGGCCTGGAAAGCGAGATTTTGAAATTCCACAACCTTTCCATCTTTTCCATCACCGTGAGAACCCTAGATCCCTTAATGATTTTGTGTTTTCGTCTAGAAAAATCAATAACAACAATTCCCGGTTTAATGACTTTAACATAAGTCCAATTGTTGTAAGTGGTAGACTTTTCTTCCTAGACAGCCCAGGGCAGATAGCCAACCTATGAGGACACAATAGCAACCCGACTGCAGATTTATTTTGAGGGAAATTATGCCCTCTGTGCCTCTCTACAGAATGAGCTACTTCCATAGAGTTCCTCACAGTGATCACACCGATCAATAACGCAAAATAACCATGCGCCAAGTGGCAAGGAGGTCACCATCCTCTTAATTGTACACAACTGCATCGGTTGTTTGGGAATCAAAATCCATGTCTGCTCTGCAAATCAATACCCAGTATCCAAATACAGAGCCCAAAAGACACCTGGGTCTGTGGAGGATTGATCTCGAACCCAGGACCTCGGCCCCTCCTGCCTGGAGAATGCATGTCCCTATAAGGCCAACTGCTGGGAATAAATTGTGATTGTGACAGTGCAGAGTGACAGCAGCTGTGTGGCGTGTCTAAAGGGTGGCGTGGGGCTGGGGGGGGGGGGGGGTGAGGAGTCAGGAGGGGGGGGGGGGGGGGGGGGGGAGAGGGAGGCAGGAGGGAGGGAGGGAGGGAGGATCTGTAGTGGACAGTGTTGGGTTTCAGGAGGACTTCCAATCTTAGACACCTGACAGCAGGCTGGAATATGGAGGCCTGTCCTGGCCCCGGGCTCTGGGGCCGAACGCCACCCCAAGGACGGGCAAGGGTAAGGCCAACTGCTCCAGTGCAGACCCAGAAGCCCCAACACTTTTCTAGATGGAGTATTAGCCTGGGGGTAGTTATGGGCAAACAGCTCACCATGGCATTCAGCTCCATCGGTGCCATGCAATCATAGACAATGTAAGACAGCTATGATCAGGCTACTTCATGATGCCATTGCTAAGATAAACAGGTAGATAAGTACATGAACACATCAGTCATCAATGGAAATGCTGCCAACTACGCCCAGGCATTTCAAGTCTATGCTAACTTTGCATAATGTCATCATGTGAACTCGTGGAGTGTCACAGATAAAAGACGAGCATGAAGAATGAAATAAAGAGAACAAATCTTTGAACAGGGGAGAAAAAGAGAGACAAAGCGATGTCCACCCCAGGCTCCTGTGTGGCTACTCTCTTCTCCATGACTGGACTGAGACTTTCCATGAGCTGGTGCCACACGTTAGGACAGCTGACACACTGTCCGTCCACATAGGCCGAGCTCCAAGTTCTATCAAACCTAGAACACCTCTACTCCAGAACCTTACCGACAGCATATAGCGCTCATACACAATAAATGTGGGCCTTCTTTTTGGATTTTCAATATGAAGACAGATGAGAAAGAGTCGGTTAAATATGTTGGTAACAACTTACAATAAGGGTACATTAATTATAACAGTTAACTAATGTGTCTATGATTTACTAATGGTGTTCATGTTAACTGAGGTAATTAAGGCTTAGTTCATGCTTATTAAGCATTACGTTTCCTCAGCTTAATTATGCTTATAATTAACTACTGTTACTTAATGTATTTTAAAGTGTTACCAATACGTCATTTTGTAGCAGGCGCCAACTGTTTAATTTTAAACCAGGGCAGATTTTAAATAGTCCTGCATGGTGGCAAAGAAAGACCTGGGTGACATTTCTGTTTCTGCTGGTGTCCCTGTGACCGTCACTGTCCCCGTGTCCCTCTAAAAGACAGTGCCCACTCTGGCTAAACTCTCAAAAAACTCAAACCCAATGGACACAAGCATCTGCCTGCTGCACTACCTACTTTTGGCCAACGGTCAAACGGAATAGGTATGACAGCAAAATCAACGACTGATCATTAGAACAGTCTGAATGACAGCACCTGTATCTCTGAACACAGTCACTAATAGCCTACCATCAAACTAACACAGTAGAAACACCATATCACTGTTTCATACATGAGCAGCAAACATAGTGCAATAAGGACATCTAGTGCACCTCTGCCCACCACACTACCATGTCTACCCAAAGCGGGTAGAAGTAACCTAGATATCTGGGTTACTTCTACCCAAAGCGGGTAGAAGTAACCCAGATATCGGAGCAAAATGCCTCTGGGCCTTACCTGCTGTGGCCTGCAAAAGCAGCAGGGAGATTAAACAGCAGACTGAGACTATACCCTTCATGATGGCAGCCAGGAGAACTCTGATAGTCACACAGACTATATATACCAAGGCAAGAAGGTTAAAGGGTGCGCTGGGAAAAGGGGGCGGGGCTTAGAGAAGGCCAGTTGGTGGTGGTTGGGGGGGTGGGGGGGGGGGCGATATGTGTGAGTAGCATACCACAAGGGCTCTACGTGTACGAGCAGCTGACTCCTTTTTAGAGGCTTGGGCTTCGGGGGGGCCTGGCTCTTATCTACTGTATCATTCAGTGTGGAAGCACTCATAATAACAACACAAACTGCACTGACGAGAAGTACACCTTTCAAAAACAACCGCCCCGCGTACTCACGCACAGGGTTTCTAAAGAGGAGCACAAACCATACAAACATCACTGTGACTTCAGAGGCCAACTAGAGCTTTTCAAAGTGGGAGGTTTTCAAAGTGGGAGGCGGGTCTCCGAGCATTTTCAGGGGAGGCTCAGTGAGTGGAAGTGAGTTAGTTATTACATCAAAACGAGAACACATAGAATAGCCTAAATGTGTGTGATTTGGTTAAAGAGAGTTCAGAGATACATGTCGTTTTGGGGAATTTTATGGTTTTTCTCACCTTCCCAGAGTCAGAGATGGATAAATGCCATCACACAGACACTTTTCTATGTTTTTGGTGAATTGTAGACTGAAGTATCTCAAACAGCAATATCAGGCCATCTTGGCTCAATTGTTGGGTGTCTATGGGCTCATACAAGCTACTCATGATCAAATAGGCCTCCAAGAATTGAGTGGGGGGGGGGGGGGCACCTTTTTCCAAGCTTGTCTTGGGGGAGGCCCACAGTCTCAGACGTTGAAAACCCCTGGCCTGGAGGAGACGGACTGAAAAGTAGCATTATTTACCATCCCCTAAATCAGTGATTCGCAACCTTTTTCATATCAAGGACCCTTAATTTACTACACATGAGCCAAAGACCCCCATTTGATCAGTTTTTGTCTCTGACCCAAATCGGAGAATTTTTTTTTTATTGTTAGATGTGATTTTTGTCCAGAATTCCATGACTATTGTAGGTAGAGAAATAACAGAAACCATGACCAAAACAATCCTTTTTCTACATTCTCTACTTCCAGTCACTAAAATAATGGCGAAGTTGAACAAGTAATCAATTTGCTGCGGACCCCCTGGATCTCAAGTGCCCCTGGTGGTCCACATTGAGAACCACTGGTCTAAATCAAGGCTGACAAAATAATGTAACATTTTAATGACTGAGGCATAATCAGAAATTGATGTGACCGATCACTTGCAAGAATTGCATCCTTTATCAATTTGAAAGAGGGAATCATAACAAGTGGTTTTAGTTGCTTCGCCCAGCGAAGATGATCCAGATATGATCATCAGATGCCAGTCTGTGACAGCTTCACGGCCCACCCTCCACGAGCCATTCACAATAAAGATCCTACAAGTAAATGAGGTGCTGGCATTGCAAGGAGCTGTCCAACCCTCGTTCTAGTAAAGAAAACACATGCCCACTTGGCTGCTGTGCACGGAAATGACTCATTACTCATGAATGTGACAGGTCTGTGTGTGTGTGTGTGTGTGTGTGTGTGTGTGGGTGTGTGTGTGTGTGAGAGAGAGAGAGAGAGAGAGATGAGAGCTGAGCAAAGGGTATGTCTGGCATATAAAGCCCCTGCAGGCCAGAGTCAAACTACACTCCTAAACGCAGCTAAACGCTAGGCGGATTATTGCTTTATCACACTCAAGCAGACACACTACTGTAGTGAACATAAGCTCACAATTCTCGGGAATCAACGTCCCAACTGTAAATTAATCCCAGAATATGGCTGGAGTTGCTTCCTCGAGCATGTCCATTCCAAATGGATTGAAGCCCGTGTTCAAATATAATACATCATGTTCATTTTGCTGTGTCGGCTACAATCGCCTTAATCCTGAAGAACTGTATTAGTGGTGGGAGGCATGGGGGTTTCTGCTCATGTGGAAATCCTCACATTTGAAGAGCTTCTCTGGAGTCTTTGTAAAATGATGGATTGGCATACATGGGCATCACTCGCCTCTTATTCAAAGTGCCTCCTCAAAATGTTTTAGCTGCCATGCTGTGGTCAGTGGCAACGGAAAATATGAAAAATGAAATAAGAAAAAATTGAGCCGGCCTTGAGCCAGTTCACCCCGACATGCAGAAACTGCAGCTGAGTCGTGTCTGTGGAAGGTCTCAGATCCAGGAGTGTCCTGCTAAGCTTACTCTGGGAATATGGAAGCATATTTGAATATTAGCCACATGCAGGGCTGGGCGATAAATCAGTAGCAATATATATCGGCGATAGACAATTCATCAATACAATACAAGAAAACAGTTCAATATATATCGATATGTCCCTTGATAATGGAGCGCGATACGAGTGACACTCATTACAGCCAATCAAACAGACAAATCCTAAAGTTTCCATATTTATTACACAACTGCAACACTCAATTTGTGTGTTTTTAATTGTGTTAACATTAAAATGATTCCCTGTGTGCCTTCATAAATAAGCTCGTTCAAAATAAAGCGGTTAACTTTAACCTTTTGTTCTCGTGGTCTTTATTAAAAATAGGTAATTAATAAACATCAATAATGATCTATATCGACTGATATGAAATATTCTATATAGATTTTTTTGTACGTGGCTATATCGCCCAGCCTTCGCCACATGTACACATTGGTACATGATGACACTTCAAATGCAAATTGTGTGACTGCATTTCAACTAGTTTTTCTTCCACCTATTAATGCATGCATTAGCAGAAAATCAAAAAGATATATAGTGGGATGGCACTGTCAGATTCCAATTATCATTTTAATTACGTTAACTCCATATAGGGACAATATAGCATCAGCTTGTTCTGGTGTCTACTATTAGAGGTTTGATCCGTTGTCAATGGTTTGACCAGGTTTCCCCTCATCAGATTCTGCATTCTTCTGACCCAAAACGTAGATGCGTCTATGTTGCATTACTGAGTCACGATGACTTAGCGTTTCAGCTCGGTGTGAACCATGTATACATGGAGACCATGTGCTTTAGTCAAGCCATGCAGTGTTTCTCTCTCTATATATGCAGTACCTCGTCACACCAGCAGGTGCTACAGTGAGACTTGGGACGTTCATTCACAGTATACATGGCCAAGTCAAAGCGGCACTCACTTGGCATGATGCCACATCACTATCTAATGGAGCTGGTCCATTCTCCAGCACTGCATGTCATGTATGACTGACTGCCAATATACTATATAATGTGCAAAAATAATACAGTACACTATTCTCATGTATTCACCCATACATTCTAATAGCAATGTAATCTATGTCACTCGTGGGACTCACCAACTGTTAGCTATTACATCATAATTTTTGCATTGTTGTGAGTTAGAAAATGAACAATAGCAAAGTGGGAAATGACTGAGCTTGTCTGGACGCCAAAAGCTGTGTGTGAGGGTGGTGATAACAAGAGGCTTGGCTGTGTGTCAGGGGATGACAGCAGGTGACGCCACCTACTGTCCCAGTGTGGATTTGAACTCCGTCACATCAGTGGTGGCCGGGCCTAATTTAGCAATGAGCGACGGAGGGGGGGTTCGAACTCCCACCCAACCAATCAGAAAGAGACACTTGTGCATCAACTGTGCCGCTTGAGTGACAGCCAACCAGAAGCTGAGAAGAGACAGATTGTGTTGTCATCATATATTCTATTGGTTTACTATTGTATACTATACCATTAGTACAATTATATATGTACTAGTATTATATACTATTATATAATAATATAGTATAACTGGTTCCACTTCACTAAAGTTTGAACTCTCATGTTTAGAATAAAATCAACTCTAAATAAACAGACAAGGCACAATTTGTAAAAAACAAAGTACAAACTTTATTATTCTGTCTTTACAAAGGCACAAGCCTCTTTATCCCCAAAACATTTCTCTTAAAAAACAAAAACAAAAATATGAAACAGAACAGAACAAAAAAAATAGCTTCTTGATGACCATTATGCACTGACAGGTCTAACCCAACAACAAATGGGAATACAACGATGAAAGAACAGACAGAAGGAGAGGGAAGAAAAGATCGCGAAAAGTGATGGAAGATGAGACGAGAGGTGTCGACAACGGATAAAGTCAGGAACAAAGAACGAAAGAAGTGGGAGTAAAGGGGCCGGCACGGGACATGGAGGGAAAAGGGGGATACACAGCTGTGCGGTTTCCACTTTTCAGCTGAGGAGGAGCCCCGCCCCTTCTTACAAAACAAAGAGGCGGCCTCCAATATATAGTACAGTAAGTGCTTAGTTATCTTGACCCCGTTAAAACGACCCCCCCCCCCCCCCCCCCCCCAACATGTGACAATCTGATATGTCCACTGACGTAACGTATCCTAACACAGAGAACAGAGGCAAACGCAAACGGAACTAACATAGTGCTTGGTTTCGCTAGAAACATGTTCAAAATGCAGCTACTCAGAGGATAGAGCGAGGACACACAAACCACACAGTCTTTTCCATATCGAGGAATCCCTTCCTATCCTGATAACAAGCATGTACCGGGGGAAATGTCTGGTGATGTCATCATCTGACAGCTGAGTCACTCATTTCAGTGCCAGTGACGACGTTTTTAAAATGTCTGGTGATGTCATCATCTGACAGCTGAGTCACTCATTTCAGTGCCAGTGACGACGTTTTTAAAGGGCGATTCCATCATATTATACAGTAAATCATGATGGATCAATGGTTATCTGTCCAGCAGTTCAAAGCTCCATCTAAGCAAACAGGATGACAAGAGCAATTCTAACAATGAATGTGCTGCTAACTCCATACAAAAACAACAACAACATTACCTTCTGAAAGGTATGAGGGGGAAAATGGCAGAATAAATGATACAATTGTCTGGAATGTCTATATTTGATTGTGGAATTTGCACCCACAAATCTGGGGTTAACAGTGCACAAGGTGGGCAAAAGCTGCTGCTAATCTAAAGCCAAGCAGTAGTCAGCAGTCAGACTACAGTTTTAATACATGGGTCAAAAAAATACCAAGGGGTGCTTTATTTTAATTCTTATGCCAGTTCATTTTTGAAGCGGTCGTACGAGATAAAACAAACATGACGGTGAAAAACAGAATAGGAGGAGAGGGGTTCCACTCTCCATCCAAAAGCACTAGATCAAGTGTTCAGGCATCTCTATCAGAGCCCAGGGCTGTGTTAAGACCTAGATCAAGTGTTCTCTCTGAACCCAGGGCTGTGTTAAGACCTAGATCAAGTGTTCAGGCATCTATCTCAGAGCCCAGGGCTGTGTTAAGACCTAGATCAAGTGTTCAGGCATCTCTATCAGAGCCCAGGGCTGTGTTAAGACCTAGATCAAGTGTTCTCTCTGAGCCCAGGGCTGTGTTAAGACCTAGATCAAGTGTTCTCTCTCAGAGCCCAGGGCTGTGTTAAGACCTAGCTCAAGTGTTCTCTCTGAGCCCAGGGCTGTGTTAAGACATAGATCAAGTGTTCTCTCTGAGCCCAGGGCTGTGTTAAGACCTAGATCAAGTGTTCTCTCAGAGCCCAGGGCTGTGTTAAGACCTAGATCAAGTGTTCTCTCAGAGCCCAGGGCTGTGTTAAGACCTAGATCAAGTGTTCTCTCTGAGCCCAGGGCTGTGTTAAGACCTAGATCAAGTGTTCTCTCTGAGCCCAGGGCTGTGTTAAGACCTAGATCAAGTGTTCTCTCAGAGCCCAGGGCTGTGTTAAGACCTAGATCAAGTGTTCTCTCAGAGCCCAGGGCTGTGTTAAGACCTAGATCAAGTGTTCTCTCTGAGCCCAGGGCTGTGTTAAGACCTAGATCAAGTGTTCTCTCAGAGCCCAGGGCTGTGTTAAGACCTAGATCAAGTGTTCTCTCTGAGCCCAGGGCTGTGTTAAGACCTAGCTCAAGTGTTCTCTCAGAGCCCAGGGCTGTGTTAAGACCTAGATCAAGTGTTCTCTCTGAGCCCAGAGCTGTGTTAAGACCTAGCTCAAGTGTTCTCTCAGAGCCCAGGGCTGTGTTAAGACCTAGATCAAGTGTTCTCTCTGAGCCCAGGGCTGTGTTAAGACCTAGATCAAGTGTTCTCTCTGTGCCCAGGGCTGTGTTAAGACCTAGATCAAGTGTTCTCTCTGTGCCCAGGGCTGTGTTAAGAAGACCTAGCTCAAGTGTTCTCTCAGAGCCCAGGGCTGTGTTAAGACCTAGATCAAGTGTTCTCTCTGAGCCCAGGGCTGTGTTAAGACCTAGATCAAGTGTTCTCTCTGAGCCCAGGGCTGTGTTAAGACCTAGATCAAGTGTTCAGGCATCTCTCTCAGAGCCCAGGGCTGTGTTAAGACCTAGATCAAGTGTTCTCTCAGAGCCCAGGGCTGTGTTAAGACCTAGATCAAGTGTTCTCTCTGAGCCCAGGGCTGTGTTAAGACCTAGCTCAAGTGTTCTCTCAGAGCCCAGGGCTGTGTTAAGACCTAGATCAAGTGTTCTCTCAGAGCCCAGGGCTGTGTTAAGACCTAGACCAAGTGTCTCTCTCTGAGCCCAGGGCTGTGTTAAGACCTAGATCAAGTGTTCTCTCAGAGCCCAGGGCTGTGTTAAGACCTAGATCAAGTGTCTCTCTCTGAGCCCAGGGCTGTGTTAAGACCTAGATCAAGTGTTATCTCTGAGCCCAGGGCTGTGTTAAGACCTAGACCAAGTGTTCTCTCAGAGCCCAGGGCTGTGTTAAGACCTAGATCAAGTGTTCTCTCTGAGCCCAGGGCTGTGTTAAGACCTAGACCAAGTGTCTCTCTCTGAGCCCAGGGCTGTGTTAAGACCTAGATCAAGTGTTCTCTCTGAGCCCAGGGCTGTGTTAAGACCTAGACCAAGTGTTCTCTCTCTGAGCCCAGGGCTGTGTTAAGACCTAGATCAAGTGTTCTCTCTCAGAGCCCAGGGCTGTGTTAAGACCTAGATCAAGTGTTCTCTCAGAGCCCAGGGCTGTGTTAAGACCTAGATCAAGTGTTCTCTCAGAGCCCAGGGCTGTGTTAAGACCTAGCTCAAGTGTTCTCTCAGAGCCCAGGGCTGTGTTAAGACCTAGATCAAGTGTTCTCTCTCAGAGCCCAGGGCTGTGTTAAGACCTAGATCAAGTGTTCTCTCTCAGAGCCCAGGGCTGTGTTAAGACCTAGATCAAGTGTTCTCTCTCAGAGCCCAGGACTGTGTTAAGGCTGGCCTCACAGTGCCTCCCTGCACCCGCGGGCTGTACGTAAGGCGTGTGAGTGCTGCCTCTCTCTGCTACATGTCTTCATATCTATCTGTCAATGAACAGTGCACAGTTCCAGGGCAAGGATGCATTTGAAAACGAGATGCAAGCAGAAACATGTAAGTTGCATGGTACTCTATTGCCTGACGCCAGACAAAAAGCTCACAAAAAGGACATGAAAATGTGACGTAAGGAAATGCATAGAGCATGTGTGTGTGTGTGCATGGTGTGGTCAAACCAGTCACCCCCCCCCCCCCACCCCCTGCCCGCATGACACATTCAAACTATTTCACTGGCCACTTCCAGGTTTCGCTCGTCTTTGAAGCATTACTTGAATGAATGCTTTTTCGACAACTGTCAAACAAACATTTGGACGAGAGACGACAACACAAGGGCCTAAATCAAACCAACTGCTTCGATTGAGCAAACAAATTGATTCCGTGTCAGTTTTAAATCGTCGAGCTGAGTGTTGTGCACACACACACACACACACACACACACACACACACACACGCAAACGTGCCACGACGCCAAGGGAGGAGTAGTGCTGTTGCCGACTGCCGGAGTCTGGCGCACCGAGGGGACATCACTCAGGGGCGCCCACGGAGTAGCTTATTCAACAAGCTAGGTGCTAATACCATGAGAGGAGGGGAGGGCGGCAACAAATGTCAACTCATCGATTTTTGACAAGCCTTGAGCACAAGGGGGAAACGTGCCAAATACATAAAAAGCGGGAATACTGGGAACCCAGCCCAGGAGAAATGGCAAAATAAAAATGTAGGATAGGGTTGAGAAACAGTTAAGTGCACTCTTTTGTCCCAAGCTTAGCTTAATGAATTTCCCTTAAGCACCAGTCAGCCATGAAAACAGCTTTTAGATTCCCATCAGTCTGGCGCTTTTGAGTTTTTTTTTTTTTAGTACAATCACTTTTAACTGGCTGGCTGGGGGCAGCCCTCGAGGAACACCACTTTTAACTCGCTGGCTGGGGGCAGCCCTCGAGGAACACAACATCAAAACAACGAGGAGGAGGAGGAGGAGACTTCTCACCCAAAGTCAAATCTCCTTTCGTTCAGAAGCCAAAGGAGCGGAACGTTTGATTGTGACCGGCTTGTAAAGCTCACAGTGTCTGGTGGGATGGTGCGGGAGGAGAATGGCGTTTTAGAAAAATGGCGTTCGTAGGAAAGGAAATGCCCTGGCGAGAGAGGCGGGGTGGAGGGACAGCGCGCCGCTGCGGGGGCCTCTTCGCCGACTGTCTCTTCCTGTGCTGTGGGATCGGTCACGTGACTTCGGAGCAATTAAAAGAGAGAAGCCCCGGTGGTTAACGGAGATGTTGGCAGGTGTCCGGGGCAGTAGTGTCCGTAACAGGAGAGGGGACAGGGAGGGGGGGGGGGGGGGTGGGGCTATTGAAGAGCTTATAACAGAGCGTTTATATATCAGTCAGTTAAGTTGGCGCTCTAGAACCTTTCTGTCGATGAACGACCGGGCGCGTGTGTGTGACAGAGCAGGGTGTGTGTGTGTGTGACAGAGCAGGGTGTGTGTGTGTGTGACAGAGCAGGGTGTGTGTGTGTGTGTGTGACAGAGCAGGGTGTGTGCGTGTGTGTGACAGAGCAGGGTGTGTGTGTGTGTGACAGAGCAGGGGGTGTGTGTGTGTGACAGAACAGGGTGTGTGCGTGTGTGTGACAGAGCAGGGTGTGTGTGTGTGTGTGTGTGACAGAGCAGGGTGTGTGTGTGTGTGACAGAGCAGGGTGTGTGTGTGTGTGTGACAGAGCAGGGGGTGTGTGTGTGTGACAGAACAGGGTGTGTGCGTGTGTGTGACAGAGCAGGGTGTGTGTGTGTGTGTGTGACAGAGCAGGGGGTGTGTGTGTGTGTGACAGAGCAGGGTGTGTGTGTGTGTGTGTGTGTGTGTGTGTGTGTGTGACAGAGCAGGGTGTGTGCGTGTGTGTGACAGAGCAGGGTGTGTGTGTGTGTGTGTGTGACAGAGCAGGGTGTGTGTGTGTGTGTGTGTGTGTGTGACAGAGCAGGGGGGGCTAGTGAAAAGCAGAGAAGAGACAGGGCAAGCGAGACTGCGTATATGAGTGTCTAAATGTAAACCTATTCCGGCTGCCTATCACAATACAACATGTAAGAGTATGTGTGTAAAAAAAAAGAAGAGCGCTTCAATCTGTCTACCAACCCTAATAATGTCCATTTAGCAGGAGTGCTGTAGGTCTGTAGGTGTGTGTACGTATGTGTGTGTGTGTGTGTGTGTGTGTGTGTGTTCACGCTCAGGGCAGTGAGCAGTCGTCCGGCCCGTCGCTGTTTGAGGCTGTGTCCGAGCCCGCCGCGTCAGAGAGGACGCGCGCCGAGGTGACGATGACCGCCCTCCGCTGCTCCTCCTCGCCGACACACACCTTCCCCTGGGTGCCCTCGATGTGCTGGATTGCCTGGAGAAAAGAGAGAGGGGGGGGGGGGTAGTGAGTAACGATAGCACCCTCTAGTGTTCAGACGTGACGACATGACAGTTAACATGACATGAGATGGTGCATTCATTCACAGCAGCTGTGACAGCATCTGGTGAACTTAAAGCATGATCCTCTTGCTCTTGAAGGAATTTTGTTTTGTTTTGTTTTGGATTTGGGGGGTCCCGGGACCACCAGGGGTGGTTCCAGGGGGTCCCCAGCAAATTGTTGAATTGTTAAACTTCATCATTTACAAGAAGTTAACACAGTTACAGAATGTAGAAGAGTGACTGTTTTGATCATAGTTTCACTGTTATCTCTTGGCCTACAATACATGTAGCCATAGAATTCTGGACAAAATCATATCTAACAATAGAAATATTCTCGGATTTGGGCCCCAGAGACAAATGGGGTTGGTACTAACTTAGTAGTCCATGATATGAAAAAGGTTGAGAATCACTGCAGTAGAAAAGGTAACCCATTTATTTATTTACCAAGCAAAAAAAACTTGAAAAGTAGACATTTCAAAGTTTAAAAGTATAACTTTTGAAATATCAACCTTTTAATTTGGCTAACATTATTGTGTAAAGTACATCAGAGGGACATAGTGACATAGTGTAAGATGTAACAAGAAGGTTTTTTCCACAGCTGTGTCTTACCTGAACAATGGTGTCCAGGTTGTGACGAGATGTGGACACTGTATTGATAACCGAAGCCGGGCCCATGGTTACCACGGTGACGTGATGGGGCTGAGGAGGCGGGGCTGGCGCAGGGACGATGACCGTGGCGTGGTGGGTGGGTGCAGGGGGGGTAGCAGGGGCCAACACCTGGAGGGAAAGGGCAGTTACATTATGGCTCATGTTTAGCTAAAAAAAAGATATAGATATTATTGAGTCACTACTTTGTTGGACTAAGTCACTTTAGTGCCCTCAAGTAACAGCTAATAAAAATGCAGAGACTAGATATACACACGCAGCAGACTGTGTTGTATATACATTAGGGGTGGGAATCACCAGATGCCCCACGATACGATATTATCACGATACTTAAGTCACGATACGATAGTATTGTGATATGCTAGTATTGCGAGATATTGAGTATTGCGATATATTGTGATTTATTACCCTTTTTCAACTGCAAATGATCTCCCCAAAGGAATACACTTTGTCAACATCTGTTTTATCGAATGAAATAAAGTTTCCAGGCTTCTTCATCGCACTTCAATCATTTTTACCGCAGCAAAATGGGATTGTCAAGCAGACAGACGGACCAACACTGTCATAAAAGCCTGTCATATAAATGTTGCATGATGCACTTGACATTTTGTATAATAAAATATCACAATACTTGGCATTCGATAAAATACAATATATTGCCCACAAAATGTCGCGATACTATGCTGTATCGATCCCCCCCCCCCCCCACCCCTAATATAGATGCGCACAGGCATAAGTACACACACACACACACGCACACACACACACACACACACACACACACACACACGCACACACGCACACACACACAAACAAACAGTCACTTGGGAGCCTCAAGTTGTGACACTGAGCTTATCAGTGCTGGTGTTCACTGCCTGCTCCCAGGCTGCCTTAGTGGCTACAGACTACAGAGCACAAGCCAATTGATTTGGTGTCAGCCGGCTGTAACAGGATGCGATGGCTGTCAGGGCAGCAGACAGGCAGCAGAGTGGAAAGTCGTGTGTGAGCTGCCCATTGACTAAAAGTCAACCATAAAACGTGTCATAGCTGTTGACAGCTCTAACTTACTACAGACACGGAAGAGAGGCTCACTACAAACTGTGTCAGTGTGCCAACTACAGTGCACCATGAGAGTAGTCTACGTGTGTGTGTGTGTGCGTGCGTGTGTGTGTGTGTGTGTGTGTGTGCGCGCGTGTGTGTGTGTGCGTGTGTCTAACTCCATATGCTACAACATGATTGAGACAAAGAACATCAGTGTTTGCTATGGAAGCATGCAGCTGAACACATAGGACAGTGTTGATACACTGGAGCTCCATAGATAATATATGGGGTTGAAAATGGGGTTTGTCTGCTTGTCAAAAATGCAAGGGCTGTTGAAAAACCTCTGCAAGTGGTGCAAAAGAAAATGAATCTATACCCGTGCTCACAGTGACACTGGTGTACAGATCCAGGACACACCGTGCTCACAGTGACACTGGTGTACAGATCCAGGACACACCGTGCTCACAGTGACACTGGTGTACAGATCCAGGACACACCGTGCTCACAGTGACACTGGTGTACAGATCCAGGACACACCGTGCTCACAGTGACACTGGTGTACAGATCCAGGACACACCGTGCTCACAGTGACACTGGTGTACAGATCCAGGACACACCATGCTAGGGCTGCAAAATTAATCGTATTTTCATTGTCATCGCAATATGAACATGCGCAACAAACACATCGCAAAGACCTGCCTGAAACGCAATGAATAACAAAAGTGGTTTTATTTACATGCGTCATGCATTCCCACTCAGCATCTGATCATTTTGTCTTGTGTTGTAAATCCAGCGTACACCTTTCCCTTGCAACAGTGCGCTCCGCCCCTCTGCCAAAGCCCAAACACGCTGTGTGTAGTTTCAGCTAGAGTCAGTGTCTATTTCATTTCTTTATTCAGTGGGCATAGGCTATGTTTGAGGTCTATGTTAGCATTATTAAAGCACAAAGACATAGGAACTGTATAGCTAATATGCATACTTTAATATTTGTTTATTTATCGCAAGTCGTATCGTCATCGCTATATTGAACAATGTTATCGCACATCGCAGATTTTCCTCATATCGTGCAGGCTTACACCATGCTCACAGTGACACTGGTGTACAGATCCAGGAGGACACACCATGCTCACAGTGACACTGGTGTACAGATCCAGGAGGACACACCATGCTCACAGTGACACTGGTGTACAGATCCAGGAGGACACACCATGCTCACAGTGACACTGGGGTACAGATCCAGGACACATCGTGCTCACAGTGACACTGGTGTACAGATCCAGGAGGACACACCATGCTCACAGTGACACTGGTGTACAGATCCAGGACACACCGTGCTCACAGTGACACTGGTGTACAGATCCAGGAGGACACACCATGCTCACAGTGACACTGGTGTACAGATCCAGGACACACTGTGCTCACAGTGACACTGGTGTACAGATCCAGGAGGACACACCATGCTCACAGTGACACTGGGGTACAGATCCAGGACACATCGTGCTCACAGTGACACTGCTGTACAGATCCAAATGATGTCAAGACACGGGATCAGCTGCTTTATCAAATAGTGCCAGTTTCTAGCATCCAGGCTGGCCTAAATAAATGCTGGGTGTCTTGTGTTGTTGAAACAAAAAACTGCACCCTATTTAAGTGGGTTTTATGCTATTACATGGTCCTACAACTCAACTTACAGTAAATGTTGTTCTGGTCTGAACAACATCCTTCAATATCTTCAGCATATGAGCATCATTGCTCAAAGGATGTACTAGCAATGTGTAAGTCATTCACGTATGCATCGTAGACTGTATAAAATATGGACGTCATGACGTCTCCTCAAAAGTGATGGCGAGGCAGCTGGATTCAGGCGAGATCAGGAGATCACGACAAATCCATCTTGCCATGCTCCAATCTATTGGTTTGCGGACCAATCAGTAGGGGTGGGGGGAAAAATCGATACACCATAGTATCGCAATATTTTGCCTGACGATATTGTATCGATATTTGGACGCCAAGTATCGATATTATCATTATTATTTATTTTTTTTGCAATCCATGCCATGCCAAGCCACCGGGCTTCTGCCCGAAGCGCCCGATGTTGCAGTCCGCGCCTGCAGTGGCATATTGAGTCCAGAGAAGCTTAAAGCCCCAATCAGTAAGATTTTTGACATTTTTTACAGTAATATAAGAGCTTTTTAATCATAGGACATGGTAGATTGACTTGTAATAGGGAGACCCTCGTCTTTATTTATCCCACACCGCCCTCCATTGGCCAACACTGGGACTAAGCAAGTTGTCTGCCATGTCCCGTAGCAAGAAAAAAGAAAAAAAAACAGGACGCGCGCATGCGCTGTACAGCGGAAGCGCTGTCTGAATGAATACAAGGAAGTAACTCGATTCGGATTTTCTACGAAAATTATGTTTCACGGGACTATGCATTATTATTTCATCACGTGGTGAGTACCCGATGTCACAACATGTACATAGAGCTTTCTGGCGCTGTGTTTTGTTGACTTTGAACGGCGATATCGTTATCGATACTATTGCACGCAGAGGGCGCAGTGGAAAACTTACTGAATGGGGCTTTAACAATGTAGCCTACGTGTGGGGCAGAAACAAAACAAAACAAAAAAACACTGCATGTTTTACTTCCGGTGAGGTCAAGGAAAAGGTAGGAAAAGGAGTTAGACAATATATCGAAATATCGCAATATTCAATATATCGCAATACTAGCATATCGCAATATCGCAATACTATCGTATTGTGACTCAAGTATCGTTTTAGTATCGTATCGTGGGCATCTGATTCCCACCCCTACCAATCAGCTTTCCCGCTTTGGTGTGACGCCAGCGAGAGCGAGACCGTGATAGATGGTTCATCCAATCACCTGCCACTGCTGCCCGCTATTTCTTTTTTTTAAGTGACTGCTCTTTGAAACAGTTTCCTTAGGTGACTCGTTCCCAGACGGTTATGTGAAAACAAACCATCTGTGCAGCATCAGGTTACAAAAGTGAAGCCAAAACCTCTCGATCGCAAAAACGACGTCAGACAAGCAATATGGCAGCTCACTGAAATTTGATATTTTGGCTTCACCTTTGCATAGCGTTGGACGCGTCGTCCATATTACATACAGTCGATGGTATGCACACTTTCTCCTTCCCAAGTCTAACCTCTGGGCTGTGAGCAGGG
This sequence comes from Poromitra crassiceps, assembly GCF_964638095.1. Taxonomy (NCBI): domain Eukaryota; kingdom Metazoa; phylum Chordata; class Actinopteri; order Beryciformes; family Melamphaidae; genus Poromitra; species Poromitra crassiceps. Next base: position 14,081,759 of record NC_139644.1, read on the forward strand.
CTGAGGTCTCTCTCCAGCTGCTCGTGCTGCTGCAGACAGACGAGGCTCTGTGTGTGGACCTGCTGCTCCTGGACCTGCTGGGCGATCACCTTCAGCTGCTCTGGGTACAGCTGGCTGTCCAGGGAACGCATCTGGTGCACAGAGAGAGCGCCAGGTTCAATTGTGTTTCAAAGTTTAAAGCGGTTATTATTAGCCGGCGAATTTGTCTATCGACACTTTTTTGCCTCTTCGTTCGTCGTGTCCCTGTGTGCACGTTGCTCACCTGCTCTTCTAGTATCATCCTGACTGAGCGCTCTTTCTCCAGCTGCTGCCTCAGCTCGATCATCTCCCTCCGCAGGTCCTCTGTCTTCTCCTCCTCCAGGATGTCTGGCGAGCCGATGCCTTCGTCCTTCTCCTCTGCACGCCTCCTCTTTGGGGAGGAACCGCTGAACTCCTGGGGAGAGCCAGGAGGGAAAGATGCATGAGAAGTTCTAATGGTTAATGGATGAATTCTTCTCTACAGGTCCGTTGTGTGGTGGACTTTGATTTTTTTTTTAAATAAAGGGCAAAAACAAGCCTAATGACTGTTGTTTAAACTCGACTGGCGCTGTACCTGTATGAACCGTTTGAGCTGATTGTTTTGCTGCAATAGTCGCGTCTTCTCCTGCTCCAAAGTGAAGATGTATTCTGCAGTCTGTTGTAGGATGGCAGCCTGGGGAGAAGAGGAGAAGAACGTTACAACTGCTATTCAGACACTCTGCATACACTGTTGGAGCACCTTCGCACGATCTAATCGCGCAAAAATACACTTGACTCTAGAATAGGGATGTAATGACAACCGGTTTTAATGATAACCGTGATAAAATTCTTTATGATTACGTACCGTTTCAAATTTTCATTATCATTAAAACCGTGTTACCGTGATTACAGTGCTTTGAAAAACATGGTAAATACTGTCCATCATCAACCAAAGTTGGCAACAGGCTCCCAGATGCAGACGCACAGCCTTGGAGAAATGATTTCAGTGAGTGTATCAATCCTTTTTGGGTCTGAGTTTTCAATATAAAACGTTGTAAAATGATTTCAGTGAGTCTCTCAGTACTTTTTGAACATTTTCAGCAATTTTTTTTACGAATACCGTGATAATATGATAACCGTGATAATTTTGGTCACGATAATCGTGATGTGAAATTGTCATACCATTACATCTCTACTCTAGAAATGGGCAAAGTGTGAAGTTGAGGCGACTCAAGCACAAGAGTAATAGCAGAGCCTCTCCCTAGGTGCAGGTGTACGTGACGCAGGTGTACGTGACGCAGGTGTACGTGACGCACCTTGCTGAGCTTCTCTCCGTCGCTGTGTGGGATGAGTGTTTTGAGTGACTGGAAGCCGGCGTTGATGCTCTGCATGCGCCGCCTCTCGTTGCTGTTGGCGATCTCCCGGCGAATCCGCCGCTCCTGGTCCCGTGCCGTTTCTGGGGTCAGGTTAATGTTGGCCAGACTGGAGGACGGACACACACACACACACACACGCACACACAGACACACACAGCGGTCACACACAAGGCGAAAAGGCGCATTGGGTCTTGAATAAAACCAGACATTGTTTGCTAAAATGCGACACTTTTCCCTCATCTTAAAAGTAGAAAGAGCTAAAATAGTAAAGACTGTCACAAGAACACCACAATTCTCCCCTACAATAGCATACCATTCTCTGTATTCTGAAACCAGTAAGATTTTTGACATTTTTTACTGTAATATAAGAGCTTTTTAGTCTTAGGACATGGTAGATTGACTTGTAATAGGGAGACTCTCTGCTTTATTTATCCCACACCGCCCTCCATTGGCCAGCACTGGGACTAAGCAGTTTGCTGTCAGCGTCCCGTGTCAATAAAATAGAAAAGGATGCGCGCACGCGCTGTACAGCGTAAGCGCTGTCTGCATGAAAGCAAGGAAGTAACTCGATTCGGATTTGCTACGAAAATGATGTTTCACGGAACTATGGATTATTATTTCATCACGTGGTGAGTACCCGATGTCACAACATGTACATAGAGCTTTCTGGCGCTGTGTTTTGTTAACTTTGAACGGCGATATCGTTATCGATACTAATGCACGCAGAGGGCGCAGTTGGAAAACTTTTGTATGGGGCTTTAAGATCATAGAGAGAACACATTTTTTGATTGGCATTCAGTTGTTAGCAGTTGTACTCGAGTCAAGTGGGACTCGGGACTGACTTGGACTCTGACTCTTCTTTGGTGACTCAGACTCGGGCTCGTCTCCGACTCGAACACTGGGGACTTGAGACTCGACTTGGACTTGAGATATACTCCTTGACTACAACACTGGTTGTTAGGCAATCGCATTCCTTTGTAAACACGTTAATAGAAAGGGAATTACAAGCTAACCAACCAGGCTTACATCAAACTCTTCGGCTACTTCTGCTCTCCCTCATAGAAGCAATGTGATGTGTAGTTTTTGAGATATTAACGTTTGTTTTACACTAGTGTTCCACTTTTTTCACAGTCGCCAGACAGAAATGTAGTTCTCAACGTAAGTTCAAGCAGGAAGACTATAATATCTTTTACACTTCCTTAATTCACTTTATATCTCCACTCTTCAATCTACTCACAAGATCATAATAAGCTGTCAATTTCCGGGTTTCAATGAACAATCAGCTGGTTGCCGCCCAGTCTCTGTTAACCAATTGCATAGTGTCACATCACTGCTCTCATCACCTCTCACCCTACGCACCTCCAGTGTAAGCCTATCACGTTGCTCCACAACCCAGTCGTAAGCCAATTGCTTGGAGGCGGGTTCCTTAAATATGCTTGTTTTTGTCTCATTCAGCCTCTCAATCATCGTGCTGTCAGGATCGCACCCTCCTCCTCCCCTTCTCCTCCCGGTCATCGCAGACCTATCCCATTCTTCAGTCGGAAGAGTCTCATCAGTCTCAGAAGGAGATCACCAGCACCACCAGTATCTAGACACTGCAGGGGGATATATCTGGATGCTGATCTGGGCTGGTGCAGCTCTCTCAAGATCTCCCTGCGGTGTCTAACCGCCAAAGACTAATAACAATACTTTATTCTCATCATTCTTTCTGTAGTAAATTATTCACTTTATTGTAATAAATATCACTTTATTCATCCTTTGGTCTCTAGTCTCTCCTGATTGAACTATGAATCATGCAAAGCTACTCGAGTCCCAGAATAAAATAATGATAAAATGATATGAGCATAATAGGGCCCCTTTAAGGGAGTGTGAGCACTGAGCTTATCCAAACCTGTGAAAATAGTATTGACATTTCACATGACTCCTCATAAGCACCAGAGATGTGAAATGCTTTGCTAATAATAACTCCAGTGCATTGTTTCAAAATAAAAGAAAAAAAGAAGTGATTCATGGCATGCGGCTCCCCACCTTGCAACCTAACCTGTGGAACTGTGGTCCACATGGACCATGAAATCCAGTTGAGGGAAAATTCTAAACGAACTTCCTCTAACGTCCTCTCTCTCTCTGTCTGTATCCAGCCTGGTATCTCTGGGACTCTCGACAAAGCTCTTATCTGTACTGACTCAGCTGCCTCAGTGCAAACATGGGGAACAATTGTGCAGACACACAAGATGAGAAGAGGGCCGCGCGTAAAGTGTGTGTGCACAGGCACGCTTTCCAATATTGCAGCGGCACATCCAACAAACATGTCCACTGCCAAAACATGCCCAAGCCGGCCGCCCCACTCACCAGATCACACAAATACAACTGCCACAGAACAGCCTGGGTACCAGGGAGGGCGTGTGTTATTATAGGCTGCTTCAAACAAGGAGTCATCATGATGTTAATACCAGCCACTGTGTGGCATGAAAATGTGTTTTTCTTTTTCTTTTGTATTTAATGATTTTCCTAATTTTATTGTTTTCAGTCATTATTACCAATTATTGTGATATGGTTGTGCTGAACTGTCAAATAACGTTGGGCTGTATGCAAATGTATATTGAAAAACATTTATCATTTTATTATTATAATAATAATTATTATTATTAGTTATTGCTTTGCTTTTACGGTTAGAACTGGGTAGGGACCGTAGGGACGCAGATTTTTGAGTGGAAGAATCCTCTCTACAGTCAGTGCCATGAGGACAAAATAAAAGGACTACATTTCCCAGACGGTGCTGCCAGCAGGCAGTACTGTAGCAGATTTCTCCGCCTCCCTCTCCGAAACAGGGCAGCTGAGCAGACGCATCGACGGGCCTTCCACGGCATACACACCCCCTTATTAATAAGACCAGTATTAACCCCCCCAGCCGTGCGATTGCAAAAGGCGCCTTTAACAAGATAGAAAATATATACATTTAACAGTCGGAAATGATCTCCCCGTTACCAAAGCCCCCAACAACAACACCGTGCGCAAACCAGACTATCGTGTCCTCCTCCGCCATTACAACAATGCGGCAGCATGGCAGAGGTGCGGGGTAAAAAGACGCAGTGGAAATGACTCGGTAGCGCGCCAGAGACACGCAGAATTGCCAGTAAAACGATCGCCTCGTCGAATGTGGACGATTTAGACAAAGATTGTGTATTTTTCATGTCGGGTAAATGGGAGCAGGGTGCCATAAACAGCAAGGCAAGGCAATGCCAGACCAGACCCTCTCATCACTTTTTAGCAGCCACACAAGCATGGCCGCAGCACTGCCCACAACAACTTCGGATCGCTCTGAGCGCAACCAGCGGACGGTAATCCCTGCGGTGTGTGGAAAACAAACAAATCACAGCGTCTGAAATCATCTCGTAGCGCCTTTCCTATTCTCACGCAAATCAGCGCACAACACGTATGTGTGGCGCTGGCGGATAATTTGTGGAGAATAAATAGACCAGGGATGCGCTCTCTCCAGAGGAGCAGCGTGGTGTGTGCACGGAACCACGTGGTTTATGTTTGTTAGCTACAAAATAGATCGATTTGGCAGTCAAATGTGTGAAATAACGTTGCGAGGGTGCTGCTGTGGTCTGTGCTGAAAGCCCCCTTGCCCAAATTCAATATAATTGAGCTTTTTCGTGGCCATTAACGTGCCCAGCTCCCCCGTCAGTGGGTCGTGTACACAATAACAGATCAAATCAAGCATGTTGCCTCAGTGCCTCCGTCGCTAAGTGCGTACTGAAAACAGATGACTTACAATACAGCGTATAGGCTATGAGCTGAAACAGAAATAGCCGGAGTGCAGATACACACCTGCAAAGACCACCGATCACTTCTTTCTCCGTTTTCCTAAAATGTTGCAAGGAGGGCACCTTCTGAGCTGGTACCATGAAATACTCCATGCTTGCCTCTCCAGTTTTGGTCCCCCACTAAAAAAAAAATCTCGCAGTGGAATAAAAGAAAACGGTGAAGTTGTGCGCCAAATCCCGTGGTCCGACGCGTATTAAAATATCGCACAAATACAGATGTTAATTCCTTGTCTGTAAATATGTAGTAGCTGCTGGCTGCTGAGAGTTGTAATGTTACTCGACTTCCAGCTGATGGGGTTCCCTCGTTGTGTGTGGTTCTCTCTCTCTCTCTCTCTCTCTCTCTCTCCCTCCCTCTCTCTCCCTCCCTCTGCATGGACGTGTGTGTGTGCGCAGCTGATCGGATGGCTTTCAAGGCGGGAAACAGCTGGTAGGAATCACACAGCACTACCAAAAGGCCTCCTTCCGCAGAGACGGGGGACTGCATGTAAACAAAGGACTATTTAGCATAAATACGTCAAGAGAAACATTCATAGGAAGGGAGGGAAATCAGCTGGTTAATAAGAATTACAGTACAGCACCGGCGCCTATTTATAGTAGCAATAACAATGACCTCCAGTCGCCCATGGGCAAAGTGTCACCATAATAACCCAAAGCTGATTTTCCTTTAGAAGACAATAGTTTTCATAAATAAACAAATAAATAAATAACACTAGCCTACTTATGATGTGTAGAACATCATACGAATAGTATGAACTCAAAACAAAGATTTGTGTCAGTGTCACACTGTCACCCCCAAAAACATATTGCAGGAGCGGGTTGTGTTAAATTTCTGAAATGTCTTCTGAGGTGCGTTAACATGTAATTACATAACCGTAGCACTTCCACCTGCATTCAATACTCTATCGGGTTTAGATAACAACAACCCAGTCCCAGCAGTGTATTGTATCTTGACAAGTTGACAACTCTGTCGGATAGGCAGCCATAATAAATAATGACTGGGAGAGATAGGGGCGTGTACTCTCTCTAGCCGCCGATAGAGAACAGACTACAGAGAGATCAGCTGACGAGTTGGCAGCGCTGCTGAAAACAGCAACAAGCCGGGGAGGAGTTTGCTTTGGTTTGGTGGACAGCCTGGCCAGCGGCTGACTGGGAAACAGCAGTTGAGGCTAGGCTAGTTAGTAGTACTAGGCTCATGAGTAGCCTACCTGGTGGTAGTAGGCTAGTAGTAGTAGGGGGGGAGGAGGAGGAGGAGGAGGAGGAGGAGGAGGAGGAGGAGGAGAAGGAGGAGGAGGAGGAGGAGGAGAGAAAGGTTACCTAATCACAACTTCAGCCTGGTTGGTGTGAGCTACGCGAGGAGTGCAACCAACGCAGCCAGCCACAAAATGGGAGCATGTACCCGGAAATGTGAAGACCAGCAGGCAGCGACACCGCACCTGAGTGCTGCTACAGCAAAGAGGTCCTGAACGACTTTAATGCGCAATAAGCTAGTGCTACGCGAGGCCGTGATTTAGTGGAGCAGATCGAATGCACGTTTAATGTCAATTTTCTGTAGGCTACATAATTTCTAATAAATGTTTTGCTAAAATGTTTTTTTACATTACTTAAAAATATGCAGAGTAAATGGCAGAAGGTGATATAAAAAGGATTTCGGATAGCCTATATAAGTTTGAATCTTCCATATATAGGCCTAACTAAAAACCTGTCATTTGACACGAGAATCATCAAAATCACTCTGGACAGTGAAATTCTATGGTAAAAAAAAAAAGGCTGAAATGGCAGCCATCTTTTAAAATGGCAATTTTTAAATTTATGTGGAATAAATCTGGCTTCTCTTCTCTGTGGTCATAAATGTATGGTTTGATAGATAGCAAGATCATTCATATTGGTCAAAACACATAATTGCCTCCAAAATAGTATTTCTGGGCTGGAAATGGTGGCCATCTGGCAAAGAAATCTTGATTTTTGTGTGGCTAATAGTTTTTGTCAAAAGAAAAATCCCCAAGGAGTGCACCCGATTTGGAAATAATGACCCCATCAATCAGCATTATCAGCGTGTTATCACTCCATTCATATCGGCCATGGGGCCCTATTTACCTGCTAGTAGGTGCAGAAGGCTGTTATCAGTGATTAGCGATCATCCATGTTTCTACATTTCACCAGTAAATCATATTTCAGCGTTTTTTGTTATTTAATCCGAACTCTAACCCTAACCTTAACCAAGTTGTTTTATTTGCCTAAAGATAAAGTTGTTTGATAACAGACTACTAGCAGGCCAGTAGGTCCCTACTGGCTGATATGGATGGGGCTGATGACATACCTACTACTGATTGAATGGGGAGATTATTTTGGTGCTTCTTTCCAGATGTGAACGGTTTTTCTTTAATCTGCTCCATTAGAGATGCGGAGCAGGAACGACACAGCTGTTCTACTTCAAAAACATGTTCTTCTTCCACCTAGCAACATAGTTTCCAAGTTTGTAATCCAATTACCATGGCTGTAACCCTGTACCGGACGTGGAGTGAGTCAACTGTAGTTACATGGTACCACCAGACCTGTAAAGAAGCTACAGCCTGGGACAGAGATTGCTAACACCCAGTGGTGGATTCAAACCACTGAACTTTCTGACTTTCATTGTGGCGTTTGAGAGGATAACTGTATGTCAGTCAGATGTAGTTGTGGTCACTTTGTAGCTTTGTTATTATACACAGAGACTTGGAGGAAAATATTGATACTTTGTTAGTTGTATAATATGATTTCTGTTTTCTCCGGTATCTGAGCAACCACATTCTACTTTTTTGTTTTTCCTTCATTTTACGTGCTAATTAATTCCGCCAAGGAGGTTATATGATTTTGCCTGTTTTGAAATAAAAAGAAACACAAATGCTTTCTTTACTAATCCTCTGTTTTATTATTTCAACAATGAAATTGTGTTATGTTAAACATAATTGCATAGATTTAATTAAGCAAACACAAGTTTAGTAAAAGAAAGAAAGAAAACTTTTCATATCTAATCTACATGCGTGCCACTACCTGCCACAAATTGTCACAGGCTTCCACTGATATGAGGTGTCACTACCTGTCACTAGCTGCCTGTCATTATAGCTGCCACTGACTAGCCACTAGCTGCCACTGCCACTCACTCACAACCGGCTCACTCACCCACGGACGTTATCCCACAAATACACGATCCTACCCCCCCTCCATCATACGTCACTTTAAATGACTTTTTACTTTGCACTTTATAACTTAAGATTGTTTTCTGTATTGCTTCATCTTCTATTATTGATGTGGCTGCTGTGCATACTTGCACTATGTCAAATTCCTCGTTTGTAATGAATGACTTACTGTGGCTATTAAAGTGAATCTTGAATAGGTACTGAGATCTCACAAACTGCCACACGGTGACACTACCTGCCAGTGCCACTTGGAGGATCCTCTCCTGTCTCTCCTGATATGACTGGCAATCATTAATATTTGGATTACCTGATATGTGGTGTGTTTATCTGTCTTTTGCGTACTTATGGGATGTTGAAGCCAATGAGAGCTGAGGACCAGAATTATCCATTTTCTGAACAGATTTGTGTCCATTATGCAAAATAACATGTAAGTATTGCAATTGTTATAGGTTAAATTGTAATATCATGCATAATATATGTTATACATATGTAATAGGCTAATAATTAAAAAAAGATAAAAAGCTATACCTGATTAATTTTTTTATGGTGAATATTGACCTAATAGGATGATGATGTTACTATACTGTAATATGAAGTTTTATTCAAACGTGAGTTATTCCCCCATGATTGTTCTCAAAAGTCAATAAGTCCTTCCTTACTGACAAAATGAAAATATAGGCTAGTTGCAGCGTGGACCCTCTATATTTTACATAATATACTGTGAGCATATTTAATGGTTAGATAATGCATTTACATATTTGCATATTTATCTATTTGTTTACTGTATTTTAAATGGATTAAATATCTTTGGTAACCTTATGCCTGCCTGTTTCATGCCCTCTAGTGGTGAAAAAAAGCAAAGGGGCTGCGGATTTATGGTGTACAGTTTAGCACCCCATCATCACAAGCCAGCCAGTGGACACACACTCAGTGACAGATATATTGTTGTGATTTACCCATGGGCCATATGTTTTATCTGTCATAAAAAGCTATTATAGCCTGCAAACATATCATTTTTAGGCTATACCTATAACCCCAAGAGAATCACATATGCTGTTCTGTAATAAATCAAGTCACATATACGCTACATTTACCTGTTGTTTTCAAATTTCTGCCTATATGGTTAGTTTCAGTTAAATTGTGTACCTTCACAAAGCAGTATAAGCACTATTGCTTATAAAGCTAATTTTTGGTTGCATTGGCCTACATGTAAGTCCTCCCTTTGATTATCAATGGAATCAGCAGCTTGCCAATTTTAAATCACAAACTGGAGTAGCTGTGGCTTTCTGGTTGCAATATTTGAGAGAACACAGTTCATGTTCACAAACAACTGTTGACATCCATAACATGAAAAATCTTTCAGTGAGTGGTATCCCACTTTAAACGTTGACCATAATCATTTCTTTGTGTCATAAGAGCCTAGAGGAATATTGCCAACCAATTTTTGTATCCCACAAGCCTTTTAACTGCAAAGTTAAGTATGGACCACCACACTGTTATTTTCTGTGGGCATACATACACATGCAACACCAACTGAATTAACAGTGATGAAAAACAGTTGACTAAGATGATTTTCAAACTATAAGAGTACAGATTTCTGATTACTTTTTGAAATTGTAATCTTGGTGGTATACTTCAAAACAAAAGGCTGAAATCTATCAAATTAAACTGGAGCAATGCCTGACGATAAGTTATTATTGTAGTCAATTTGATAAATTATTGCACAGATCACCAAGCTATCAGCAGCTTGTCTTTTTTTAATGGCTCATGAATAGATTTCTTAATCTTTGCCCTCTATTAGGCTATAATCATACTAGATTACATTTCTACTCAATTTGGTATGGTTAGTGCCACACCCAATTGACACCTATTGTAATAATGTAATAATTAATCAATTGTAAAAGTCTAATTCAGTGATATATTAATGTAGTAACTACTGAATTATTTTCCTCTACAATCTATAGCAAATTAGACTTGTCCAAATAATGATGCTAATGCATGCTACATGTTACATCAAATAGCTCAGATTTGAAATAGAGGGAGGTAGCCTGAAAGTGGTTTGAGGATCAAGGTCATGAGGGCAGTTATCACAGCAAGTCAACTGCAAGCAAGTTATGTCAGAGATAGTGGAGGATAATACAATGTAGAGTTAGAGTAGGCTATACCACTTTTTTGCACGAGATAAATCTTTATGAGGTAAATTACTAATGGTAGGCTATAGAAAGCCAACATCAAGTTGCCTATAGTGTTAAAATATTGAAAGTGATCAGATAGAAAAATAAAACTGTAAATATAATTGATTGATTTTGTTACATTGAATGACCATTGTTTACTTTCACAACACTCCATCTGGTTATGAAGGCCCATTGAAGGCAGGGGGTTTGAGACATGAGGAGCAAAAAAAGTTTGGAGAAGAAAAACATGTTAGTTAGTTGGACAACAAATAGCCTCTAGTTTTCAATATAGTTTCTAAGCTTGAAATACAGTGTTATTACACTTCATAACTGCCTGTTGAAAGGGGGCAGAGAGAGAGAGAGGGGTGGGAGAGAGAGACATTGGAGAGGAGTCGGGGAAGAGAGAGAGAGAGGGGGGGAGAGAGAGAGAGAGAGAGAGAGAGAGAGAGAGAGAGAGAGAGAGAGAGAGAGAGAGAGAGAGAGAGAGAGAGAGAGACATTGGAGAGGAGTCGGGGACTGCCCATGGCCGATGATGGGCGGAGCAGCGCTCAGGCTCTCGCTGAGCTGGCAGACTCTGGGCTGGTCCTGACGGGCGGGCTGGCTGGCTGGGCTCCGGGCGGCTTCAGACGGTCGTGGGGGAGACAGACCACCGTAACACTCAGCGTCTCCTCGAGTGCACAGAGGAACGAGAGGACAAGACACCACCGGGATCACTTCAAGACAACTATAATACAAGACAGAGGCAACATCCCCACCGCCTCCTCGGCATCTGGAAAAGCACCGGAGGGGAGAAGGAGACGTAACCCCCCGCCACCCCGCCCTACCCACCACTTCGTGACATCCCTCTGGTCTGCACTGCCCTCCTACCCCCCCAGGAGGACCGAGCGACCACCCATAGGAGAGGAACCCCCCCACTTGACCAGCGTTGCCATTAAGCGATGCACTTTGAATCCAAGAAGAAATAATCAAATGCGTTTTTGATGCACAAAACAACCAGTGGTCTTCATTTTCCCCCCTCAGCGGGAACAGTGAAGAAGACTACAGATTTGGGTGTTTACTTTTTTTGACGGCATGATAACATGTAAAATATACCATTCCACGGCAACAGACAAGGCTGTCATCTCATAGATCCTGCTTAATGTAGAATAGCTGCCATAAACGCCTACATTTCAGCTTGGATCTTTTCTTTTCCATGCTTAGAAATATAATACTGACAATGGTCTGGGAACGGACCGCCTCTCCACACACCTAGTGATATTTTCTCAAGACGTGTCAGCTCTGTGTTTCATTTTTATCAAAGAGAAGAAAAGGAACTGACGAGGAGTCATTTGACACCGACTATACAGCGCTTTCAGCTATAAAGGACTTGGCGTGTGAAGTTTGCGCCACCGGGAAAAGGGGGGGAACGAGTCGGAGATATCTCGGCCAAATCCACGGCATTTTCCCTGGCTGTAAGGTAAGCCTGGAACAACCCTCCCTCCCTGGCTGGCATCCCCACCACTCCCTGCTATACTGTGTCTGTATTGTCATGCATGTCAAATGCGCCCACGTAACTGTTACTGTATATCCCTGTGCTGCTTGCTGCAATGTACTAGAAAATGGTGCGAGTTCAAGCAAGGCAGTGACCTATTTTCTGAGTCTCTCCAGCGGTGCGCCGTCATCCTGCAGCCTGGACTCCCCCAGACACTGTCATATCCAAGGCCGGTGTTATGGTGGCCGACGTGCCCCGCACTGGCGTTTAGCCATTTCAACATGGGGGCGACCTTTCCACATGACATGTCTGTAGCCTATCCTAGTAAAGCGTCCCCCCCTCCCCCTCCGTGAGATATTTCTTTTAGAGCAGTATTATCAGAAATCCTGCCCTATATAAGGGCGTCCATCGCAGCCCAGCCAGCTGTTGTGCAAGATGCAGACTCGCAACAAGCTCTGATGTTCTGTCACAACATCAGATAAAGAGTTCAACGTCTACAGCCCACTGTGACAGCAGCCATTTATTCCCCACTGATGTCATGTTATTTAATTAAAGAAAAAGAAGTGTGTAAACTGACTGAGTCACACCACACGGCAACAACAACCAGTTCAAAGTTAGTTGAGGCCAAGCATAATATAGTGCAGGGGGCAAACTGATGGGCGCGGGGGCAGGGGCCTAGATAAAGAGCTATTTTCCTCCAATTAAGCGATCCCACTGTCCCCAAGCCTAATTGTGTGCACATTGGGGGAGAGCGGGTGGTTTGGGATGGAGCCTCTCCCCATTGGCTGCCTCCCCTGGGCCCATTGTCCCAGACCGACGCCAGGGGAAAGTGCGGAGCGCTGCCAAGGCAGAGCTAACAAGCCCTGTGCTCGAGTGGAATAAGACCCGGTCATTAAAAGGCATTAGGCCACAATACCGAGGCACACTCAGGGGGCTGGACCCACGTAGGCCCGGCTGTGTAATGCTGGAGGACGTGTTGGGGGGGTTCTGTGTCTAAACAGTATAATGTGTGGGTGGATGAGAAGGACTCTGTGGTGGTGTCACACAGATCATGAGCGTAGAGACTGGAGGAGGCCTGGCTGTGGGCCCACTGGACCTCTCTCCAAGTATGTGGGGAAGAGGAGCAGGCTTTACTGAGAGTACTCTGCAGTGCAGAGGGAGGAGGACTTTGACTCTCTCCCTCACCCAGGCCTCTGCTATTTAATCCATAACCCCCCCGCTCTGAACCGCCGGCAGCGCCGAGCTGCAGGTGTTCCTCACATCCACGTCTTTGTTTACCTACTCAGCTGAGCTGATGATCGGTTCACCCACAGGTCAACCACAATATCCACCTGACGAAAAGACCGGGGGCCACGCGGAGAGGCCAGTGATTCCCAACCAACCAGGGGTACATGGAAAGATTAGGGATTACAATTTACTTTCAAAATTATATTTTTTTGGGGAAAAAACCAAACATATTCCATGTCATTTCATAAGCCATTGCTAAAATGGTACCTGCACGTCCCAGGCAAGTGTCAACTGTTAGGCATGTTAGGCATGTCATGTTCACGCATGTCAAAGCTACTGCCTGCAAACCAACTAGCTATAGCAAACATGGGGAAATGATAGCTCAAACGTCCAGCTGCTGTTGTTGCTCCAGATTCAGGTTTAGGGAAGCCTGGTGGTGACAAAAGGGAAAAATAGTGACAAATATATTTTCTATGTGGATTAACTTGTCCGTCAGTGGATCCACAGTGTTTTCTCTGCAGCACAAACTAAGAACAGGCATGAGTGAGGGGGCGGGGCACTATTGGTATGGCAAAACAGCTCAAGGGCCCTGTAGGACAAAACAGGTTGGGAAGCACTGATTTAGGCAAGTCCTCAGCTGCTGCACTCCAAAGGGCTGTCAGCTTCACCATACAGCCAGATGTCCAGCGCTGGTCCAGCTGTGCATCCCTGTGGTGGCATTCCATCCACACTCACATGTTCAGGATGTGTGTGTGTGTGTGTCTGTGTGTACGTGTGCTTGTGTGTGTGTGTGTGTGTGCGTGTGTGTGTGTGTGCTTGTGTGTGTGTGTGTGTGCGTGTGTGTGTGTGTGTGTGTGTGTGTGTGCGTGTGCTTGTGTGTGTGTGTGTGTGTGTGTGTGTGTGTGTGTGTGTAGGCAGCCTGGTGTGCTGTACATATTCTTGTCCTTACTAAAGCTTGGCCAGATGTAGATTGCTGAACAGCTGCTGGGAGCAACAGCTTTGCACGCAGGTTTGATGCATTCCTGGTTGGAGCTACAGGTTTGACACTAACCAGCTCCCCCACACGCCTGAGCAACCTTCATCTGACAGTAACCAGCTCCCCCACACGCCTGAGCAACCTTCATCTGTCCACTAACCAGCTCCCCCACACGCCTGAGCAACCTTCATCTGTCCACTAACCAGCTCCCCCACACGCCTGAGCAACCTTCATCTGACACTAACCAGCTCCCCCACACGCCTGAGCAACCTTCATCTGACACTAACCAGCTCCCCCACACGCCTGAGCAACCTTCATCTGACACTAACCAGCTCCCCCACACGCCTGAGCAACCTTCATCTGACACTAACCAGCTCCCCCACACGCCTGAGCAACCTTCATCTGTCCACTAACCAGCTCCCCCACACGCCTGAGCAACCTTCATCTGTCCACTAACCAGCTCCCCCACACGCCTGAGCAACCTTCATCTGTCCACTAATTAGCATGCTAGTACTAGTATGCTAGTAGCATGCTAGTACTAGTATGCTAGTAGCATGCTAGTACTATAGTAGCATGCTAGTGGATAGGCTTTCCAGCTTGCCAGTCTCTGAAATAGAAATCCAAAGGGTTTCATTTGCGCTTGCAGAATAATACCCCTTATGGGCATGGGTGGAACCCCCCCACTAACCCCTCCCCACAGCCCCACACGCACCCCGCGCCCCCAGCATTTTATTTTCCTGTGTGTTGAGATCCTGCCCTGCACCGCAGCCGTGTGACATCATGCCCTGAGGTCCCCGCGTTATGTAAGGGAAAGGCAGCTGCTTTATGCTGGAAAAGGTGGACGCATGGTAATGACATATTATGTTCCTGCGTCAGAGAGCAACCACCAGGGCATGTGCTGGAGCCATGGTGGGAAGCCACACAGTGGGCTGCTAGTTCACATGTTGGACCCGGCCAGTAAAGAGCCACCGTGACCACATCTGAAGTCAAGAGATGTGTGTTCGATTGATTCTGTTAATTAAGACACAGTGGAGAGCATGACGCCGCAAGGAAGCCCGAAGAAGTCCCATCTGGAATGGAAGGCAAGGCTTATGTTGTTCTTCACACATAGGGCTTTCACACCGGCAGGGCTCTGTGCCGGTTCGGGGTTCCCGAACCCAAATTCGAAGCGGCCGGCGCGTTCAGACCGAAAAAATGGTTGGTTCTCAACGGAACCCCAAAAATAGTTGGTTTTTCCTTGCGAACCGTGACATCATCAGTGGGCGTGTCTTATTCTAGGCTGTGAAGACGAGCAGGAAGGAGAAGAAGGCAGCGACAACATGGAGAAAAATAATTTGCAGTGGTCTGCTGAGGAAACCAAATGTTTAGTGGTGATTTGGACATCTACCGAATTTCAAGAAAAGCTAGAAAGCAGTACAAGAAAGAGCAAGTTGTATGCCAAACTTGCGGAAGAGATGGCCAAGGCTGGGTTCACTCGAACACCAGACCAAATAATTAATAAACTTAAAAAAACTGAAGAAGGACTACCGAATAATGTCCTCCCACTTCGGTTCTGCTGAAAACTGGTGTGAACGTGGGCTGGTTCGCTAGAAAGCACCACGGTTCTGAGCCAGAACCAGAACCGTGTCTGTCTGAAAGCGGTAACAGTGTTGTCAGCCAGTCATAGTACTGAGGAAATGTCTTTGGCACCAGGGAAAAACAACCTTGAGGAGTTATAGTATTAACTAGCATGAAGTGGATGGTGAAAGCCACAGGCTGCAGTGAGACAGTGTGGAGCGTTTTGAATGAATATCAACGGGGCTTCCATAGATCCATAGCGGGATCACCCTCGAGCTGAAAGGCAGCTCAGCAGCAGGAAGGGGGCAGGATTACACTGGTCAGTGAACGTGCCGCCCGGCGCACAGTGGAGACGAGGCACCTCGGGTCGGACGCACTGCACTAGCATCCATCTTCACAAGGATAAGAGCCACTTAATTGTGGCCATAGATTCACATTTCTCCGGTTACACTTACAGACGAGCGCTTCATAAGCAGTTGATGTTAATCCGATGAACTGCTCTGTGATCCACTGCTGCTGCCTGCTACAGTACCGCCGAGGAAATATGAGCGCTATTACGGCGTGCCATTTCTCTGACATGCTGAATGGAGTCGCACACATCCCCGGGCTCTTGACCTTTGTTTGCGCTGGATGCTGTCGTAAATGCCAGAGGAGATATTTCTTCTTCGCAGATGGAGGCCACATGGCTCCTCAGTGGGGAAGGAGTAGAAGGTGGTCTCCATGGTGAGATCTTGAGAAGGTGTTGATGAATATGTTTGTAATAAAGACTAGGCTCAGGCAGTATCCCAAATTTTAATATTCTGATGTAGTCCTGACTAAATATGGCGACAGAGTACCAATAAGAGTACCAATAATGTACATTGTACAATAAGCAGTGAAATGAGGGTCTCGACGGCACTAGGCATATTGTGCAACTTGTGCAAGACTGTCAATTTGTTTTTGATAATTTACAAAAGATAAATCAATACAATAAATATTGTGATATTTGGCACGATATTTGTCAACATATTCATACAGTAACGAGTGAAATGAGGGTCGGCAGCAGCAGGGCAGATTGTGCAAATCTGTATTTGTTTTTTAAATGTACAAAAATAAATGAAATAAAAATAAATATTGCGATATTTGGCAAATATCGTGATATTCGATATTATTGAAAATCAGTACTAGCCTAATAAAGACAAGTTTGCTGTCTGTTGATTCAGTGTGCATGGAGAGAAGTCCATCATGGTGCAGTCAGTTCTGACCAGGCTTATATCTTCAAGGACAGCCATGTCATAATGCTGTTGGTATGTTGTATAAGTGTGTCTCAGGAACAAGGGGATCTTGTCTGTGTGTGACAGTCATACACCCTCACATGGGAAGCACATGATGAGCTCATGATAATCAATATACATTGGAATAGTAAACATTTTCTCTAGATGCCTTTAAAATCCGGTTAAAAAAGATCTTCATTTGTGTGTCTGTCTGAGGCGGTGTGTGCGTCAACAATTTACCTTTCCTCAGCTTAGCTATATAACCTGTGCTGCAATACCAACAGACTATGATCATCCAGGTTCCAATCCAAAACCACCTGTTGGTGCTAATTGCAGCTAATGCTCTCTGTAGATTCTCTGGAGATGGCTGTGAATTCTTTGTCACTACAGTGCGTCCTTCTGGAGGTGAGCTGATGTGTTGAATGGTGATGATGGCTGTAGAAGTGAAGATCATGAGGTTAGACGGGACCATCATCTAAACTAATTTCTCTGTCCCCTCTCCTCAGAAGACAATGGGCACTGCACTACAGTAGATAACGTAACGTCTAAATGGAAATGGAGCTTATTCAATAGTTAAAGCCAGTTAACAGTTAATCGTGTGATGAAAAAAAAAGTAAACGATACGCTCATCTCTGCATGATCATGATGATATCATCACAGTCCAGACTCTGACCGTTTTTCCACCAAATATCTCCCTAACGAGGTCCATGTGTGGAGCAGTGGAGGTGAGCGCAGTGTGATGTGTGTGTGTGTGTGTGTGGCGATGGCCAGACACTGTCTAAGTAAGTTCCTTTAGGAGCGAGTGACAGAGCTCAGAGAGGCCTGACTCACTGTGACACTGCAGCTGAAGGAGAGCAGGGCGCTCCTGCTGGGCTCAGGGACCGTGCATTTTTCTCCAGTTAAACTGTAACCACTAATCACCTCACGGCCTCACCGTTTCCTCCTGGAGCAGACCATTCCTCCTCGGCCCCCGGGCAGGCTTGGCCCATGTCCAAATTTAAATATGGCGATATAGTCCCGCCCAAATATCGCTGTTATTATTATATGTTAGTATTGTATTTTATGTTTCAGGTACATTATACCTTACATATTATGATTAGTAGCATGAATAAAAGACTGAGAGGTTGATGCTCTATGCTGTTCACCTCCTATTTTTAGAGCAGACTGTGCAAAACTGTCCCAAAAATGTAGAAAATTTACTTTTTTGTTGTAAATTTTTCGAAATTGCGTTTTCCCCCGAATAGCGTTATTTGTTGGGGAATATTGCAGTATTCGATATTATTGGAAATCGACCCAAGCCTACCCCCGCCCCTCGGGGGTATATGGTCTACCCCTGTTCAAATCACCTGTGTGGGACGTCCCAGATGAGAGCAGGGCTCTCTCACTCTGCCATGATGGTGGAGGGAAGGGGTCAGTTCCTGTGCTGTGAGTCTGCAGGCCCGCATTTCCAAAATAAACACAGACAGACACAGCTACATTACCCCACTCTCTCTCTCTCTCTCTATCGCCCTCTCTCTCTCCAGCTACATTACCCTACCCTGCCTCTCCTCTCACACTCACCCTCTCTCTCGCTATCTCCCTCTCTCTCTCCAGCTACATTACCCTAACCTGCCTCTCCTCTCGCCCTCACCCTCTCACTCTCTATCTCCCTCTCTCTCTCCAGCTACATTACCCTAACCTGCCTCTCCTCTCGCCCTCACCCTCTCACTCTCTATCTCCCTCTCTCTCTCCAGCTACATTACCCTAACCTGCCTCTCCTCTCGCCCTCACCCTCTCACTCTCTATCTCCCTCTCTCTCTCCAGCTACATTACCCTACCCTGCCTCTCCTCTCACACTCACCCTCTCTCTCGCTATCTCCCTCTCTCTCTCCAGCTACATTACCCTAACCTGCCTCTCCTCTCGCCCTCACCCTCTCACTCTCTATCTCCCTCTCTCTCTCCAGCTACATTACCCTAACCTGCCTCTCCTCTCGCCCTCACCCTCTCACTCTCTATCTCCCTCTCTCTCTCCAGCTACATTACCCTAACCTGCCTCTCCTCTCACCCTCACCCTCTCTCTCTCTCTCTATCTCCCTCTCCCTCTCCAGCTACATTACCCTAACCTACCTCTCCTCTCACCCTCACCCTCTCTCTCTCTCTATCTCCCTCTCCCTCTCCAGCTACATTACCCTAACCTACCTCTCCTCTCACCCTCACCCTCTCTCTATCTCCCTCTCTCTCCAGCTACATTATGCTACCTTACCTCTCCTCTCGCCCTCACCCCCCTCTCTCTCTATCTCCCTCTCTCCAATTACATTACCCCACCCTACCTCTCCTCTCCTCTCACCCTCTCTCTCTCTTTCTCTCTCTCTCTCTCTCTTTAATGCTCCTTCTGAGGTCCCTGCTCAGTGTTTGTAGCGTGAGAGAACTTCAGCAGGCAGAGAGCTTCAGACGATACACAGACTCACAGAGCATGTCTGGGGCAGGGCACGCTCAACGAGGAAAAGATCCACAGAGCATGTCTGGGGCAGGGCACGCTCAACGAGGAAAAGTGAAGACGCCAAGACACGAAATAAAGAGCAGCCGTGTGTAAAGGAGTTGTCAGAATAGGGCTGGACGGGATAGAGGAGAGCTTGTTTTCACAAAGTCCACTTTTAGGCGACCCTCTTTCTGGCGTACTTAATATTTAACTCCTGCTCAGATGCTAGTGAGCGAGCATGGAGCTGGCTGGAGCCTTGGAGAGATACTGTATGTGGGAGCTGCTGGGTTCAGGGAGCTGTGAGTTGTACAGTAATCTGCTCACAGCGCTGCAGTTAAAGTGGAGACACAGCTGCTTTGTGTTATTATTTACTTGCTTGGCCAACACCCTGGATTCTCTAGTATGCCCACAACAGCTCTGCAGCACTTCAATATGACTGAGGTGTGTGTGTGTGCGTGTGTGCGTGTGTGTGTGTGTGTGTGTGTGTGTGTGTGTGTGTGTGTGCGTGTGTGCGTGTGCACACGTGTGTATGTGTGTTTGTGTGTGTGTGTGTGTGTGTGTGTGTGCACACGTGTGTGTGTGTGTGTGTTTGAAGAGGAAGACAGGGAGGAGACGGACAAGGGGAGGTCTGCTTGTAAGGGTGAGGAGGAATAGCATGCGGGGGGGGGGAGAGAAAGTCAGAGGGAATGATGTGTGTGTGTGTGTGTGTGTGTGTGTGTGTGTGTGTGTGTGTGTGTGTGTGTGTGTGGACAGGGGAGAGGGGCGAGGCATTTTCTGAGACTGAAATGAGGCTCTCAAGTCTGGGCCTGGGCCTGGCTCTCTGTCTGGGCATATCCAGTCCTGTCAGCTAGCTTCCAGACTTTGCCCCCTCACACCTCCCTCCCTCCCTCCCTCCATCCTGGGACTCCCTGGGTCTCCATCTCCTTGCTTTTAACTCCACGTCTGGGCCCTCCCTCTCTCAGTCACTCCCCTGCATGTTCCTCTCCCACACTTTCCATGAGCCGCCAGCTGCATAACCAGCGCTTACATTGTTTAAGAAGACGGTCTCCATATTATACATGCAGGAGAGAGAGAGAGACTTACAGAGAGAGAGACAGAGAGAGAGAGAGAGAGAGAGAGAGAGAGAGAGAGAAGTTTGGCCTGTAACTGTTTACCTCCATCGTTGTGGAGATGTTGCCAGCAGCACTGATTTAACTCATATGTAGCGTAGCTGTTTTCTTCTTATGAGGGAGCCTTATGTAATTTGGAAATGTCTTAAAGTCGAGCTGAACCCAAAAATTACCTTTCTTTTATTTTAGTTCAAATACCTGGGTATGCAGTGCACCTATTTAATAATGTATGCAAAAAAATCACAAAAATCTAATTTCTTTAGTTTTTCCACACTTTTTCACATCAAAAGTTCATTTTTCAAGATTTCATTCATAACAGTAATCTACAGTTTGCTGACTTCACCTAGTACTCCCACTCGATTTGGGGGTGGAACACGCCAGAATTGGCCAAAGCCCAATCCAGTCCCCAGAATTGTCAAATAAAATCATCGACATGCTACTATGACCCGCCCGCGCACGACCCACGCGCCACTTGGGCTCCGAACGGGTTCAGTTCGACTTTAAACTTTTGAGGTTACATTTGATGAAATAAAGTCTTTACAGGGGTGGCCAAACTACGGCCCGCGGGCCAACTGCGGCCCGCTGCCCGTTTTTAAGTGGCCTGCCATGAATTTAGCAACAAAAACGAAAAAACGAAAATGGGAAAAAAACGGAAAAACAAAATAATTGAGAAAAAGAAACTGAAAAACAAAAACAAAAAAACTGATTTTCCCCATTTCGTTTTTTCAATTTAAATCCATTGAAAATGGGTTATACTTGAGTACCCTGACCTGGTCTATTTATAAAAAATAAAAAAAATACTGAATAAATGTTTAATACTAATGTTATGTTAAATTATCTGTCTTAACCTGTTGGCACAGGAAAATAAAATTGGAAAACATACAGAAATACCCATTGTAATAGGTGAGCACATCAATAAACTATATATTTATTTAGGTAGAAATAAAATTTTTGATGGCACAAGGGTTTTCTGGTCCAATTTTCTTTTCCGCGAAAACTGCCACGCTTAATATTGTTTGGCCCGCGACTCCTTATATTTTTCTGTATGTGGCCCACAACCAAAAAAGTTTGTGTCATATGGCCCATTTCCACCGCTGGTATCTGCGCGGCCCCGCCCAGCTCGTCTCGCTTTTTTGTCTCATTCCACCGATCAAAAACGTGGACAGCCCGGGTTGAGTCGGGGTTGAGTCATGCTAGTTTTGGTCCCTGCTTTGTTGAGGTTCCGGCGCTGTGAACCCGGTACCATACCGTGACGTGAAAGCACTGCAGACGACTGATTGGTCAGGCAGAATCGTATTGACTGTATCTACTGTAAATGCTGGATACCAGTTTAGTGGGGCTTACCTTCTCTTCTGTTTTGTTAATGTTATTTCCATCAGTCTTTTGTGTTGCTGCCTTCGGCTCTGGTGAAATAAAATCGATCTCCTTGCTCAGCTTTAACATGCGGTGGTTTTCAATTGTTTTGAGAGAGAAAAAGTCCGCTCCCCGGGAAGCCCTTTGTAGTTGGCTCCGCTAGGCCACAGGCGGGGATTTAGCGAAGCCGCAGTCTTGCCTGGTGAGAGGCCGCCGGGGTAGAGGCTTCCTTTCTCCCTGTAGCGCAACTCCCGTCCCCCGCGCAGTGCATGCATGATGAGTTTGAGTAACAACAAAGTGATATCCATTCTCCTGGCTGATTGTCACATTTGCCCATGTACACTGTAGGTCATTTAGAGGCACCAGTATTTCATAAACAGTTTAAAAGTTCTGTGTATGGATTTAATGTTAACGTTATACGTTATAGCCTACTTCGGCTATGGGCGGAGGGCAGATATGCGGTCGCTATGACGACCAGGTGTGGGCGGACGGCGGAGGCGAGTAAACTTGCTATGGAAACAGAGTCTGAATCAAGTAGAGACGAGTAAGACCAGGTCGAGTAGAGCTGTACTGTGCTGTTATATGTGGTGGAAATGAGCCATTAGTAGGACCTTAGATGTCTTCGTGAAATAGTGCTCAACATCTCAGGTTTTGTCTTGGCATCTAACAAGTTGTGATAATTGACTTACCATGACCATCTTATATTGACCAGGCGACTCAGTCACTATCTTAACGCAGCCTGTCTCTGCTACTGGATGGCTTCTTCTTAGCGTCCTTGTTGCTCGTTTGCTCGGGTCTGAATAAATGCTCCTGTCACTCAGAGCCAGCTTGGCTATTCCTTAATAGATTGTAAATGTCAGTATTGATTGGGGGCAGGCGAGTTTGTGAGGTGAGTATGACTCTGACCTTCAACACTCACTCAGATCCTTTCTTAGGTTCATTCTTTCCAAGGCTGTCAATAAAAAGATTATGTTTATTATCCACGATGGCACATTTATTAGACCAGCGTGTTTTGCCCAATACAAGAATAATCTGTCTCCAGAACAGTTTTTTTTCAGATTCGGCACCATGGTACCGGTACCTTTACACTGGTATTTACCGGGCCGAATTGCAACTCAAATTCAAGTGCCTGATTTTGGTGCCGTGCCCGAACTGCTGAGTGAAATATCCGCACACACACACACACACACACACACACACACACACACACCTTCACTAACATGATCATTTGGAGCAGGCTTGAAAAAAAAAAAAAAAAAAAAAACATTTAGGCACCGGTATCAGAATCGATCGCTACAAATTGGACATGCCAGCAAATCTAAATCAGATCAAATGGCTACTCCATTGTAGGGCATTATGCTGCTGCAAGCTTCAGCTCAGCTAGATGAAAGCTTCAGCTCAGCTTCAGCTCAGCTAGATGAAAGCTTCAGCTCAGCTAGATGAAAGCCTCTCTGTCACTCAGCTGAGCTCCAACACAGAGATGCAGAGAGTCTTACTGCCAGCCTGGGTGGGAGGGGGGGAGGAGGGGGAGGGTCTTACTGCCAGCCTGGGTGGGAGGGGGGGAGGAGGGGGAGGGTCTTACTGCCAGGCTGGGTGGGAGGGGGGGGAGGAGGGCGAGGGTCTTACTGCCAGGCTGGGTGGGAGGGGGTGGGGGAGGGAAACAGGCGCCCCATGTGAGGAGAGAGAACACAGGGCTGCAGTGAAGCTGGCACAGCCACAAGGAAAGACAGCATAAGCTTGTGTGTGTGTGTGTGTGTGTGTGTGTGTGTGTGTGTGTGTGTGTGTGTGTGTACTTGCACTGTGCAGACAGTTTAAGTGGAGGTACAGTAGGCAGTGTGGGGGGACGCGCCCATATTTAAAGCTGCAGGACCTCCTTGATCCCCCTGCTGGTGCTGTGCTGGGTTCTGTGGCCCCGCCAACACCACCCGCCAACACACACGCACACGCACACACACACACACACACACACACACACACACACACACACACACACACACACACACACACACACACACAGACACACACACACACACACACACACACACACATCACGTCACTTCGTCAGCTAATTGCTCTCTGCTGTTTTGTGTTTCTCCCTCTTCCTGTTTTCTTCCCCATTCAATATGCTTTGGATTCTGGGAGCTGAGCCCTGCTCTGCCCCCCCCCCCCTCCCCCCCGTACATAAACACACACATGCACACATGTAGACTCGCATGACAAACAACACGCTAACAGACACGCTCCCTGGCCAGAGCTCCTGCTGCACATCTGGCTCTGTGTGCCCCCCTCCCCCCCCCCCCCCCCCCCGTCTGTAGGGCTGCTGCACAGGTGTCACCTGACCCAGGCCTCCCCAGGGACGGGGCGCGGCCCTCCAGAGAGGCTGGGGGAACGTTACGCCACCCTGGCCTGACGTGTCCGATAGGCCTCGCTCGGCAGCAGCAGCGCCACACAGACACAGACAGAGCCACGCCCCCCCGTGCCCCCCCCCCCCCCCTCCCGGAGGCCGCGTTGCATAAAGCTGTTGTTGGGATCGTGTTACGCGGCCTATTGAATAAGCAGGCTGGCTTCCCAGGGAGTTCACTGTGCACCTTGTGTTCACTGTGCACCTTGTGTTCACTGTGCACCTTGTGTTCACTGTGCACCTTGTGTTCACTGTGCACCTTGTGTTCACTGTGCACCTTGTGTTCACTGTGCACCTTGTGTTCACTGTGCACCTTGTGTTCACTGTGCACCTTGTATTCACTGTGCACCTTGTGTTCACTGTGCACCTTGTGTTCACTGTGCACCTTGTATTCACTGTGCACCTTGTGTTCACTGTGCACCTTGTGGTTCACTGTGCACCTTGTATTCACTGTGCACCTTGTATTCACTGTGCACCTTGTGTTCACTGTGCACCTTGTGTTCACTGTGCACCTTGTGTTCACTGTGCACCTTGTGGTTCACTGTGCACCTTGTATTCACTGTGCACCTTGTATTCACTGTGCACCTTGTGTTCACTGTGCACCTTGTGTTCACTGTGCACCTTGTGTTCACTGTGCACCTTGTGTTCACTGTGCACCTTGTGTTCACTGTGCACCTTGTGGTTCACTGTGCACCTTGTGTTCACTGTGCACCTTGTGTTCACTGTGCACCTTGTGTTCACTGTGCACCTTGTGTTCACTGTGCACCTTGTGTTCACTGTGCACCTTGTGTTCACTGTGCACCTTGTGTTCACTGTGCACCTTGTGTTCACTGTGCACCTTGTGTTCACTGTGCACCTTGTGTTCACTGTGCACCTTGTGGTTCACTGTGCACCTTGTGTTCACTGTGCACCTTGTGGTTCACTGTGCACCTTGTGTTCACTGTGCACCTTGTGTTCACTGTGCACCTTGTATTCACTGTGCACCTTGTGGTTCACTGTGCAGCTTGTGTTCACTGTGCACCTTGTGGTTCACTGTGCACCTTGTGGTTCACTGTGCAGCTTGTGTTCACTGTGCACCTTGTGTTCACTGTGCACCTTGTGGTTCACTGTGCACCTTGTGGTTCACTGTGCACCTTGTGTTCACTGTGCACCTTGTATTCACTGTGCACCTTGTATTCACTGTGCACCTTGTATTCACTGTGCACCTTGTATTCACTGTGCACCTTGTATTCACTGTGCACCTTGTGTTCACTGTGCACCTTGTATTCACTGTGCACCTTGTGGTTCACTGTGCACCTTGTGTTCACTGTGCAGCTTGTGTTCACTGTGCACCTTGTGTTCACTGTGCACCTTGTGTTCACTGTGCACCTTGTGTTCACTGTGCACCTTGTGTTCACTGTGCACCTTGTATTCACTGTGCACCTTGTATTCACTGTGCACCTTGTATTCACTGTGCACCTTGTATTCACTGTGCACCTTGTATTCACTGTGCACCTTGTATTCACTGTGCACCTTGTATTCACTGTGCACCTTGTATTCACTGTGCACCTTGTGTTCACTGTGCACCTTGTGTTCACTGTGCACCTTGTGTTCACTGTGCACCTTGTGTTCACTGTGCACCTTGTGTTCACTGTGCACCTTGTGTTCACTGTGCACCTTGTGGTTCACTGTGCACCTTGTGGTTCACTGTGCACCTTGTGGTTCACTGTGCAGCTTGTGTTCACTGTGCACCTTGTGGTTCACTGTGCACCTTGTGGTTCACTGTGCAGCTTGTGTTCACTGTGCACCTTGTGTTCACTGTGCAGCTTGTGTTCACTGTGCACCTTGTGTTCACTGTGCACCTTGTGGCACCTTGTGCTGCTCGCATTGAGCTGAGAGCAGCAGAAAGTGGAGGGGGTCAGCGTGTAAAGGAGCAGTAGAAAGTGGAGGGGGTCAGCGTGTAAAGGAGTAGTAGAAAGTGGAGGGGGTCAGCGTGTAAAGGAGTAGTAGAAAGGGGAGGGGGTCAGCGTGTAAAGGAGTAGTAGAAAGTGGAGGGGGTCAGCGTGTTAAAGGAGCAGTAGAAAGTGGAGGGGGTCAGCGTGTAAAGGAGTAGTAGAAAGTGGAGGGGGTCAGCGTGTAAAGGAGTAGTAGAAAGGGGAGGGGGTCAGCGTGTAAAGGAGTAGTAGAAAGTGGAGGGGGTCAGCGTGTAAAGGAGTAGTAGAAAGGGGAGGGGGTCAGCGTGTAAAGGAGTAGTAGAAAGTGGAGGGGGTCAGCGTGTAAAGGAGTAGTAGAAAGGGGAGGGGGTCAGCGTGTAAAGGAGTAGTAGAAAGGGGAGGGGGTCAGCGTGTTAAAGGAGCAGTAGAAAGTGGAGGGGGTCAGCGTGTAAAGGAGTAGTAGAAAGTGGAGGGGGTCAGCGTGTAAAGGAGTAGTAGAAAGTGGAGGGGGTCAGCGTGTTAAAGGAGCAGTAGAAAGTGGAGGGGGTCAGCGTGTAAAGGAGTAGTAGAAAGGGGAGGGGGTCAGCGTGTAAAGGAGTAGTAGAAAGTGGAGGGGGTCAGCGTGTAAAGGAGTAGTAGAAAGTGGAGGGGGTCAGCGTGTTAAAGGAGTAGTAGAAAGTGGAGGGGGTCAGCGTGTAAAGGAGCAGTAGAAAGTGGAGGGGGTCAGCGTGTAAAGGAGCAGTAGAAAGTGGAGGGGGTCAGCGTGTTAAAGGCAGAGGGGTTTGTTTCTCATGCGTGAGGCTGCCATCATATCACCGTCCAGGAAATGACTGCGAGACAGAACGCACCCCTCCCAAAGCTGCAGCACTACCACAGCCACAGCCACAGCCACAGCCAGAGCCAGAACCAGAGCCAGCACTCTGAACCGGGCTGAACTGCACAGCACACAGCCAGCAGAGCTGTGCATGAGCGTGCGTCTGTGTGTGTGTCTGTGTGTGTCTCTGTGTATGTGTCTGTGTGCATGTCTGTGTGTGTCTGTCTGTGTGGGTGGGTGTGGGTCTGTGTGTGTCTGTGTACATGTCTGTGTGTGTGTGTGTGTGTGTGTGTGTGTGTGTGTGTGTGTGTGTGTCTGTGTCTGTGTCTGTGTGTGTCTGTCTGTGTGGGTGGGTGTGTGTCTGTCTGTGTCTGTACATGTCTGTGTGTCTGTGTGTGTGTGTGTGTGTGTCTGTCTGTCTGTGTGTGTGTGTGTGGGTGGGTGTGTGTCTGTGTGTGTCTGTGTACATGTCTGTGTGTGTGTCTGTGTGTGTCTGTGTCGGTGTCTGTCTGTGTGTGTGTCTGTGTGGGTGTGTGTCTGTGTGTGTGTGTGTGTGTGTGTGTCTGTCTGTCTGTCTGTCTGTGTGTATATCTGTGTGTGTCTGTGTGTGTCTGTGTGTGTGTGTGTGTGTGTGTGTGTGTGTGTGGGTGTCTGTCTGTGTGTATGTCTGTGTACTTTATGGCACAATGAATCAATAGAACGTCCAACATTTCCCCCCAGAACACTGTTACTGTAAGTTACTGTGTAACACACACACACACACACACACACACACACACACACACACACACACACACACACACACACACACACACACACACACACACACACACACACACACACACACACAGACACACACACACACACACACACACACACACACACACACACACACACCCTCACTCACTGGGAGGCTGGACCACATCGCAACAACACACACAGCAACTGGTGCTGAAATATAGTCCGCGTTTGCTGCTTATCGTCCCACAGTTTCCATACGCTGGTCAGCCCTATTAATCTGCCCTCAGCTCGGTGTTAACTGTGTGGGAGAGAGAGAGTGAGGAGAGAGAGAGAGAGAGTGAGGAGAGAGAGAGAGAGAGAGTGAGGAGATAGAGAGGAGAGAGAGAGTGAGAATGAGGAGATAGAGAGGAGGGAGAGAGAGAGAGTGAGGAGAGAGAGAGAGAGAGAGTTCTGGACCTCCTCCCCTCCCCTCCTACCCAGTGGCTTAGAGCTGGCACTGGGTTTTCACCAGTGAGGGAACATAACAGACACATCTCCTGTGGAGTCTGACCACAGCTGCCTCGTCCACCCAGTGACGTCTGGACAGGAACTGGACGCTCTGCAGCTCCTTCACTGATCTACTTTGCTACACCTGGGTTCAATGGCCGTATATGTGTGTGTGTGTGTGTGTGTGTGTGTGTGACGTGTGTGTGTGTGTGTGTGTGTGTGTGTGTGTGTGTGTGTGCTTGCTTGCTCAACCTGGTATTTTAAAGGTGTAGGCAGGTGCCAGTCCTTTGCATTCCTAACCTGACCTTGTGCTCATTGCTGCCTTGCCTTAAGGGGAGGTCTGCCTCTGCAAAGCTAACAAGGCAGGAGTGTGTGTGCATGTAGGAGTGTGTGTGCATGTGTGTGTGTGTGTGTGTGTGTGTGTGTCATCCCCTCAAGGGGTAATTTGAAATCTAACTATTAAAAGTGCAAAATTTCCCCCCATGTTCCATCTCTGTTTATTGGGTTGGGTAAAAATGATTTTTTTTAAATAAAGTTTTTCAGATTTACCCCTCGTTTTCCCCCTAATTGTACTTGGCCAATTCCCCCTGCTGTCTCCACCCCCTCTGCCAATCTGGAGAGAGAGTTGTAGACTAGCACCATGCTTCCTACCGATGTGCAGTCGCCAGCCTCTTCTTTTCACCTGACAGCGAGGAGTTTCTCCGGCAGGGCGTAGCACGTGTGGTAGGATCACACTATTCCCCCCAGTTCCCCTCCCCCCAGAGGAGGCACTAGTGCAGCGACCGGGACACATCCCCTTAATCCGGCTTCCCACCCGCAGACACGGCCAATTGTGCTTGTTTTTGGACGCCCGACCAAGCCGGGGGTAACACGGGGGTTCGAACCTGCGACTCTCATGTTGGTAAGCAGGGAATCTACCTCTGCACTACACGGACGCCCAAAGACTATTTGTATGTATGCACTGCAGGCAGTGCCAGTGTAAAAAGAGCTCAGTATATTAGCCTGCACACAATACTCACAGCCATCTGCACTGCCCCAGGAAGGAAATATGGAAGAGAGGGATTTCCTTTGTTACAGTATGGACCCCCAGGAGAGAAGGTTAGCATGCCACGCCACGGCAGACACAGCTCTGCCTCCACACATGCTTCATAGGGTTGACAGGGTTAGCGTGGGATTAGCATATAGGACTGTCACTTCCCAAAACCCACCATCAGCATCCAGCAAAAACCATCAAAGCACACACAGCTGCTTAGTGTTGACGTTTCCGCCGTTCTGAAGAGTTCTGCCGTTTGATCCAGCGGGAACAGGATCCGGTCAAGTTACTGTAAGTTCCCCCCTAGTGGCCTCAGAGAGAACGTAGACTAGAGTCAGAAGAAGTGCATCCAGTTCTGATCCTCCATCCCACCAGCCACAATACAAAAAAATATAATGATCAAATCAAAACATGTTGACTCTGAGTGGGGGGAAAACGGGTTGTGAATATTATGCACACAGGCTGTAAAACAGAGCTGTTAACTTTTATCACGGGGCTTTTCTCTCTCTCTATCACCCACCCACCGCCAGCTCTGACAGCCTCACCCCCTCCTCCCCCCCTCCCTCCCTCCCTCCCTGGCTCTGGTTCTCCTCTTTCTTTCTCTCCCCACCTCCCTCCCTCCCTTCTTTCCTCTCCTGTTGCGTTGGTCCTGAGCGCGGTGCGGCGACGCCCCTGTGCTTGGCTGGCGAGCCGGCTCCAGACCCTGTGATTGCACGCAGGAGTCGGCGGATTGCATCACCGCCTGTGTGTGTGGGGAGAGGAGGCCACAGGAATGATGGAGTGAGAGAAAGAGGGAGGGGAGGGGAGGGGAGGGAGGGGGGGGGGGGGGTCATTATAGAGAGAGAAGTGAGAGAGGTGGATGGAGGGCAGGAAAGAGAGGGATGATGACAGTCGATGGGGATATAGAGGGAGAGTAGAAGTGGAGAAGAGTGGAAGAGATCACAGGTTCTTGGCTGGTTTTGAATTGTAAAAACAAACGTCCTCCTAACTCCTATTCCTATAACAACTTTTCCTTGACCGCGCTGGAGTACATCATGAGGTCAACGAAAGATGTGAAGAAGTTGTGAATCAGAGACTACTTGATCAATATAGAGACTCCTCAACTTCCAGTCACTTCCTGTATCTGTGCCATGTAGGTTTCACCACTGCCACGCCATCGACTTATGCCTACCCCACACTACAGGATAATTTGCAAGATTATGGCCAAGATTCCCCCCTCCCGATTTTCTCGGGGGTGTTCCCGATTTGAAGCGCGTCGGGCAGATAATCTTCCCAAATGATCCTGTAGTGTGTGGGGTTCAAAGATTCACAATCGGGAAGACTGCCTCTTCCCGATTGTGAATCGGCCATATCTAACATGTTAGATATTTACAACCCGACAGGCGATTGCATCTTGAGCAGAGAGCCAGTAGTAGCTGCGTTTCCATTCGTTTTTCGCAAAATAATCTGGTCCGCGTCGACCCGCAGCCCCGCACAGAAACAAAGAACGAGGAAATTGTCATCGAGGTGAAATACCCGTGCGTCTTTGAACGGGACGGAAAACTAATGCTATACTGCAAAGCATGTAGCCTACAACAAGCGCTTAGGTCTCATTATGCTTCCCGCATTGGCGAGTGTATGCACGGAAAAGTGAGTCAAAATTAATCAGCAGACGCGCCCCTCCACAAGGCACCTACAGACGGTTTTCGCCTGGCCGTGCACAGTAGGCCTACACCCCGAATGGACGCGGCTGTCCGCGCAAATATTAGTTAAACAAATCCTTTCAGTGCAAATGCATTATAAAAACAAAAAATAAGATTTGTTTAGAAAACGAAATGACACAAATGTATTATTATTATTATTATTATTATCATTATTACTACTACTACACCCGGTGCGCACACTGAATAGGCATTTTAAAAGTTAACGTCGAGCCCTGCTTCCAAGGTGAATCTTCGGCATAATCTTCTAGTGTGTGGGGCTGCGTTTGAACAGACGCGATTGTGTGTGTGTCCCAAGATTGAAATGTTAAAAAATCGGCTCTCTCTGTCCTGTAGTGTGTGGGCTCTCAAGATTTTTATAATCTTCAAGGATTTGAAAATCCTGTAGTGTGGGGTAGGCATTAGGAGACTGGTCAGCCAATGAAGTTTCACACCGTTGACAGACAGCCAATCACAAGCTGATGACCACCACACCATTTAGGAGACCCGGAAGAGTACCATTTCTTCTTACTATGGGCAGAGCCTGGTGTGGGGTGTCTCTAAATTATGACTCTCTGGTAGAATTCATAAGGACATAAGGAGAAAAGCCAACAGCGGTGCAAAGACAATCCCACTGCACTTACGCTAGGCTACATAATTATGCGACGGCGGATGTTATTGACGTGCGTCTGCCGTGGTGAAACTGCGACAGCTAGCCGACGGTACGCTAACCAGCTAAACTGTCACCTTACACTGATTCCACCGCTTAAAACCCAGACAACTGCCAGACAACTTTGACAGTGAAAGTTCAAAACATATAAGCACATTAGCAAGTTAGCGTGAAAGCAACTGTAACTTTCCTTCCATCAAGGATGGTCCAGTCAGTGTCTCCTATGCTAACGGAGCTAACTAAGGAAGCATAGTACAGTTAGTAGCACCTTTGCTTAGCATTTAGAGAATTGGAACAGCTGTTATCATGGCTGCCACTTAGTTCCAGGTCATTACACTCAGTTAGGAACCTTCCTCAGCAAAACAGACCATTTGAACACAGGCTTTGTTTATCTGTGAACGAGGCAGAGTGAAGCTGAGAAAGGGGGAGTGAGGGATGCAGCGAGGGAAGGGATGAGAGAGGGGGAGTGAGGGATGAGAGAGGGGGAGTGAGGGATGAGAGAGGGGGAGTGAGGGATGAGAGAGGGGGAGTGAGGGATGAGAGAGGGGGAGTGAGGGGGAGTGAGGGATGAGAGAGGGGGAGTGAGGGATGAGAGAGGGGGAGTGAGGGATGCAGCGAGGGAAGGGAGTGCATTTAGTAGACTGCAGGAGATGGAGAGGGGGTCATCCCTATGTTCCCCGGGTCCTATGTTCCCCGTTTTTAACACTCTCCGTAACATTTGGGGTGTCTATCCGCTATGCCGACCACCCGCAATGCCGACCTTAGGTTTAGGCGTGAGGGGTGGGAGAGGTTAGGTTTTGGGTTAGGGTCTGGGGGAGGTTAGGAAGGGTTTTATGTTCCCCGGTCCCACAAAAACGGGGAACATAGGACCCGGGGAATATAGGACCCGGGGAACATAGGTATGCTCCCATGGAGAGCCAGTGGGAGGGTGGATCTATCACACTGTATCTAATGTTCTCTTCTCTTCTTCTCTCCTCTTCTCCTCTCTTCTGAGCTCTTCTCACGGTGGGCTGCCCCCCGCTGGCGTTCGCCGGTTCCCGCAGCGTTTTGCCGTGTTGTGGAACGGCCCGCGTTATTGTGAGCTTACTCACCGCTCTTCAAAGCCTGCAGTGCAGTAGCCTTGGTGTGAAGTGCCTTCAGCCGGAGTGTTGAGTAGGCTCACCCCGCGTAGACACACTGAGTCACCACCGTCTCTGTTTGCCACCCAGCGCTGTTACTGATACAGATACTACTACGCTATAGGTGAAATCGGGGGTTTGCTTCATAATATAAGCAAATGAATAAGCATTTTGAAGAATATTGCGCATGGCCTATCTATCTGACGGTCCCGTTTCAATGGGAGCGGGTGGGAGAAAAACATACCGGTGATTTAAAACACATGTTGGTGCACGTGTACACCCACCCAAATCATACTGTACATGTCATATAGGGAGTGTAATCATGTGACTGCCTGGGGAAGTTTCCCCACTCTTATGCCAATGTGCTGCCCCCCCCTCCGTCTCTTTGCCTTTGTTTTGTCAAAATACTTTGCATGATTGCTCTTATGCCAAACGTGATCATTGCTAATGATATTTACAGCCCGAGGCGAGGCGTGCTCTGTCCTCTTCTAACTCATACATACTATAACATACAACATATTATTATTACACCTTGTGTATTTACTTTATCGTAGGGCATATTCAGTGTGAAGGTATTTCCAGTCTGGATTAGGGCTGTGCAATAAAATCGATACGGCAATATATCGCGATACTTTTTTCCGCAATACTTTATCGATATTTCAGAACAATATCGTGATATATCGCCGTATCGATTTTTTTGCACAGTCGTGTGTTCAGTGACACAATAAGAATACTTTTTATTTCAGTGCGTTCAGTAAGACACTCGACACTCGGTAGTTTTGACTCAATATGTCCACTAAGTTATCAATATAAAGTGATGTACATATTATTACACTACCTGGGTGGTACACAGCGGGTTGTATTTTTATCTATATATTTTTTATTTTCAGTAAATTATGTAGACTATTGCAATATATCGCAATATTGTATTGTATCGCAATGTATTGTGATACAATCGTATCGCGACCCATGTATCGTGATACGTACAGTATCGTATCGTGAGGTCCTTGCCAATACCCAGCCCTAGTCTGGATTAAGTCTTCTTCCCAAAATGCAGGGATTATTATTATGATAGTGATTTGATACTGCGTTGTTCTCTTTAGAACCCAGTATTCATCCATCCATCCATCCTACCATTCATAGCTTGAGCCACATCAGCCCCCACAGCCCCTCTTCCTAGTCAGGTTAGGTCAGTGTGTGCTGTGATAATCCAGCCCCCACAGCCCCTCTTCCTAGTCAGGTTAGGTCAGTGTGTGCTGTGATAATCCAGCCCCCACAGCCCCTCTTCCTAGTCAGGTTAGGTCAGTGTGTGCTGTGATAATCCAGCCCCCACAGCCCCTCTTCCTAGTCAAGTTAGGTCAGTGTGTGCTGTGATAATCCAGCCCCCACAGCCCCTCTTCCTAGTCAGGTTAGGTCAGTGTGTGGTGTGATAATCCAGCCCCCACAGCCCCTCTTCCTAGTCAGGTTAGGTCAGTGTGTGCTGTGATAATCCAGCCCCCACAGCCCCTCTTCCTAGTCAGGTTAGGTCAGTGTGTGCTGTGATAATCCAGCCCCCACAGCCCCTCTTCCTAGTCAGGTTAGGTCAGTGTGTGCTGTGATAATCCAGGCTTTAGCCGGCCATAAGGCTTACTGACACAATGTGTAATCTCAATCAGATGCTGTTTATAGAATCATTGGTGGCTTAATCTCACTATATGGCAGGCAGAGTCAAATTGCTGTTCTACTCTCATGTCTGTCTGGATGCTGTCAGTGTCTCAGAGGCGTTCCCCCCCTGGACAGCTCACCCTAAAATCCAAAATACATATTTTCCCTCTCACCTGCAGTTCTATTTATCCATCTATATCGTTTTGTGTTAGTTGCCTGAGTTTTGGAGATATCAGCCACATAGAGATTTCTGCCTTCTCTCAAATACAATGGAACTGGATGGCACTCGGCTTGTGGTGGTCGAAGTGACAAAAACATACATTTGAAAAAGTCAACAGCAATGTCGCTTTCCAGAAATCATGACCCGGTTATTCAAGATAATCCACAAACCTTGTTGTGTGCAGTTTCATGTAGGAACGATTTTCTTTAGACCGAACTACACCCACTAGCAACTAGTTAGTTCCTACATGAAACTGCTCACAACTAGGTCTGTGTTATCTTGAGTAACCGGGTCATTATTTCTGGAAAGAGACAATTGCTGTTGTTGAGTTTTTCAAATGTATGTTTTTGCCGTTTTGAGCACCACACACCAAGTGCCATCCAGTTCCATTGTGTTGGAGAAAAGGCAGAAATCTCTACGCCTGATATCTCCAAAACTCAGCAACTCACACTAAAACGATGTAGATGGATAAATAGCACTACATGAAAAACAGGTAATTTTGGATTTTAGGGTGAGCTGTCCCTTTAAAGTAGAAACACTGACCATGTCTCTCCCTAATCTTCATTTTATGCCATTTTCATACATTTCTGCCATTAGCATAACACATGTCTGAGCAAAATCTGCAACAACACTGTCAGCAGTGTGTTTTTGCACAGAGTGGTTTATGTTCTTTTTTCATTGATTTTTCTCGATGCATTTGTGTATGCATCACTATGCTCCTAACTCCACAGTAAACGTTGCATGGCATTATATTTTTTTCTTCTGATTATAATTCATGCTACATTTTTTTTTGCTCACTGAATCCCATATGTGTGCCCAGACATTTAACAAACGTACTCTGCACCTAAAAAGTAATTTTTCCAATTTGATATGATTGGTAACAAGAGCAAATTGAAAACGCATGCATGAACACAGTGGTGGCTTTGGTCCCTGGGTCTGCTACTGTCAGACTGTTCAAGGTATTCATGTCAGTTAATGTATCTTAAAAAAAAGGTTAATTTTCAACCCTAAGAGAAATATCACTTTAAGCGCAATGCAGTCATATATCACTCACTCCCCTTTAACGACACAAACCGCAAGTGAGCGCCGCCCTCCTGGTTCTCTCTCTCCCTCCCTCCCTGCCCTCTGCCTGGAATTCCTCCGTGTCTGAGCGCGCTGGCTGGGGGCCATCGCTAGCTCACTGAGAGGCTTCCTGTTGCACCCGCCCTCCTTCTCTCTCTCTATCCCTCCCTTCCTCTCCCTCTATCCCTCCCTCTCTCTTTCTCTCTCTATCCCTCGCTTTCTCTATCTCTCCTTCCCTCTTTC
This sequence comes from Poromitra crassiceps, assembly GCF_964638095.1. Lineage (NCBI taxonomy): Eukaryota > Metazoa > Chordata > Actinopteri > Beryciformes > Melamphaidae > Poromitra > Poromitra crassiceps. Next base: position 14,117,737 of record NC_139644.1, read on the forward strand.
TCCCTTCCTCTCTCTCTCTCCCTCCCTTTCTCTCTCTCCTTCCCTCCTTCTCTTTCCCTTTCTCTCTCTCTCCTTCCCTCTCTCTCCCTTCCTCTCTCTCTATCCCTCCCTTTCTCTCTCTCTCCTTCCCTCCCTCTCTTTCCCTTTCTCTCTCTCTCCTTCCCTCCCTCTCCCTTCCTCTCTCTCTCTCTCCCTCTCTCTCTCCTTCCCTCCCTCGCCCTTCCTCTCTCTCTATCCCTCCCTTTCTCTCTCTCTCCTTCCCTCTCTCTCTCTCCCTTCTCCCCTGCTTCTTGTGTTGTCTCAGATCCCTCCCTCCCTCCCTGTCTCTGTATCTCTCTCCATTCTCTCACTCTCACATTCCCTCCTTTATAGCTTTCCTCTAGCTGTCTCTTTTTAAAGGCTCTTCTCTGCAGAACAGGTGTCCATCTTATGCTTATTATCGCTCCCCCCGTGTTGAAATGTGCGCGTGCACATGTCTGTCTCGTTACTCCGACAATTCAACCCCCTGCTTCCATTTCCCCCAGTGGCGCTGTGCTGCTATTACATAATCCTGCATATTACGTCCCAGGCCTGGCCTGGATGCATTTTTGTGATGGGGGCGTGGTGGGACAGGGGGCGGTGTATAGATTGACAGAGGCAGTAAAATCCCCCCCCCCCCCCCGAGAAAGGAAAGAGGTGTTGCCCCCTGGGGGTCAGAAAGGACAAGGTTAAACCCACTTGAAGGAGGTGGAGGTGAGAGGAGAAAGATAAGAGAGGAGGAGAAAAACAATATGAAAGAAGGAAGCAGAGCGCTGAGAATGAGAAGAAAACAAAAGAGAGAGAGAGAGAGAGAGAGAGGCCAGGAGGAGGAGGAGGAGGAGGAGGAGGAGGAGGAGTGGAAACTGAGGTTTCCTGTCTGAGGAGGCGGCTGGCCGCGGAGGACGGAGGCAGGAAAAAAATCTCTCAGCTCTGTGTGTGTGTGTGTGTGTGTGTGTGTGTGTGTCTGTGTGTGTGTGTGTGTGTGTGTGTGTTGAGTGATACACCAGCGGCGGGCAGGGAGGGAGGGGGGGGTACAGTGGGGCTGTGGTCAGGGTGTGGATGTGTCAGGGGAGGTGGGGTCACTCACGGCCGTTACCTCAAGAAACGTCAGCAGTGAAAGACGTGAGAGTGAGAAGAAGCCGAGGAGACGACCATATTGTTCTGCCTGTTTTTCCCACCATGGCTGCAAAACCATGTGGTGGGTTAATGTATAGAGCGCTGCAGGGATGAGGACGTACGTAGGCCAACACGGAGGTTAGCATCACCCTGGGTTCCCTCGAAAGCCAATGGGATTTATTTCAGAAAATAAGTTGTAGCAAACATAGGTTTATGATACTTTGTGTGATCCCCAGGAAATGCTTCAAAAATCATAAAAGTGGTGTTCATTCATCACAAAGATTATCTTGCTGAACAAAACCTCTAAGTATGATAAATGTTTGTTAACCACAGACTTGATTTCAGGCATCTAACCAATAACCCATCCAAACAAAAAAACTAAAACGCTAACTCCTTTCTGGGTTTTAGGACTCATTCCTGCAGCACTCTATTACACACTAATAATAATCTGGTCCTAATCTGATACTTTATTCTGATTATTTTATCAGAGTAAAGGCTTTTGCACACCAACTCCCTATTTTTCATCGGAAATTGTCGCACGTTTGGAAATAAATACGACTTCATGTTGTGTCACTCATGTTTACAGACTGACTCCGAAACTTTCGTCCGTCAGAACAGGTTCGAGTTTTTCGCATCAGTCAATAGCCTTTTACGAGCTGTGTTTTCAGATGACGGATTAAAAAAAGGCATATGAAAAAACAGACTGTGCGTGCAAGGACCTTAAAGACGATAAAGTGTGGATCTCATCGGGTCACATTCTTCCCTGAGTAAACTCACCTTTGATATAAATCCATATCAATCTGTGTCTAAGCAAAAATGAGATTAGCAGCAGAAGTTTCTACACTTGGTGTGTTTTCATGCTTAACTCAAACTATCACTATCACTGTGTTGTGAGCGTGAAAAACCTGCTCAGTGCATGTTGCTTTATTCCTCTCCGGGGCGACATTTTTCAGATGTGGAATCCAAATGTGTCGGGTTCAGAGTTCACGTCACCACACCCATTACTGCATCCATTCACCTTTGACCCCGTCGCTCCCACCTGGTGGATGGAAAAAGCAGCAGGTCGAGACATGACCCCCACTGACCTACAGCCTGAGGGGGGGACCACTCACGCTACTATGGCCATTATCGACCTTAACTGGAGCTAGCTTCACTCAGCGCCATCACAAATAGTTTCACTATTTGAACTGAATTATTTTGAACTGAAACTGAATTTCCCATCACAGATAGTTTGGACTGACTAGAACGCAGGCTTGTGTGTTTATGTATTATTATTACAGTTGAGGGTGGATTTCAGAGGACCTCCCTGCTGTCTGTATGGTGAGGTAAAATCCCACCAATCAATACAGAGAGTCTCTTTCTCCCTCTTTATTTCTCTCTCTCTCTCTCTCTCTCTCTCTCTCTCTCTCTCTCTGTGTGTGTGTGTGTGTGTGCATGTGTGTGTGTGTGTGTGTGTGTGTGTGTGTGTGTGTGTGTGTGTGTGTGTGTACGTGTATATGTGTTCATGTGTATGTGTGTGTGTGAGAGCAAAGAGCTCCAGGGAGTGATGGTTTACCTCCCACAGACCACCTCCCAGGGTCACAGCAGGAGGCAGATTAAGTTACAGCCAACCTCAGAGGGGGTCTCACACACACACACACACACACACACACACACACACACACTTTATCTTCCCAAAACCCTTGCAGAAAACTACATTATACAACATTATAATCTGTAATAATCATTTTATGCCTCGTAGTTTCTGATATTCTCACATCTAAAGCTGCATCGATTCATCGATTAGTTGTCAACTAATAAATTAATTTGGTACTTGGTTTGAGTAACTTCTTTAGAAGAAAAAAAGGTTTCTCTATTCTCACTCTTTTTTAGCTTACTGAATATCATATGTGTGCACAGACCAAAAAATAAATAAAGTTTCTCTATTCCTCTATGACAGTAAACTGAATATCTTTGGCTTGTGGACAAAACAAGGATGTCATCTTAGGCTTTGGGAAACACTGATCGACATTTCTCACCATTTTCTTACATTTTATAGAGCAAACAACTAATCGATTAATCGAGAAAATAATCGACGATGAAGATAACATTAGTCGCAGCCCTGCCTGCCCGCATCGCTCTGGTTTCTGCGCCATCAGACTCAGCCGACATGTGATCCTCCTCAGCACAGAGCTCATTGGATCAGATTAGATCTAAAGATCAGCCGGTCAGAGCGGGGTCAGGGGTCAGTACTGATCCATGTGAGCCTGGAAGCATGGAGGTGTTCAAACACACAGATAGCCTCCCTTTGACCAGAGCACCACCCCTACTACCCCACCAACCCACCTCTCTGATACCCCTCACCTCACCCCTAACTCACCCTAACCCTACTACCCCACCAACCCACCTCTCTGATACCCCTCACCTCACCCCTAACTCACCCTAACCCTACTACCCCACCAGCCCACCTCTCTGATACCCCTCACCTCACCCCTAACTCACCCTAACCCGCCACTCATCAAAGGCCAGTGGGCGACTCGGAGGTAACGGGATGGGTGGAGTGCAGCGTACCCAGTGGACTCGGGTGGGACAGGGGGTGCTAAAGAGGACACGGCGCACAAACCTCTCTTTCTTCCAGGACTCTTCTTCCTCTTCACTTCCTCCTCCCGTCACTCTAACCACGCCACGCCACGCCACGCCGCGGCACGGCGCGTACTACTATCCTCACTGCGGCCCCCATGCCACGCCGCGTACTACTATCCTCACTGCGGCCCCCACGCCACGCCGCGGCACGGCGCGTACTACTATCCTCACTGCGGCCCCCTCGCTCGTCCCTCCTCTCTCTCTCTCTCTCTCGCTCTCTCGCTCTCTCGTTCAGCCGCTGCAGGCTGTGTTTACTCTGCTGGGGAGAGGAGGAGGGAAGGGAGGGATGAGAGAGAGAGAGAGGGAGAGAGATAGAGAGAGAGAGAGAGAGAGAGAGAAGGGACAATGCCGCCTTTCAAAGTGGCTGTCGACCCCACGGCCGAGTGAGGAAGTCTGCATGGGGGCCAGCCAACACCCCTTCCCCAAACTTCACAGCCACCCGCCACTGAGCGCCGCGCACGCACGCACGCACGGCACGCACGCACACACACACACACACACACACACACACGCGCGTGCGCACACACACACACGCACATGCACACACACTCACACACACACACACACACACACACACACACATGTTACGGCACGTTCATGCACACACAGACATAGCCATGCTCTCTCTCTCTCTCTCTCTCTCTCTCACACACACATTACCCACAAACCCCCTCTCAGTGATGGTGGTTGTTGGAGGATGTCGATGAGAACCCGTCGGTCCAGTCCAAGATCCACACACCGTGAGTCACTGGCCAGCCAGACCCTCCTCTCCTTTAGCATTATCAAGAGCCAGGTCTGATCTGGAGACTGGTTCTGCTGCTCCACTGGGAACAACACATTAGTGCGGTATGGACTGGGTCTTGTATAGGAGATCTTTTACGACCTGCTGAGTTGTTGGGAAGTCCAACAGAGGTTGAGTAACCAAAGTGGGAATTCCAAACTTTTGAGTTTGGTGCAGTCCGCAAGCCTGCTGCGCTGCCAACAGCGTCTGTCTTAAGCCATGTTAGTCGTGTATTGAGTCTTAAAATGTGTGTATGAGCTGAGATCACCTCACTTATTTCCAGTGCAGTGTTGCCTTGGCCGAGGCAGCTCAGTGAGGCAGCTCAGTGAGGCAGGTCAGTGAGGCAGCTCAGTGAGGCAGCTCAGTGAGGCAGGTCAGTGAGGCAGCTCAGTGAGGCAGCTCAGTGAGGCAGGTCAGTGAGGCAGCTCAGTGAGGCAGGTCAGTGAGGCAGCTCAGTGAGGCAGGTCAGTGAGGCAGGTCAGTGAGGCAGGTCAGTGAGGCAGCTCAGTGAGGCAGCTCAGTGAGGCAGCTCAGTGAGGCAGGTCAGTGAGGCAGGTCAGTGAGGCAGGTCAGTGAGGCAGCTCAGTGAGGCAGGTCAGTGAGGCAGGTCAGTGAGGCAGCTCAGTGAGGCAGCTCAGTGAGGCAGCTCAGTGAGGCAGGTCAGTGAGGCAGCTCAGTGAGGCAGGTCAGTGAGGCAGCTCAGTGAGGCAGGTCAGTGAGGCAGCTCAGTGAGGCAGGTCAGTGAGGCAGGTCAGTGAGGCAGCTCAGTGAGGCAGCTCAGTGAGGCAGGTCAGTGAGGCAGCTCAGTGAGGCAGGTCAGTAAGGGAGCTCAGTGAGGCAGGTCAGTGAGGCAGCTCAGTGAGGCAGGTCAGTGAGGCAGCTCAGTGAGGCAGGTCAGTGAGGCAGCTCAGTGAGGCAGCTCAGTGAGGCAGCTCAGTGAGGCATGTCAGCATCAAGATGTCACCTCATCCAAGAAAATGCTGGAAGCAGATTGCTTTCCATTGGAAGCCAGTGGCATTATCTCACCTGTGGCATTATCTCACCTGTGGCATTATCTCACCTGTGGCATTATGTCACCTGTGGTATTATGTCACCTGTGGCATTATGTCACCTGTGGCATTATGTCACCTGTGGTATTATGTCACCTGTGGCATTATGTCACCTGTGGCATTATGTCACCTGTGGTATTATGTCACCTGTGGCATTATCTCACCTGTGGCATTATGTCACCTGTGGCATTATGTCACCTGTGGTATTATGTCACCTGTGGCATTATCTCACCTGTGGCATTATGTCACCTGTGGTATTATCTCACCTGTGGCATTATCTCACCTGTGGCATTATGTCACCTGTGGCATTATGTCACCTGTGGTATTATCTCACCTGTGGCATTATGTCACCTGTGGCATTATCTCACCTGTGGCATTATGTCACCTGTGGCATTATGTCACCTGTGGTATTATCTCACCTGTGGCATTATGTCACCTGTGGCATTATCTCACCTGTGGCATTATCTCACCTGTGGCATTATCTCACCTGTGGCATTATCTCACCTGTGGCATTATCTCACCTGTGGCATTATGTCACCTGTGGTATTATCTCACCTGTGGCATTATGTCACCTGTGGCATTATCTCACCTGTGGCATTATGTCACCTGTGGTATTATGTCACCTGTGGTATTATCTCACCTGTGGCATTATGTCACCTGTGGTATTATGTCACCTGTGGCATTATCTCACCTGTGGCATTATGTCACCTGTGGCATTATGTCACCTGTGGCATTATGTCACCTGTGGTATTATGTCACCTGTGGCATTATGTCACCTGTGGCATTATGTCACCTGTGGTATTATGTCACCTGTGGTATTATCTCACCTGTGGCATTATGTCACCTGTGGCATTATGTCACCTGTGGCATTATGTCACCTGTGGTATTATGTCACCTGTGGTATTATCTCACCTGTGGCATTATGTCACCTGTGGTATTATGTCACCTGTGGCATTATCTCACCTGTGGCATTATGTCACCTGTGGCATTATGTCACCTGTGGCATTATCTCACCTGTGGCATTATGTCACCTGTGGTATTATCTCACCTGTGGCATTATGTCACCTGTGGCATTATGTCACCTGTGGCATTATGTCACCTGTGCAGAAGCCTGCAGGGAGCATGCGTTCAGTCGTGTGTGTGTGTGTGTGTGTGTGTGTGTGTGTGTGTGTGTGTGTGTGTGCGCGCACGCATGCGTCAGTGAGCACATGTATGTGGATGTGTGTGAGTGTGTATCTGTCTGTCCGCAGATAATCTTACATATAGTACTCGACCAATCAACCTAATATTTTTAGTGCACATTTATGCCTGTATGCTCAACGACCTCTCATGGTTGCGTTTTTTATTTTATTTTAGATTTTTTGTTGTTATAAAATGACCGTCTCACTGATGACTCCTCCCTCCGGTAGCGGCGCAAGTGATCCGCTACGGACAACAACATGATGGTGAAGATAACAGAAACAGGAATGTATTCATCTCGTACCGTGTCTAACTTTAGTGGATCATATCATATCAGGTATGGAATTAATCTGCCGTTGCTCCGGTTCAAAATGAGACCAAACATTTCTAAGGACGTCAGGTTTTGACCCACGACAAAGTGTAAAATATGGCCTGCCACAGACTAGGTAAGGCTTGGGTTTCGGGTAGCCGACTGGCTGTCTGGCTAACATTATTGAAGGTTACTATTATAAATGACCACTGCTGTAGTGTTTGATTGAATGAATACAAACCACAATTGTCTTACCTGTGGTGCAAATGTGGGTGAAAATGCCAACAAAAGAACCCGCCAACACTAATGTGACGTACGTTTAACGTTTTGACTCTAACGCCGGGAGCCAGCGTTAACAGCTGTCGTGTCCAAGTCTGTTCCCCCATCAGATAGTGTGTCCCGTAGCGGTGCCCTTCGCAGTTGGGTTTAGAGATATGCACTGTTCTAGTTTAAATACCCTCTAAAGTCACGTTTCAAGATGTGTATAAAATACTCTACTTTGAATAAGAATTTGTGTCTGATGGTTTTGTTTCCCCACAAACAAATTATCTTGTTAAAATTCTTAAAATTACTTCCCCTCCTCCTCCCTCATTTAAAAATCCAAATCAATCAATCAGAGTTATCTAGAACATAACTAGCCAATCACAGCATACAACACGGGCTTTCAACACATTCTCACTCGTGACAAAGTGACTTCCTGACCGATGTACAGTCTAGGACGAGTTGGGAGGGAGAATATGTTGGGGGTTTTAACTGCTGAATACTGGACAGGGATTGGCTCCAGGATTCGTGACGTCACAAATCTTGCTTGTTGAAAACGTCCTTTTCAGTGAGCTCTGAGAAAACGTTCCACTTTCAGCAGATGATTATGAAAACAGTCTTCTACTGTCAAACTGCACAGACATCATTCTGCACAGTGAAGCTCAAACATCCAACTGCAGGAACAAGAAGAACAACAGATTTTTGACTTTAGGGGGTCTTTAATGTGTTTTTTTTTTGAAAAATAGGATTTTGAGATTCATTACTAAACGACTTGCTAAGATTTTGCAATACAATAAACAGGCTGAAAGATCCCAACAATGCTCATTAGATGGGGGAAGGACAGACAGCTGTTTGATAGAGTGCGGGGGTGGTGGGAGCAGTAGTGGAGGCCTATTTAATAAATGGGAAGAAATGACTTATAGAGGCTATTATTGTGGAGGTATAGTAATGGTTTGCATGTGGATCAGCAGCTTTGGCAGAGAGAGGGTCTTTTGTGCCTTGAGACCCCCGGAGCGTCTGTCTGCCCGTACCGCAGGGTTAAGTCCTTGCACA
>NC_139644.1:14136125-14166125 GCF_964638095.1 Poromitra crassiceps
AATTCTCAATTCTGCCATCTGGTAGGACGTCCGGGTAGTGCAGCAGTAGATTCCCTGCCTACCAAGGTTCGAGCCCCCGTGGGTGTTGCCTCCGGCTTGGTCGGGCGTCCGTACAGGCACAATTGGCCGTGTCTGCGCAGGTGGGAAGCCGGATTAAGGGTATGTGTCCTGGTCGCTGCACTAGTGCCTCCTCTGGTCGGTCGGCGCGCCTATTCGGAGGGGAGGGGAACTGGGGGAATAGCGTGATCCTCCCACATGCTACGTCCTGCCGGTGAAACTCCTCGCTGCACATGTATCGGAGGAAGCCTGTGCTAATCTACGACTCTTCCCAGATGGGCAGAGGGGGTGGAGCAACGACAGCTTGGCGGAAATCTGGGGGGGGGGGGGGGACTGACGTCTGGCAAGTGCTATCACAGCATCAGAGACTGTTTTTACCCTCAGGCGGTCAGGATCATAAACAGTGGACATGTCTGACGCACACACATGCAGAAGGACTGTCCTGTACTGTCGTTACTATGATCATTTAAAAAAAATTACGTCCTTCTTGTACACTACCAGGCAAAGTTTTGGGACACACATTTTTCTTTATTTTTACTATTTTTCACATTGTAGAATATTAGTAAAGACATCAAAGCTATCAAATAACACAGATGGAATCATGCAGTGAGCTTTTTTCAAATCAAATCAATGCAATCTTCTATTTTAGATTCTTTAAAGTAGCCACTTTGCCTTGATGGAAAGGCAAAGGCTTTGGAAAGAAATACACACATAGGCTCGTCACTATTTACATTTGTCTTAAAAAAGACATTTTTAGCAAAAGGCTTTGGATCAAAATGGCTTCAAGAGAATGAAAAACATACAATAAGTTGTACATTCAATCAGGTGTCCAAACTTTTGACTGGTAGTGTTTTTTCTTTAAAGGGAGAGACTTGGCAACATGCTTTTCATTGCATTGAAAATAATGACAATAACGTGTTGAACTAACACGTTGAACTTGTGTATTCTTGCTTCTGGTATGCAGCAGACAGGTAACCTGCTCTTCTGTGTGTGCAGCAGACAGGTAACCTGCTCTTCTGTGTGTGCAGCAGACAGGTAACCCCCTTGCTCTTCTCCCCCCTCAGAACTCTCACATCCGTTACATAGAAGGCGGAGCCTCCTCACAGGCCTTTCAGTTCTTTGTGCCGATTGGAGCGGGGGCGGGACTTCACCTGCCGTCCTCCATGTTCATTGGCCAGGCCAGTGACAAGCGAGCCTCTCCTGACCTCTCAGCGGATGAACAGCTGGCCTGCCGCTGGAAGAAGGTGAGGAAGTGATGCCAGGAAAGGAAACCGGTTTTATGATCCTGTTGTAGATCAAAAGAACTATATCATGGAATGGAATATTCAGGGTTCCCACACGTCCTGGAAAACAGTTGACCGATTTTCCAATCATGGAAAACACATGGAAAATTTGAGAAATAGTCAAATGCGCTGGAAAATCTTGTGTTGTCCTGGAAAATTATTCCAACATTCTCCTATTTTCCTTTAGCTGAGAATGAACTAGGCTATCTATCAGAGCTCCACAAAACTGAAAGAATCTGAATCTGAATTATGTTCAAGATCACATTAATGTTCAAATGGTAGTTTGAATAGGCTCCTCTCAGTTATGTTGTGGAAACGCTGTGAACGCACCGCAAAGTCTCGTCGCATGGCAGCACATGTGTACGTTGGATGGCGTTACAACTTACAAGTGGCCGAAACTCAGAATAATGCAAGTTACATTATCCTTCAAATGTAAATATTAGAGACTGCCGGCTGGTAACTGTCATTTTGTTTTTATTCACAAGAACACATCCCATCCTTAAAGTATAAATCCTGTCGCCGTACATGTACATCTGCAGGTGTGTGCATTATTCTATGATCCATTTGTCAGAATTACTAAGCATGGAAGAGATGATTTCATAGATAGATAATAGCCACAGACTGCACGTCTTTTAAATCAGACTTCCACAGAGAGAAAGATATTAGTGTATGGTGCGATGCCTGTCTGTTATACCACCAGCTAGATCATCACTGAAAATGTCTCGGAAAACGATCTCTAGAAAAGAGTGGGAACCCTGATTAAGCATCTTGTCTCTGCGTTTCCTCCAGTGCCATTTGCTCTTTGACTGCCTTCAAGACCTGGTGGACCACGTCAACGACTTCCACGTCAAGCCAGAGAAGGATTCCGGCTACTGCTGCCACTGGGAGGGCTGCGCGCGCAAAGGGAGGGGCTTCAATGCCAGGTGAAATCCTTATATGGTCATTTGGAAAGTGTGCACACCTGAGACTGTAAAAAAAGATGGACAGAGTGAGTGTGATGTCACCCATCGGTTTGTGGACTGCCATTTTGAAGCCTCTAGTTTGGCGTTTTGGCCGCTGCCATGACGGCGCGAGACCAGGGGTTTCCCACAGAGCTGCAGCACCGCCTGCTATTGGTCCGTGATCGGCAAACTGCACGATCATTGGACAGGTGACCTGTCAATCACACCCAAAACTGCCTTTTTTATTTTTTATTGTCTATTTTATTCTAAACAGGTGAGTTATATAAGAATTCACCCTCCCTACAGTTGTCATGAAAGGTGAAATTAGCTATAGAGACCAAAACCATTTTTTTAAACCAGGCTGTAAACATGTTTATTCCTGCTGTAAAATCGGGCATTTTAACATGGGTGTGAATGGGCCAGCCTCAAGTGGCCACTCGAGGAACTGCACTTTTTGGCACTTCCGCATTGGCCTCAATGCGACCAACTGAGACTGCCCCCTCGGTGCACACATAAGGAGCAGAGCTGTTTTAATGTGTTGTTATTGTGTTGTTATTGTGTTGTGTTGTGTGGTGCTGCAGGTACAAGATGCTGATCCACATCCGCACTCACACCAACGAGAAACCCCACCGCTGTCCCACCTGCAACAAGAGCTTCTCCCGCCTGGAGAACCTCAAGATACACAACCGCTCACACACAGGTCAGTGCTGCTGCTCACACACAGGTCAGTGCTGCTGCTCACACACACAGGTCAGTGCTGCTGCTCACACACACACACAGGTCAGTGCTGCTGCTCACACACAGGTCAGTGCTGCTGCTCACACACACACACACAGGTCAGTGCTGCTGCTCACACACAGGTCAGTGCTGCTGCTCACACACAGGTCAGTGCTGCTGCTCACACACAGGTCAGTGCTGCTGCTCACACACAGGTCAGTGCTGCTGCTCACACACAGGTCAGTGCTGCTGCTCACACACACAGGTCAGTGCTGCCGCTCACACACAGGTCAGTGCTGCTGCTCACACACAGGTCAGTGCTGCTGCTCACACACACAGGTCAGTGCTGCCGCTCACACACAGGTCAGTGCTGCTGCTCACACACAGGTCAGTGCTGCCGCTCACACACACAGGTCAGTGCTGCCGCTCACACACACAGGTCAGTGCTGCTGCTCACACACAGGTCAGTGCTGCTGCTCACACACAGGTCAGTGCTGCTGCTCACACACAGGTCAGTGCTGCCGCTCACACACAGGTCAGTGCTGCCGCTCACACACAGGTCAGTGCTGCTGCTCACACACAGGTCAGTGCTGCCGCTCACACACACAGGTCAGTGCTGCCGCTCACACACAGGTCAGTGCTGCCGCTCACACACAGGTCAGTGCTGCTGCTCACACACAGGTCAGTGCTGCCGCTCACACACACAGGTCAGTGCTGCCGCTCACACACACAGGTCAGTGCTGCTGCTCACACACAGAAGCATGTGAGAGTCTACAACTCTCCCCGGATCGGCAGGGGGGGTGGAGCAACAACTGGGACACCCTAGCAGGGGCCAAGTACAATTGGGGAGGGAAAAAGAAAAAGAAAATAAAAAAGCACGTGTTTTTATGATCCATGTGTTTTTGTCTGAACCATCTCTCCTCACTGCAGGTGAAAAGCCCTACATTTGTCCCTATGAGGGCTGCAACAAGCGCTACTCCAACTCCAGCGACCGCTTCAAGCACACGCGCACACACTACGTGGACAAGCCCTACTACTGCAAGATGGTGGGCTGCCTGAAGCGCTACACAGACCCCAGCTCCCTGCGCAAGCACATCAAGGCCCACGGCCACTTTGTGGCCCAGGAGCACGGCTCTCCAGGCGGGGTGGGCTCGCTGCTGAAGGGGGCGCAGGTTGGAGGGCTGCTTGGTGGAGCGATGCTGAAGGAGTCGGAGCTGTCCTATGTGAGCGCGGCCCACATCATCATCCCGGGTGCGGCGGCCGCCCTCTTGGGGGGCCACGCCCTGCAAGGCCTGGGCGGCTCCCTGCCCTTGTCCCCCCTCAGTCCTCGGCCCCTGGACCTCAGCACACTGGGCTGCCCCGGCTCCCCTCCGGGCAGCCTGGCAGGCGCCTCCATCCTTTCCTTCCACGGCTCCGCGCTGAGCCTGGCCAAGTCCCCTCTGCTCTCCACCGCCTTCCCCTCCTCGGCCCTGGGCCTGTCCATGCTACCCATGCTGGGGGCTGAACGCAGGCTCCACCACGGCCGGCAGGCCAGGGCGAAGAACCGCGGGGAGGAGCCAGAGGACGAGGTGCCTGGGCGGGTCCTGAACCTCTCCACGGGAGGGTCTCATGATCCCCTGTCCTGGGTGGTCATCCCCCCAGGCGCTGTGGTGCTCAAGCCAGCTGTGGTCAACTGACACACACACACACACACACACACACACACACACACACACACACACACACACACACACACACACACACACACACACACACACACACACACACGCACACACACACACACACATGCATTCCAGAGGAGCTCAGGGGGTTGGGGTGGGAGGGTGAAAGCCATTGTAGGGGTACAGGGGTCAAAGGTGACAAAGGTTGGCTCGCACAATCAAATCCAGGCCATGCATTTCTGAGAGGAGCTGGAAAAAGAGAAAACGATAAGGATCCAGTCCTCGATCAGCTAAATAGATAACTCTACACAACACAAGCCTCTTTCTGTGGTTGGGACCATGTTGGGACCACGGGGACGGAGAAGTCCGTTCAGGACATGTGTTGGTAGGTGTTTGTATCACGAGGCCTGACCGTGGCCTTCTTACTGCTCTCTCCTTTTATACTTTTTTCATTCCTCTTAGCTGGTTCTGTGGACCAGCGCCATGAACGTGACAGTCTCAGTGCTCTGTGTTCTTACTAAAGTCCTGCTTCATTCATAACTATTTATATGCCTGTACTCCAATGACAGTGTGCCTGTGGCCTAGCAGTGAGATAGATACACCATGAAAACACTATGACGCACTCACAGTTAGGCTAACGGTACATGATATTTCCATTTTCTTAAAGCTATGACCTATTTCTCACATATTTCCGTGATGAATAATATGATTCAGACAAACTTGCCGTACCAAAGCAAGTGAAATCAAACTGGCTTGGATTGGGCTTTGTTTGTGCTGGATAGGCTGCAGGACCCGGCTTCAGACAGTGGGGCGGCGCTATCCACAGGAACATAACATCCCCTCTGAGACGGTTCTGTTAAACACAGCACTTAATAGTGTGTGAACTGGCGATAGTATTGAAAACCTCACAACAACTGCTGCTAACCTCACAGCTCCTCCAGTATAACGTAAGCTAGGAGAGAGCACTTTTGACAATCTGTCCCCGTTTTGGGGAGGGTGACGAACACGGACCGGCCCAGTCCACGAGACTGTGTGCCGGACGTGCAGACTAGGGGCTCGACATAAGAGCACAGAGCAATCTGAACTCTTAGCACAGACAAACGGTGTTACATCACCTGGCAATGACCAATCATCACTTACTCTTTTTCATGTTGAAACCTAAGGCACTGGTGTGTCTGGCGCCCCCTTCTGGCAGGACACGATACACTAATATACCCCGCTTGCCACTGACAGAACGAGTACTGTTTTGCTCCTGGATTGTCCAACTCTTTCCCGTAAATTGGATCAACACAGCCAGTTTGTGTATGAAAGGGCCAGTGTGGCGGTAAACACTAGTGTCTTGTATTTGACCCGAGCAGACGCACAACAAGCCGTGCACACCAGGTGGTTGTCCAGTCAAAGCCTGACTCGGCCTTTCTTGGTTGAGGTTTTGTCCCAAGTTCAACAGTCCCAAGTTGTGCCAAAAATACCAGACCTTGAGAGGAGAAAGTGGGACGTCCGTATTGTGCCGCAGAGGGGGGTGCCATGCACTCAGTGCCACATACAGCTGGACTGACTAGGAAGCCACACTATTGCAAACTGCCTCATTTTACGCTGTCCAAAGGGGGCAAAAACAGACAAAAAAACAGACTTACTTCGGGGAAAACTCTTCTCATGGTTCGATCACGCAGTCAACATGCACTTACCACAAACTATGTTCTTTCCCTGTTTTATTAAATGTTACTGCCAAGTCATTGTTCTTTGGAAACGGTTTTGCTCTTATCCCATTTTGTGCTCAGGCCTGCGAGGGTCAGCTTCGCTGCGGGGTCCTTCCAAGCTTGTGTCACAGATTTGCTAATGTATGTAGGAGGTCGACTGCACCGTGTACCCGGGGTTTCCACGGAGGAGAGGTGGGAGGAAAGGAGAGGATCTTAACACGAGGAACTTTCCCTCAAGAGACTGACACGCCCGGTCCTCTCTCTCACTCCTCCATCTCTCCTCTCGTTCTCCATCCCCCGTTCCTAAGGATAATCACAGTTATTGCTGTTATTGTTTTAGTCGTTATTTTTGTTGCTGTTGCTCAGACGAGACATTTTTTCTGATGTTGAAGTTGCTTCGATTCCTCGTGTTCTGCGATGGCTGCTCTGCACTCAGCTTTCTGCTGTCTAGCCCGGGTCTCTTAACGGGGTTGGAGAGAGAGAGAGAGGGAGAAGTTTGGGTGGCCCTCTGGAGGGAAATCAGGTTCTAGGGGGTATCCAGTGGACCACATGACATCACATTCCTCCATGACAATCACATTGCTGCACTCAGAGGAACATTCAGGCTGGGCTGGATTGTCTTCTTTGTCACGTCCCTAATGAGACTGAGACCAAACACGCCGCTCGACAACACGACTGGACTCGCTAATCAGTGTCCAAAACAGCAGATTATCTCGGGGTAGGATTGCGATCGGAAACTCTGCGACGGCTGTCTTCCGACTGTGACTCTCTCCATGGTCACATAAAGCAAACAGCCGTGGAGAAATGACAACCGGCTGTAAGGATTCTAAAATGGCGGGGCGGCCTTGGGAGAGCGTGAGAGAACACAAGAGCGTGGAGTGGTTGAATGAATAAATGAATGGACAGAGGGGATAGGGAGAGATGAGAGAGAGAGGCTGTGTGCCAGCAGGCGAGAGAGAGAGAGAGGGAGAGAGAGAGAGAGAGAGGCTGTGTGCCAGCAGGCGAGAGAGAGAGAGAGAGAGAGAGAGAGAGAGAGGCTGTGTGCCAGCAGGCGAGAGAGAGAGAGAGAGAGAGGATGGCTGTGCTGTGCTGTGTGTGGAGTGCCCCCTCCATACGGCCACCTACCCGGCTGGCCGAGCGGCCCTCTCCACTCTGAAGTGAGTGGCCGCACTGTGCCCGATGTGGCACCACACTCACAACAGGCATGCCAGCCAGCCAGCCAGCAGCCAAACTAGGCCACTGAACTCTGTCTGCCCTCTGGGACTAAAGAAAATAAATAGATTAAACTCCACCTACCTCCACCCCCCACTTTCCTCCACCTCCGGCCCACAAAGCTTTTCAGCAGAGTTGAGGGGAAAACGGGCGAAATACACGCCACAGGCACGGTAAACAGAAACAAAATGCAAGCGTCACGTGACCTCTCTGTCTGAACATGTGAGAGATTTTGAAGAAGCGGAGTCAGAACGGCGCCTTGTGTCCGGCCCGCTCTCTCTCTCTCTCTCTCTCTCTCGCTCGCTCGGGGATAGTCTGGTGCCAAAACCCTCGTTCCGTGTCATCCCCGATTCTGCTCTGAAAACAGGGCGTCGTAGTAACGTGAATAAATGTGATGCGCGTTATCTATTTATGTAGCTACACAAATCTAATGAACCAACACCATAAAGCATCCTTCTATGGGGGGCAAAGCGGAAAGACCACCGGATGAAGCACCGGAAACACAGGGTCTCAGGGCGCATGACAAAGCGACCGCCTACTTCCTGCTTCAGCACTGTACCAGAGATTTTCATCCGCCACTTATTTTCCCATAGACATTTCGTAAAATGCTTATAAAAATAGTTTTACTTGTTCAAACCAAACGGTTCAGAATAGATTTAGAAACAGGAGAGACCACATAACATTTCACTCGGACCAAAGCGTAACAAAATTGCGGATTTAAAGAAAATATGTTTTCGATGTAGTTTTTTAAGGTTTTGGTCCGAGTGACATGTTCTATGGTCTCTCCCAATTCTAAATATAGCTGAACTGTTTGGTTTGACGAAGTGAAACTATTTTTATAAGCATTTTACGAAATGTCTATGGGAAAATAAAGGGCGGATAAAAATCTCTGGTACAGTGCTGAAGCAGGAAGTAGGCGGTCACTTTGCCTCTCTATTGGCTCATTTCCACCACATTTTGCAGCCCTGCACAGCTCGTCGCCACTCGGCTCTACTCGTTTCGACCCGATGGATGTTTTGCTTCGACCGCTGCTCGATCTGCCCCCGCCCACACCTGGTCGTCATAGCGACCGCATATCTGCCCTCCGCCCATAACTGAAGTAGGCTATAACACGTTAAAATTAAATCCATACACAGAACTTTTAAACTGTTTATGAAATACTGGTGCCTCTAAATTACCTACAGTGTACATGGGCAAATGTGACAATCGGCCAGGAGAATGGATATCACTTTGTTGTTAGTCAAACTCACATGCATGCGCTGCGCGAGGGACGGGGGTTGGGTACCAGGCTCTCGAGAGAGCCTGGTGACGCGAGGTTAGCTCGGGGAGGATTTGCAGCAGAAGGCGCACTCGATGCATACCTGTTTCTGCCTCAGTCTTTCTGGATCATTCTAATCCCAGACACATACACACACACACACACTCACACTCGGGTGGCCAGTCTCTATGTTGGGGCTGGGTATTGAAGAGAATCTCCCCTTCTGAGTGGACAACCCTGGTATGTGATGTCATCAGAAACAGGTGTTAAGTAGGCTAGACACGGTTTCCCTGGCAACAGTGCAACCCACAGATATGACTCTCCTCCTCTCCTCCGCTGGTGGAAGCCGGGGACAGAGGCTCGGTCTGGGCAGGAGAAAGCTGAAAACGACACGGACCCTTCCTGGGTCCACATCTTTCCATATTAAATAAGCTGTTTGATCCATTAACCCTTTGAGCTCAATCTGTAATAAACTGCACTTTTGTTCCCCTTATAGAATGTATATAGACAGGGGATGCCAAGTTAAAAAAAAGAAAAGTACTATCAAACACTTTCAGTGTAGAGTGTTATTCATTGATTGTTTTGGGGACCAAGAGTTATTGCAAAAATCGTCACTGTTGATACAGTCGTCCTTGAGTGCTACAATGTACAATTAATTGTCAATTCTTATTTTTCTTATATGACATTATGAAAGCGGTACATGCTTCTGGAGATTTTAATGCTCATCGACACTTTTACAGTTAGTGCTGTTAGGTGGGAATGAGCATCTCGGTGTGCGCCACACATCCAAATCCAGGGCACAGATGTTAGCTAGCTAGCTAGCTAGGTCAGTGTCATTTACAAGGGATGCCATTGACTGAAGTGCCACAGTGTTGCACAAAGGGTTAATGATAAGACTAAGGCCATGCAAGGCCTGTTCCAAGTTATGTTTTTGCACATTTGTGAGATATTCTAATGTCAGTATTTTTTTTTCCAAGTGCCTTTTATTCTAGGTAAAATATAGAAGCTATACATTATATGAAAAATTATTATATGAAAATATATTTTTTCCTGGCATCATGTTCTGTGGTTGAACATGCAGAATTCTAGTTGTAAAACTCTCCAATTGGTACAACATAGCGGCGTTCTCCTGTTTTAGAGGAATTTTATTACGATATTGATCGTCAATGAAAAATAAACAAAATGTTTAATAAAGTTGCATTTGATACAACTTGTGCATTCATTTATTTTCCAAAAACACGTCAAAATGTCATCTTTATAATGGAAATGTACACAGATGTAGACAGATGTTAGATTCAGTCAACAGGCTCCATTTCCACTCACTGCATGCTGTTTCAACTGTGTAACGTCACAGCAGCTACTCCACAAACTGTGACCTAAATAATAACCAAGTGGATGCAGATTATTGCCAGTTATCAGTAGGGTTGTGCAATTAATTGAATTTTAACCTCAATTATAATTTTGGCTTACCACAATTATGAAAACAAGATACTCGAGATAAAACAATTATTTTTTATATATATTATTTATTCTAGTCTATTTATCTACATTTTTGTTTTTCAGTTCAATTATGTTTTTTCAAGTTCAATAATGCAAAAGTCAAGTGAGTAGTTGCATTAAATAATCGTGATCTCAAAATCAGTCAAAAATAATTGTGATTATGATTTTTGCCATAATCAAGCAGCCCTAGTTATCAGCATATATGTATGGCACCTACAGTATATGTATGGTACAGTGTACAATAAGGCTCTTGGAGATTGTAAATGATTGTTCTACCACAACTATAATTTCAAATCCCAGCTTTATCCCATCATGTTTCCTCTCTTTAGACACTGCGTCCTAAAATAAAGATTCTCCTTAGAACAAATAAAACCCAATATAAAGTGCATTCACAGAGTCTCATGATGAGCTCATCAACAATTCCCGCAAAGTCAAGACTAGAGTGTAAAAAGGAGATGGCTTTTATTGGGTCATAATTTACAGAGGATGGGGAGGGAGGAGGCGGGGCAGGCTTCACTTCATGTTTCCACGTTCTGCTGGTTCCGTTGTGACTGCTGCTTATCCTGTGCCTGAATACTAAGTTCCTCGTCTAGCCGCTCCTTGGCCCGCACCACCTGGACAGACACACGCATATAATAAGAATGATTATTAATGAGAATACAAAGACTAAAATACCAATTGCTTTATTGTTTTCGTAGTGGCGCTCACAAAGAGCAGGGACGAATTAATGAGCAATACAATCAGAAAGCCAATTATCTTCCACAAAGCCAATTAATTTCAAACACTCCTCTTCACAAAGTGGATTTCCCCTACAGGCTGTGAGTCACATGACATGACTATGGTTGGCTGTATAAAGCAGGCAGATAGGATGTCAAGTCACTGCTCTGTTGGATGTTAGAATGAGCAGAACGAGTGACTCAGTGTGGTTTTCACAATTGACTCCGTCTGTGGTTAATTAAGAATTCTGTCACACATGAAAAATAAAACATCCAATAAAGGGGGATCCTGTGGGAGAATAATAATTGTTGATAATGAAAGCGGAAAGAGAATGAGCTGCAAGCAGGCAAATAACAGTGGCCGGCGGCTGAACACAGGGTATTCACGGGGTCTTGAAAAGTATTAAAAGTAAGTCTTAATCGCCATTTTTGAGAGGTATTACATTTTGGAGCTATTGTGCTGATGGTGTTAACTGAGCATATGTTATGGTGTTAACTGAGCATATGTTATCATCTCATATCGATCGCAGACCCCTGAATTTAATCGATTATCGTATCGTGGCAGACTTTGTGATATCAGCAAATATCTTATCATTGTCCAAAGAATCTATATATCGTATTAGGGGCTGCACAATTAATCGTATTTTCATCGTCATTGCAATATGAACATGCGCAATAAACACATCACAAAGACTGCCTGAAACGCAATGAATAAGAAAAGTGGTTTTATTTACATGCGTCATGCATTCCCACTCAACAGCTGATCATTTTGTCTTGTGTTGTAAATCCAGCATACAACTTTCCCTTGCTCCGCCCCTCTGCCAAAGCCCAAACACGCTGTGTGTAGTTTCAGATAGAGTCAGTGTGTATTTAATTTCTTTATTCAGTGGGCATAGGCTATGTTTGGGGTCTATGATAGCATTATTAAAGCAGAAAAATATAGGAACTGTATAGCTAATATGCATACTTTAATATTTGTTTATTTATCCCAAGTCGTATCGTCATCGCTATATTGAACAATGTTATCGCACATCGCAGGTTTTTCCTCATATCGTGCAGGCCTATATCGTATTGTGAGAAACTTATGATTTACACCCCTGTTGCTGATGTGACGAAAGTGGCATCGGGGTCTTAAAATATATTGGAAAAAGTCTTAAAAAAGGTCTGAGAATCTTATCAGTACTTAGTTATCATGGACAGGTTATAGCAGTGATACTCAACCCGAGGCTCTAGAGCCACATGCGGCTCCTTTATGGGTAGTTGTGGCTCTTTTAAGTCCTACTTATTAGAAAGGGAGGAACATCTCTCAGCAGAATAAATCTCAGGTATCACGCTCTGTTTGCAGACAAGAGCATGAACCTAAAATTAGCCTTTTTCACTTCACACCATTTGCCACCACTTTTGTGTCTAAAAGGCAGGAAGTAACAGGTGCAAGCAGAACATTAATGAGGGTTTCCAACTTCCAATCCATTTGGTGTTCCAGTAGTGCCCTCATTAAAGTTTTGCTTGCACCTGTGTTCCTTCCTGCCTTTTAGACGCAAAATGAGTGAATTGGGCAGAAACATTTAAAGTGGACTGGGAACTTGTTTTTCTTCGTATCCATGGGTTCAGGAAAATGCATTTGTTTTGTGGTAACGTCATTTCACAATCAAAAGGTCCTATATGCCACAACATCACAAAATAACGCACCCAAGGTCCAGTTGACTTTCTGAAAAGTGGAGAGCCGAAGAGCTGACTCAAACTGAACCAAACTGGTTTCAGGGAGGACACTTTTGGATTGTGGCGCTTGCAAAAGTATTTTTTGTCAATGTGGCTCCTGAGTAGGGCGGCAAGGTTGAATACCACTGGGTTATGGTGTATTAGATGGAGTTATTGCAAATGCAGCTAGTGAAAGTGCACACTGCAAAGACTGATGATGACTGCCTCAGCTCTCCTCCATTCCACAATCGTGTTGTGACGCCACATAGCTGAGTGCTCCTTTAAAAAAAAAACTTAAGTGAAATGTCTCGTGTCAAAACATCTAAACGCCACTTACCTTCGACTGTATGTAAAACGAACCGCCCACTGCCTTGTCATTGACTTTGAAAAGGTGCCCGTAGTTCTAGAAACAGTTAAAGAAAATTCATGTGCCAGGTTAATTGTGTGTTCTTAATGTAGATAGTAGCTACACAGTGCTGCAAAACTTTGGATTGGATTTTGGATGTCCGATGCCGTGTGTGTGTGTGTGTGTGTGTGTGTGTGTGTGTGTGTGTGTGTGTGTGTGTGTGTTGTACCGTCTCTATCTCCTCGGGGGTGAGTGTGGTGATGTTGAGGATCTGCTGGGCCTCTTGCAAGCTCATCCCAGAGATGCTGGAGGCGGCGGCCGACTGCTGGCCCGCGCGGCCCCTGGCCTGCGCTGCTGTTTGACTGGCTGTGAGACAAAACATGCCACACACACACACACACACACACACACACACACACACACACCAAACCATTCACTCGTAATGAGATGAAAAATAAGGCTGTCAACAAAGCAGGTTTTTAACTAGAATGTGTCACTTTGGCAGTGTCATGGGGTCGTACCTGCATATTCCTGCCGTAGCGCCCGTGCAAATGCCCGTCCCACCACCTGTGCTCCCATCACAACGATCTGGGCAAGGTACCTCGCCTGCATAAGATGGAGAAGAAGAATTAGCACCAGTGGTTCTCAATGTGGGGTCAAGGGAGCACCAGGGGTCCTTGGGGGAAGGGGGGTCTCCAACAAATCGATCAATTGTTAAACATTATTTAATTTACAAGAAGTTAACACAATTAGAGAAATGTAGAAGTAGTTTTAATCATAGTTTATCTGTTATTCCTCTACTTACAATATAGGTAGTCATGGGATTCTGGACAAAAGTGTTGTTAGAAGGGCCAATGGCTCTCTGGCCAGAGTCAGGTAAACTGCACCTGTCTGCTCCCCATCCCACATCACTGCAGTCAACACACACTATGTTCTAGCTCAAGCGATTTACCTAGATGAAGTTAGCTTCTGAATCAAAGTGATATTAACGCTACTGGACTGGGAACAGGTTACGTAACTGTCAAACCAACACACAGAGACAGAACAAAACACCAAAAGGGAGACAGCGCCAGAACGTCTCCTGCTCCTGCTAAAGCTAACTCAATTGAATGACAACCCGCCGGTTCGCTAACGTTAGCTCATTACTTTAGGAACATCAACACGACTGTTATGAAATACATTCTTACCATTTCACGGCACTAACTTAGCGGTCTTGAACAATATGCAGCGGTGCAGCTGGGCGGTTTTCCCACATGTACTCCAATGAAGGTTACTGAAGGGTCAAAGTTCAAACACCCACAGCACACGAAGATATTGTAGAATTCAAGATGATGACCTACTGTGTGCTGCGGCGATGGTAACACTACTGACATCTAATGGTAGGGAGGTCAAACTGCACATTCAGTAAAGTTCCTCAGCAGCAAGATACCATTTCCCCCCGGGTCCTTGAGAGGTCCGTACGAGTCCACAGCCAAAATTAGACAGTTTAACTATACATATATTATTATACAGTCCATGGTTTAACTTCACAACGGTTTAATTTGCTAAAAAGTACCACTCTATGAGAATTTGAGTGACTATATCCGGATGAGCTTTATCTCAGTATAAATTATGTAATCAATCATATTTTTAACAATAACAAGTATTGGAATTCATCTCTTCTGGAGACAAGTGAAATCTGTGGCCAAAAGCATCTCCAATAGAAGGACCTGAATAAGAAAAAGTTTAGGAATCCCTGCAGTTGATCAACGTTGTTGCTTTCCTATATATTTGACATTGTGGTTTTCCCCATGCCAACTGAATGAAAGAGAGAGAACTTGCGATAGGTTCAAAAGGTGTTTATTGCAAGGCAACAATGAAAATAATAATAATGATAAAAAAAGAAATCCACAAACCATTACTCAAGTAAGACAGAGGAAACAATCCTTTACTCAATGTATAAAAAGGAAGTTTTTTTCCACAATGGAAGGCAAGTTAATATCCCAGAATTGACAAAGTATGACATTTGAGAATCACAAGCACAAATACATCACACAGACACTAACACCACCCACAGCACTACATATGATGTGCACTACCATCCATGCATGGTTCAAGTGGTTGGTTCATTCCAGTCTATCAGCAGTTGTAAACAACATAATTTTTTCAAGCCTGGATTATTGACAATATTGCATTGTGCTGTTAGCCCTGGTTAGAAATTACATGATGGCTGTTATGACTGCATTGTAATTTATTAATACTGTACTGTTAATGTAAAATAAACACCATGATTACATACTAGTATATTGCTACTAAACATCAAATAAGAAAATGAGCTCTATTAGTGGGGAATACTCCAGTCTGAAAAACCAATGGCGATAATGTATAAAAAGTTACATTGTGCAGCATATAAAGAAAAAGAATGGAAAGTGAGTACGACAGAAACAATCATAACCCTGAAGCACACTTAGGCCCCTCTAAAACTCCATAAGGAGGTGGTTTGGCTTTCAATGCAAGAGCCAGATCCCATTTTCATCAACCTGTCACCGCTGCACCTTTTCAGACAATTCCCCGAGTGGCAAAAACATTTGTCCAAAACGGACCTGTGCAGATGCAAAAAGACAAGACTGCTGCTAAAATGACTGATTCCATAATACTGGCTACAAACAGAAGAATGTGTTCAGTAAACGTTACTGTTGTCAATAGAAAGTCCAGTTCACGGTGAAACATGAACGTTGGCAACCCTGTTGTATCCTCTGTGTGTTTTTTTTTGCTGCTGAACATGTTACAGTAAAATCACCAATACATCCCTAAGTAGCTGGAGGCATACCGCTACGATGCCTAGTGGCTGAAGTGGTTGGGTGTGTGTTGTGTTTGGGGTGTGTTGTGTATGTGTGCGTGTATGTATGTGTAATGTATGTGTGTCCTTATTTATGCCTTGGTCAGACGGACTGACCAAACTGGAAGACAAGGGTTACAGTTTTTCTTTCTCTCTCCAGATGCATAGTAACCAGATGTTCAAAAAGACCATAAACAGTTTTGAGCCACATCACATTTTCAAAGACACATTGTGACTGAGTGTGCTTTATACTGTATGACTGGCCAGTAGAAAAGCAAGCCGTGGTTGGAAGTAACATGCAGGCAGACAGACAGTTTTGTTAGAAAAAACCTTGGAATGTTTGCAAATGCCTTTGATGTTGCACTTCTATAAGGGATATTGGATCTATTTGGCAATCTGCCCTACATCTTGTGAATGTTATGCCAGTTATTGACACTTTGATGGAGCGCCACATGGTGCAGGATTCTTTGTGCAAGGAAGGTGTCAGGTGGGTAGGCTGAGATGATAGCTGATGCTGTCGTGGCACGCAGGAATGGCAACGTAAGTCTTGAGCAGGTCCCCCCTCCTCTCTCTCTCCCTCCGGGCTGAGGGCGAGGCACCGCCCCCCCTCTAGTCATCCTGGAACACAGAGCAGCCCAGGTCAGCACAGGTGCGTTTGGACTGGCAACCAATTAGTGATGCGCTGGCCGCAGTTATAACCGCGCTGACCGCGGATATCCCGCTCCGCGGGCGGGCCGGATCATAGAAATAAACATTCTGATTAATAGCGGATGGGTTGCGGGCGGTTGAAACAATGTATCAGTAATGAGAAAAAATAATATTAATTACGTTCTCTAGTCTATCAACGTATTTTAAGCTACATTTTTCGTCAGGCACATTCTTAGTCGCCTATTAATTGTAGGATCCCCAAAGGACCCATGGCAGTGCTAAACGTAAAAAACAATAGCCATGTGCTAGGTCCTAGGCTCCACTTTTGGTCCATATATGGTCAATAATGTCAGCTCCTTTTCACCTAAAAACACACATGCTCAGGATCCAAATATCCAAAGTATCTCCCCATAACATCTCCCCATTTAGGTAAACGGCTGGCTCCTCGCAACATGTATAAATACAGTATGAGTAAAGCATGCAGCAGAGGTTGGTATAAATACAGTTGGAAATAAAAATACATATTTCTAATATTTAAAACAAATAACATATTCACTCACCCACTCATCTTCATCCACTCCCTCGAAGGAGTCCTGTGGCAGAGGGTCGTCCATGTTCCCCAGCTTAGCCACCATGGCACTCAGCAGCTAGGCAACAGATACACACGTTCAACGTTAACAAACACGACGATAAAGTCATCGCCTTTATTCGGCAAGTACAACATGTACACACGGTTAATACAACATGTACACACGGTTAATACAACATGTACACACGGTTAATACAACATGTACACACGGTTAATACAACATGTACACACGGTTAATACAACATGTACACACGGTTAATACAACATGTACACACGGTTAATACAACATGTACACACGGTTAATACAACATGTACACACGGTTAATACAACATGTACACACGGTTAATACAACATGTACACACGGTTAATACAACATGTACACACGGTTAATACAACATGTACACACGGTTAATACAACATGTACACACGGTTAATACAAGCCAGTCACACGATACAGGACTGACCCTCTAGGTGCGGGGCAAACCCTAACAGGACCTCAGGATCGCTCAGGATGTGCTATACATTAGGTTCCAGTGTAGCAACGTTAGCATCAGGAAGTGGAACTTTCTTCTCACCTCGTCTTTCTTCTGTTCATCAGTCTTCTCCTCCAGGTAGACAGAGGAGGGCAAGTACTTCCTAACTGGAGCCTCTTTGGGGGCCTCACTCACTGAAAGCACACACACACACACACACACACACACAAACAAACACGCATGCACGCACGCACGCAAAACAGAAACACAGAGACGCACATTAAAACCATTTGGCGATGCAAAAATCTACCAACGAAAACAGATCCGACCATTGCTACACAGATTGTAGAGGTATGTGGAGAATGGAGAATGGAGATATAGACAAAGTTCTGATGGCAGTCTTTGCTGAGGTCACACAGTATGTATGTGTATGTGGACTCTCCAGTCCAGTAATCTACCCGTACCTGGTGTCATGTCTTTGGGCTTCAGGCTGATCTTGCTGTGCTGGCCGTTGGAGCCGGCGAGCCAGTCGGAGGCGGTGAGCGCCGGTTCCCAACACACCGTTGTGTCCGGATACACATCGTCCTGGAAGAACTCTTTCTGCAGACGCACGGGACACACACACACACACACACACACACACACACACACACGCACACACACACACACGCACACACACACACAGTAAAATCAAAGATGGTTCAGAAAAACGTTCAAGTTTTGTTGGCATTATGTGTTGTTTGTCTACACCTACTTATTTGTATGTGTTTTTTTATGCAATATTCAATTCCATTACATTATGTTGCACCAAAAATAAGTTCTCCTGGCTTAGGTTGTGCAGCAGTTGAAATTCTATTCTATTCTATATGAGTACATCCTAATACACAACTACCATAAAATATACATTTCTGATCAGGCACAAAAGTTGGAGTGAAAGAGCAAAGTTGGATTTAGTGGTAAGTAGTGTTCCCATGTGTCCACTAGGTGGGGCAGTTGCCTCACCTTGACCCGGGGCACTCTAAATGCCACAGGTTCGATGGTGGTCTTGGTGAGCATCAGTCCTCTGGCTATCTCCACGTCACGCACACTGCACTCTGTCTTGGGCAGGAAGGCCAGGCCCTGCACACAGCACATCATCACAAGAGAGGATGATTCAAGTCTAAGACCAATGGAATATGAGTCATGGAGAGAAGGCAATTCTATTAGATGGGAAAGGTGCAGAGGGGCGCTATTGTTACAAAAAAAGAAATAGAAATATATATCTACACCTACTAGGCTAGGGCAAAACTAATGACTACAGGACTAAGGACTACACTTCATGTGGACATTAAAGTTTTTCACACACACACACACACACACACACACACACACACACACACACACACACACACACACACACACACACACACACGTTTGAACAGCTATAATATTATTTTCCAGATGTTTGCAGATGTTTGCCTACAGTCTACAGTTGAAGGACGGTCTCTCCATGTGCACACAACATGTATGATAATTGGGAGAAGAAGGCAAAGAGGAAAGAAATCGACTCATGTAAAGTCAGAGGGAGTTCACCACAGCACCTTATGTGGCTCAGATGAGTTGAAGCTGCTGCACTCCAAGAAGTACGGCGCTTCTTGGATGATCTCGAAGATGTAGACGCGCATGTCACCCTGGAAGAAAACAAAGGCAGGTTAGGTAGGAAGCACAATCTAGATACAAGCCATGTGGGATCGATCAGGCATACTGTTGTGTTGTCATGAGATCCTCTGTGTGTCTGTTTGCTCACCTTCCCGGTGAGGATGACCACGCTGGTGTCAGGGTCGTAAAACAGGATGAGCGTGGAGGGAGAGTTGTCTGCCGGAGCGGTGGCTATGACTCCGGAGGACAGGGACTCGGCGGAGTACAGGTATAGCTCTCTCTCACTGCGACTGAAATACAGGAAGCATCAGCGGTGAACTTCTCTTTCAACTTGTCCACTGCTGCAACAATGACACTTGATTACCAAGGCAGGGGGGCAACAATAGGCTCTTTCACACACAGATCGCGCAAAAATTGCCGTTTAGGAGTCCCGTAAAGCCAGCCGCCTCGCCACAGAAATTGCTTTCACACAGAGCCAAGCAGCACGGCCACATTACCGTGCTGCTGTGTACTTTCAGGTGAAATCCCCTGCTCCCGGATTGAAAGGCGAGCGGAGGGATTTCCTGCTCCTCCTAGCCCAAATGTATATTTTCATAGGTTAGTGTAGCCTAGGCTACTGTATGATGAACGAATTCATTCAACAAGACTTCCCTCCTAGTCCGCTGAGCAGGGAGGATAGTGCACGCGCATGGTGGGCGGGCAGATCGATATGGTGTCCTACTAAAATTGGAATGATACACGACCGCCCGCATATCAAACAGCTGCAGTCTGCATAACGTTCGTCGGGGGAATAGTATAGGCTATAAATGCACATGACTACTCCCACGTTAGTAGTTTTTGTAAGGGAATGCACAGAGCTGATTTCGAGAGGGAATAACCTCAGACCAACTCGCCACAGACAGCTATAGCCCTCTGAAGCTTATTATTATATCCGTTAATTTTACCTACTAATGTCAACATCGTTTGAGCATAAAGCCTAACCGCACGGAGCATTCATCCTGGCGTCCCTGCAGTCATGATTGTATAGGCTACTTTTTTTACTTTCACTCCTGCACTTTCTTGATACATGAGGTGATTTCCCCTGTCATTTTTTTTATGAATGAGCAGACCATTCGCACCTTTTCCGGCTCGCTGCGACGACCTTTCAAGTGGAGGCGGGTTGCCAGGTAACCCGGCGCTGTTACTACCTCCCGTCGCGGGACAAAAGGCGTAAAACAATTGTCCACCAAAGCGCGTTCACGACTTTCACATCGGAGGCGCTAATCCTATTTTCCGTGCATTTTTCGGCTTTCAAGGCCGGTGTGAAAGAGCCTAATGACACTGGATTACCAAGCCGGGGGGGGGGGGGGGGGGGGGGGTTTAAATTTAAATTTGGCGCGGGGAAAGTGTCATTTGTTAAGATCTTTATTTATCTTTATTTCCCCTTGGAGCGAACACACCGTTGTAAAAATGATCAGTTGACGATGCTGAGATCGTCCGAGGTTGATATTTGGATTTACTTTCACCTGCTTTTTGCCACTTTTCAAAATGTCCAGACAAAACAGCAGGCCTTCTGCATCTCTGGAAAGCCTGCTATTGTTAGGTTAATGAAGTATTATTGCTAATTAATTTTAATTTAATGTAGCCTGATTTAATTTAATTTAATTTTAAATTAAATGTTTGTCATAGATGTTGAAGTGCATGTTCTGTACCTGTCGAATCCTGACACCAGGAGGTATTTGCCATCACACACCCAGACCACACGAGCTCCTCTGTGGCCCTCGGGACCTGGGCCCTCCTAAAAAAGAGTGTGTGTGTGTGTGTGTGTGTGTGTGTGTGGGTGGGGGGGAGAGATGGGTTAATTAAGCAATAAAGCCATGGTTAACAGTGATTTAATTGCCTCCTAGCTGTACTAACTCACTGCAAACCACAGCCTCTTGTGGCTTATTGCCTTTATTAAATAGCAAAATGGCTATTTAATGGCTGTAATTAAAATGTGTTAAATATTTTATTTCTTATTGTTATTCCGCCAAGCAATATAGTATTTGAAGACTGGTCAAACAAAATAGCTGCTATGCGACACATGTACGATATGAGAGGTGATTTAGTGCATTCATATTTAAATGAACGGTTGTGCGGTCACATGTGTATCCGGAATTTTATAATGGTTTTAGGACTCAGCCAATCAGAATTGAGGGTTGGAGCTATACATTTTATAAATGCCATTTTCACAATACAAAGCTAAGGAAGAATCTGGGTGTTGCACGTACCTGCACAGGTGCAGCAGACTTGCGAGGGTCATAGATACGAACTTTCCCATCTTTGCACACTGTGGCCAGCAGCTTGCCATCTGGACTCCATGCCATTCCAAAAATCTGAACATGACCCACAGCAGGGAACAGAGTGGGACCATTAATTTTAAATGTAAATAAAACAGTAAATACATATCCAGATTTCCTGTAGTGAATTCACAGTTTACATCTATCTATGTTCCTCTTCTTAGCACGTTTTACTAGTGTGACAGATGAGTTCCATCAATGATATGATTTTAAGCCTGAGTAGCTTTTGGCTGAACTGTTTTTCCACATTTAGCCTTAAATTCAAAGATCTCATCAGGCGTGGGATGATGGTTCCTCACCTGGTCCTGGTGTCCAGTGAGCAGGTTGACCTGCTCTCCTGCCTCCAGGTCCCACAGCCTGACCGTCTGGTCATAGGATGAAGACACCAGCAGGCCGCTGGCCAGAGGGTGGAACTTGATGGAGTAGATCTTCTCTGTGTGGCCTAGGAGTGGTGACAGCAGCTGTCACTCATCTTGACTTTTACTTCATTATCACCATTATCTTTTTCTTCAGTGTATAAAACCACATGTATGGATGTACTGTGCTTAGTATGTTTCCTTTGACCTGTGAATCTATTGTACTGGTTGAATTGAATTGGTAAGCGGGTCGTTTGTGGTGCCGGTCTTACCCCGCAGGATGACCTCAGGCTCCGTCAGGGTCTCTGTCAGCCCTCCCTCTGGCACCTGCCACACCCGGATCTTAGCATCATCACCAGCTAGCATGAACACAGAGGGAGACAGGCATAACCAATCACACACACACATCACAAGCTAGCATGAACACAGAGGGACACAGGCATAACCAATCACACACACATCACAAGCTAGCATGAACACAGAGGGACACAGGCATAACCAATCACACACACATCACAAGCTAGCATGAACACAGAGGGACACAGGCATAACCAATCACACACACATCACAAGCTAGCATGAACACAGAGGGACACAGGCATAACCAATCACACACACACACACACACACACACACACACACACATCAAGGTAGCATGGACACAGAGGGACACAGGCATAACCAATCACACACACACACATCAAGGTAGCATGGACACAGAGGGGCACAGGCATAACCAATCACACACACACATCACAAGCTAGCATGGACACAGAGGGATACAGGCATAACCAATCACACACACATCACAAGCTAGCATGAACACAGAGGGACACAGGCATAACCAATCACACACACATCACAAGCTAGCATGGACACAGAGGGACACAGGCATAACCAATCATACACACACACACATCAAGGTAGACACACAGATTGTAGAAAAATATGGACGTAGCCACCGATCACCCATTGGTTTGTGAGCTGTGCGATCACTGGACAGGCGACCTGTCAATCACTCCACCAAAGCATAGTCTTATCGTCTATTTTGACTCTAAATTTGGATCATAATTTACTATTGTATTGTTCCTGCACTTATATTTCTGTGTTGCTGTTTTTAATGTGTAAAGCACTCTGTGCATTCGTGCTGGGAAGGGTGCTATATAAATAAAGTTTGACTTACTTTACTTACTTACTAAATGAACATCATGCTGTGTTGAAGAAGACTTGAAACTAGCGACTGAGCCCAGAAACTCATTAGAAAAGAGTTTACTGAGGTCATAAATCAAGTGAGAAGTCGGGTCATTTCCCCACTGACTTCTATACAATCAGACTTTCTTTTTGCAGCCATAAACTGTACAAATGGGTGAGTTATATAAAATGTCACCCCCCTCCATACAGTTGTCATGAAATGGGCAAATTAGCTAGAGACCAAAACGGTTTTGTTGTAAACATGTTTATTTCTGCTGTAAAGTGTTTTAACATGGGGCTGAATGGCGAATGACTCGCTTTTGGAGCCAGCCTCAAGTGGCCATTTGAGGAATTCTAGTTTTTGCCACTTCTGCATTGGCTTAATTTTTCCAAGACGAAGGTTGCTGCTTGGGTAGACAGTGAGCAGTGGAAATAGTATAGGCACAAACACACATACAAAAATGCACATGTGCCACACACACACACACACACACACACACACACACACACACACACACACACACACACACACACACACACACACACACACACACACACACACACACACACTCACCCACAGCCAGCCTGTGTGTGTCGAAGGGGTCCCAGCACAAGTCAACGACATTGACAGAGTTCTGGATGGTGGGCAGGGCCGTGTCTGCCAGCTTGCCAGGCTGAGAGAGCTGGGGAGATGAGAGGGATAAATCAGTCTTGTTCACATGCACACACGCACATGCACACACACACACGCACACACACACACACACACACACACACACACACACACACACACACACGCACACGCACACGCACACGCACGCACACACACACACACACACACACACACAGTGGTCTGGTTTCTCCAAAATAATCCAATTATCTTTGACCGATACAATGCTTCCTGCCTGCTCTGTTCCTTCAACGTACTGTCAGGTTAGGGTCTCATTCCACCTAATGCGTTACCTCAAAGACGCCAATCTGGCCGCCGGCGATGGCGAGCGGCACCGCCACACGCTGGCTGTTGGCGCAGAAGCCGTCGCACTCGCCAGGCGTGGTGAGGTTCAGGCCGCGCAGGTTGGTGATGTGGGTGTCCCTGTGCAGCACCGCCCCCTGGATGTGACGGAACTTTGAGCTGGGCCCTAGAGGCCAGACGGAGAGGTCGAGATGAAAATAAAGAGACTTTATATAGTCACCATCATCACATTTGGAGTTGAACTGAATCAGTGAAGGAGCAAATATAAATCCAGAAATGGCAATCGTATGTATGTACAGTATGTATGTATGTACTGTATGTATGTACTGTACTGTATGTATGTATGCATGCATGTGTGTGTCCATACCCAGCAGGTTGTGGATAGCCTTGGTGGTCTGGCTGGGGCTGGGGAGGAAGCCAGAGGACAGGCCTGAGGTGGAGGAGGGCGAGCGGGATGGAGCGGCGCTGCTGCTGGCCGTGCTCAGTGGACTGCTGGAGGTGGAGCAGCCACGGGCCGGCTCCTATAGGACAGTATGGTGCCTGTTAACTTGTTGCAGTACAAAGTCTGTCCACTTTCTATTCCTCCAGGATTAGGTTGGGTTCCCCAAAAAGAATCCATAGCACCGTAACTTCTAGAGTAAGTCAATTGAACCGATGGGATATTAATTACAGATGTGTTAGTCACCTCCTTGCTCCCCCCACTGGGCAGTTCCTTCTTCGCAGGCGTCTGATTGGCTGGTGGAGCCTTGGGTTTGGGCTGTTTGTCTGGGTTGAGGCTGACCTTCTCCACCTGAGAAAAAGCAGATACAGTATGAAATACTGGAGGCATTGATTCAATATAAAGACTTAGCATGTGTTGTGTTCAAATTCTTTTTTTCGGTTAGGGAGGATCCTAACTGAGTGAAGTGACTCAGAAGTACATCAGTGGCAGCCATGATAAGAGCTGTATGAATTCTCTAAATGCTAAGGAAAGGTGATTCAATGCTACCTGACTTACAGTAGCTCGTATAGAAAGGAAAGCCGGTAATGCCGTCCCACAATGCCTTGCGGCAGCAAAGTGACGCGCCGTTCGGCGTGATTCAGCCGAGTAGCTTGATAACGTAGAAAAATGCTAATTTCTCAGCAACCGAGCGACTGAGTAGGAAATGGATTT
The DNA here is from genome assembly GCF_964638095.1 of Poromitra crassiceps. Taxonomy (NCBI): domain Eukaryota; kingdom Metazoa; phylum Chordata; class Actinopteri; order Beryciformes; family Melamphaidae; genus Poromitra; species Poromitra crassiceps. The sequence continues at coordinate 14,161,370 of NC_139644.1, forward strand.
GATCGTTGATATCAGCGTGACTTGTACATGTTGGATCAGCTAGTGATTTCAGTCACTAAGTGGCGCTTTGAGCCCGGCGTAGCCTAGTGTTACCTACGTATGTAGCAGATTGTCTTAGCACTGTGTCTTTCTTTGACCTCGTGACCTTTTCCATCGTGGTCAAGAAAAAGAGTGGTTAAGAAACAGGCGTTAGGACCCACTTTTTGACGATTGGAATCCAGCCCTAGAGGGGAGGAGAACCTTGTTGTTGACCTGCTGTGATGCTGAAGCGTGACAGGAGATCCATACCTGCTCGTTCCCTCCTTGCCACCACTCGTCAGCAGACATGGCTGGAGTAGCACCCACTGTGTCCGGGTAAAGGTCTGCGTGGAACTCCTGTCTTATTCCTGACTGTTGGAGGATGACATCACACACACACACACACACACACACACACACACACACACACACACACACACACACACACACACACACACACACACACACACACACACACACACACACACACACACACACACACACACAGTGTGTGGTTACTTTAAACCCTGTCTGCAATCCAAATTTCCCTTACAGAGAATTGATTGGTAATATGAATTGAACTGAATTGAATATGTAATGTATTATTAATATGTTTTCTACAGTGCAATATTTTGTGCACACCTTGCGAGGGACATGGTAGCTGATTGGTACGATGCAGCTGTCCGTCAGCTGAAGCACACGCACCACCTCACAGGACATGACGTCCAGTGCCAGCTTTGGCACCGTGGCAACCCCTCGTGTGGAGGCATCCGTCAGACAGTGGCTCACTGCACAACGGACGGGTCAGAGAGAGAGAATGAGGAGAGTGGAGGAAACCTGTGTACTGTATGTGATAACATCTGTATGTGATAACATCTGTATGTGATAACATCTGTACTGTATGTGATGACATCTGTACTGTATGTGATAACATCTGTACTGTATGTGATGGCATCTGTTCAGCCACACATGACAAAGTCCTACCTTGAGAGAGGAATGGATCAGAAGCAGTGACTTCAAAGCAATCGACCATAGCATCTCCCTGTGGAGGGTGGAGAGAACAGAGTAGTAATAACATCAGTAGTGAATCAGACAAAGATGATTTCAATCTCCTGTCACACCAAAATTATTTCTGGTAAAGTGGATATATTGTTTAATAGCATTTGTGTTTCTGTTGATATTAATTAGTTTTGATTAACTTCCCCTAACCCCCCCCCCCCCCCCCCCCCCGGATTTCCCCCCATTTACCCCACAATTGTACTTGGCCAATTCCCCCTGCGGTCCTGGTCGTTGCTGCACCCCCTCTGCGAGTTGTAGACTCCCTACGATACATGTGTGTGAGGGGTTTTTCACGAGCAGGATGTAGCTCGTGGGAGGATCACGCTCCCCCCGAACAGGTGCCCTGACCGACCAGAGGAGGCACTAGTGACTAGTGCATCGACCTGGACACATACCCCCAATCCAGCTTCCCAGTCGCTGCAGTACCCGGACGTGTTGATATTAAATCTAACAGCACGTAAACACTGTCACTGCTGTTTGTCTTTATAAGGCACTGCTCTTCCTCTTCCTGCTCTTTTATGCAACTTTAGGGCGGAAATATTTTCATGGGCAGTTGACGTCAAATCAGACCAACTGACAGAAGTGTAGAATAGAAAGATATCAATCCATGTCTGATCTTACCCCGGCAGACAGGATGAGCAGACCAGTGTCGGCGTCAAACAGAGGCATCAGGGTCCTGAGAGGGCGAGAGAGGAGAGAAGAGGGTGGGAGGAAAGGAGAGAGAGAGATAGAGAGATGCATTCAAATTAAGCGCAGAAATTGCACTTTGATATTACAGTCATTCAAACTTGTCACAGGGGCTATGGGCTGAAGATCTACAAAAACACCACTAGGTGGTGCAATACACCCGCTACTAGGGCAAAAAAAAAAACAGCAGCACTTTTAGCCAGGTCAGCAATGAGAAGCCGTGCGGCAACATTTCCACATGTCTTGATCGGGGGGATTAGGGGAATAGGAACAAGTCATTATAAATAACAACTTAATTCAACCAAGCTGAAGCTGTTTAGTTGCACAATCACATCCACTCACACGTGGTGAGCAGGCAGACTCCTTCTCCTCTGCTGTTAGCTCGCCAAGGAAACAAACAGCATTCAGGCCCCACAAACAATGGGCTGTTTTCAAACAGAGTCTTTTGTAGGCTAAACATCGCCTGGACTTCACCCTGGAAAGCCAGCAGGCCCCTAAGCTTCTCGCCCGGGGCGACACAGGCGACCACCCGACACGGGTTGCAGTGCAGCAGTCACCTGCCTCCTCCCATGATCTGAGCTGACGTCAGCAGATTGAGGGATGAAGGTGCTGAAGGAGATTTTCACTGAATGGAGAAAGTAGTAAGTAGAATTGGCTGCAGTGACCAAACCAAACAGGAAATCATGGCTTAGACCAGAGGCACGCAAGCACAAACACGGGCCATGGCTGGCAAATCTCCCCTCACTCACTCACTCACTCACTCACTCACTCACTCACTCACTCACTCACTCATATTCTCTCCCTCTGTCCTCACTCTATCTTCCTCTCCTCCCATCACCCGACTAAAGAGGGCAGTGATGGGAGCAGTGGTGGGCATTATTAGGGCTGCAACTAACGATTATTTTCATAATCGATTAATCTGTCGATTATTTTCTCGATTAATCGATTAGTTGTATGGTCTATATATAAAATGTCAGAAAATGGTAGCAAATGACGATCAGTGTTTCCCAAAGCCCAAGATGACGCCCCCTAAAATGTCTTGTTTTGTCCACAACTGAAAGATAATATCAGTTTACCGTCATACAGGAGTAAAGAAACCAGAAAATATTAACATTTAAGGAGCTGGAATCGGAGAATTTAGACCTTTTCTCTTAAAATTGTACTCAAAACAATGATCAAAATAGTTGTCAATTAATTTTCTGTCGATCGACTAATCGATTAATCGTTGCAGCTCTAGTGGGCATGCTCTATTATTCTGCAGGGCCATCGCAAAGAGAGAGACAGAGACAGAGACAGAGAGAGAGAGAGAGAGAGAGAGGGACAGACAGAGAGAGAGAGAGAGAGAGAGGGACAGACAGAGAGAGAGAGAGAGAGAGAGAGAGAGAGAGAGAGAGAGGACAGAGAGAGAGAGAGAGAGAGAGAGAGAGGGACAGACAGAGAGAGAGAGAGAGAGAGAGAGAGGGACAGACAGAGAGAGAGAGAGAGAGGGACAGACAGAGAGAGAGAGAGAGAGACAGAGAGAGAGGAAAGAGGGTGGCGGGTGATCTGAGCCACTTCACATCGCAGGCCCAATGAGCCGTGAGACGCAGCTCCAGATAGGCTGATAGAAGTGGAGAGGCCTGTAAGAGACACGGCTCCAGATAGGCCGATAGAAGTGGAGAGGCCTGTAAGAGACACGGCTCCAGATAGGCCGATAGAAGTGGAGAGGCCTGTAAGAGACGCGGCTCCAGATAGGCCGATAGAAGTGGAGAGGCCTGTAAGAGACGCGGCTCCAGATAGGCCGATAGAAGTGGAGAGGCCTGTAAGAGACGCGGCTCCAGATAGGCTGATAGAAGTGGAGAGGCCTGTAAGAGACGCGGCTCCAGATAGGCCGATAGAAGTGGAGAGGCCTGTAAGAGACACGCCTCCAGATAGGCTGATAGAAGTGGAGAGGCCTGTAAGAGACGCGCCTCCAGATAGGCTGATAGAAGTGGAGAGGCCTGTAAGAGACGCGGCTCCAGATAGGCCGATAGAAGTGGAGAGGCCTGTAAGAGACGCGGCTCCAGATAGGCTGATAGAAGTGGAGAGGCCTGTAAGAGACGCAAGGCTTTATGATGACCACCTTGTGTCATGGTGCTATTCCTGAGAGAGACCACACGGCTGCACATCCACATCAACCCAGAATGACAGAGCGCTGATGTCATGCTCTATATATGACAGGGTAATGACAGACTTTGGTGCGGGCATCTTAAGCGACTGTGCATGGCAGCGACACGCAACGGTTTATACAGTGGTGTGTGTGTGTGACAGAGAGCAGAGCGTATGTGTGCATGTGAGAAATATATTTGTATGAATTTGTATGAATCTCTAAAGGTCCTTACACATCAAGAGCGATGCGAATATACGGCACGAAATTGCGATGCGAGTTTTGACCCACCTGTCAATCACAGCCACAGATGTGTACACGTCAGAAGCGAATTTCTGAAAAATCGTCCGTGGTTTGAAAAAATAAACACCGCAATAACGCTCAGCGAAACCTCGCCGTTGGTATGAAAATATTATTGACGTGCAAATTAATCGCACGAAGAAAACGCTCCCGATGTGTAAGCTGCGCACATTTTCACATTTCACATTTTCTGCCAAACAAACCTCCATTAATACTTCCATAACTCTAATTACAATAGCTCACATCCTTTTATCTTGAAAACATCGTTTAGAAACCATCCACAAATGATGCTGCTGTGGATCTTGACTATATCATTTTTGTGAGTACAGTGTCAGACTGTTTGAGAGGTCATTTTGCACATAGAAATTTACAATAACAAGAGTTAAAGGAATAGTTCACCCAAAAATGAAAATTCTGTCATCATCTACTCCCCCTCATGCCAGTTGAAAACACAGTTGAAGTTTGTCCATATAACACACAGGGAGGTTACCGGATAACTCCACACCAGAAACCACAATTAAGTGCAAATTGTAACTATAGCTGATTGACTTGCAACAGATAATGGTG
>NC_139644.1:14171125-14173625 GCF_964638095.1 Poromitra crassiceps
GTGTCAGGGAGGTAGACACAGCTCAAGGTTTGAAGCACACTTGTGCTGAGGAGCGTCGGGTGCCTCAGCAATGGAAAGACTGGTGCGGAATAATCCACTGGTGATTAAATGGGAATTATTACAGGACATCACTGGGTTCTGAAACCTCCGGCATGGTACGGTCCGGGTTCATTTCCAAGCTTCTGTAAATACATGAGTCAAGTGTTGAGCTGTGTCATCTGAAGAGCGCTTTTTTCCATAGGAGTTAGCAAACTGTGAGAGAGAAGAAAGACAATTATGGAGGAAGAGGTTATCTAATTTAGTGTAAGATTATCATGGAAAACATTGAAACAGCCAACAAGTGGTTTGGCATTGATTAGTGCTATCAAACACAGAAGCATAGCAATCCACCAAAAATAGGCTCAAATGTGCCAAAAGCAAGAAGCAAATAAACAATATATATCACAATTAATGGACTTTGTCACCATTGTAAACTGTGCGTTTTTGGTTTTGTGGGGTTATGTTGTGGGGTTTTTGGAGAGGGCAGGTTCTCAGAGAGTAAATGTCAGAGTGCAGGGCGAGGGCTGTCGAAGTGCATCAGAGGCAGCAGCTAACAGCAGATGTGTTGTTTCTCTGAGCCAGCCCGTGCCACAGAGGCCAAACCACCGGGTCACGCAAGGGCCACCTCCAACCTAAAGCTGCCACTGAAGATAGTCCAATACTACAAGATACACTAAGCCAGATAGATACTCCACACTGTCCCAGTTAAATCCGTGCCCAGGAGAGGAGACCGAAGTGCCAGGTTTGCTTCATTTGGAGTTTAACAAGATGACATCTTGGTTCCTAAATGACGATGGATGGGATGATATATTGAAATATAAAAGTGTTGTTGGATGGTATGATAATCATATCATACCATCCCTCTGTATGACCTACAAAGAGCCTTACTGTAGATGCCTTTGGCAGACCCAGTCAGTCCTGCTTATCATTTCTGTTCCATTTTCCTACAAAAGTAAACATGTCCGTTTCAAACAATGTAACCATCACTCGTGTGATGGTTACATTGTTTGAAACGGACATGTTTACTTTTGTAGGAAAATGGAACAGAAAGTGGCAGGGCGCTAAGAAGGGTGAGGCGCGCGGCCCAGCACGTAACAGGATGTGAGCTGCCAGAACTGCATCATGTGGCACTTTATAGTGAACAACAGGTCCATTTTATTCTTTTTATTAAAAAGAATAGATTGTTTTTCATTTAAATTGCTGGAAGAGCTCAGAAATAAAATGGACAAATCATAGTTTAGTTGCTTTCCGTGAGTTGATATAAATGTAACTGTTGTGTTAACTTAAAAGGGCATTTTAAGTTAACACCTCCAAGCCACCATGCGCCGCCCATGAGCGCATGTTCTACTACTACAACCGAGTTGCAGGGAGAAGAAGATGCAACCATCACGTGATGTAAACAGCCACCTGAGCCAACAAGATATTATTAATCTTTAGTATAGCTTTACCATGCCACCGAAGAAAAGGATGAAACTGCCAACGGATAGCTTCGGTTTCAGAAAGAAACAAAGAATGGCTTCAGACAACGGACAACGACCTGTTAGCGCAACAGCTAGGTTGCTACTAGCTAGTAGGTAAGCTAACGTTATGCTCTGATGATGTCGTGGACACAGCTGAGAGGAGAGGAGACTGAGACTTTTAATTTTGTAAGTATTGAGGCTACAGTTGTTTTTGTTCTAACAAGATGCTGCTACTGTATCTGCTGAAATATGCTGCTGTTTGTTAGGTGCAATTTGTTTTTCATTCACAAGTTCTTGATTACCTGTGCACATGTTAGCCTACTCTGGTTACTTCCGGTCTGTTGTTGCTATGCAACGGTATCGTAGTAGGGGATGGCTGCCCCATTCATCTGTTTTCTTCTTGTTGTTGTTTTTAGATAGCGTTTCTTGCGGAGTGCAGAGAACTGCTCGGAAAGCAAATTGTATTTGCATTATGTACATGTATGTATAAGCATTATGTATTTATTTTTGTAGTTTTTGATTTATAAGTGCAGAGACAGAGTTAAATAAATGTTCATTTAAGTTCAGCAATTTTGTCTCATTTGTAAAATTAAATTGTATTTTATCAGATGCAAATAAGTAAATATCACGGCATTATATAGGCCTAGCTGTCGGAGCGGAGGTGAGTGAGAAAAGGAACAAATTGATGGTTAAGAGTAAGACTGAATAATAACATCACACAACAGTCTAAACCAAATGTTAATTTAAAATTAGATATGCCTCTAAATCTGGCTTCAAACGGCCACAATTTGAGGAAAAAACGGCCCAATTTTTTCTAATGCTATTGCAAAAAGATGCTATATATTTCTATCAAGAGAGGAACTCTAACCACAAGCATGAAATTATTGATATTATACACAAATGATAGGAAGAGGAAACACAGCTTTCAAAACCATGTGACTGTCTACTGAACTTTGCAATTTAGAGAAATGATCAGGTGAATTTTAAAGAAAAGGGAAGTT
>NC_139644.1:14176125-14178625 GCF_964638095.1 Poromitra crassiceps
AAAAACATGCAATAATATAAACGTGTTGTGTTCACGTTCATAGCTCATATAATATAATGTATCATATCGTTAATTTCAAGCTCAATTCTTACCCAGAGAAAAGGTAGCCTACAGCACTGAAAATGTAACAAGCAATAGTTTTTTAAACATCTTTATTTTAAAAGATGAAAAACCCCACTGCTGGTGCTTTAGTCCCAAGCTTCAATGCTCCTGGCCAATCCCAGCGCCACAGGGCGTGGTTATTGCTTATCCTATGTGGGGTTAGAAATCACGCGGTACTGCACTGTAGGGGGCTGAGAAGATGCAGGCTAAAGTAGCACTCCTGATGAGAAATACAGCAAAAGTTGGACACACCGTTTTTTTTGGTCGTTTTCCATATTTTCAAATAATAGCAAAGACATCAAAACTAACAGAAATGGATCCATGCAGTGACCAAAAAAAGTCGTAAAACGATCTTCTATTTTAGATGGTTTAGAGTAGCCACCCCCTTTGCCTTGATGAAAAGGCAACGGCTTGGGAAAGAAATTCATACATAGGATCAACTTCACGATTTATATTTGTCTAAACAACAAATTTCAAGCATTTAAGCACACGCCTTTAGATCTAAATGACTTTAAGACAATGACAAATACATTCAATTATCAGGTGTATCCAAACTCTTGACTGGTAGTGTTGAAAGTAAGATGACTTTGAGGTTGAATATAGAGCAAATCTGATCTAATCTAAAAACTTGTGCACTTTGAATCTTGGCATGAGTTTGAATGTGTGTTTTACATCAGCGATGTCCGAGGTGTGTTTGTGCCTGTTGGTGGTGGCTGCATGTTGCCCTGGTGCCCTGCGGAGCCCCGGAAGAGATCGGTTCCACGTTAACCCCAGGGTCCACCATCAAGGGCCGGGGACCACATGACCATTAAATGACCTGTCGGCAGGAGCCTGGGAACCAGCGGACAGACACACCCGCTTCAGAGGGGAGAGGAGAGAGGGACGGACCGGACGACACGGAGGACAGAGGAGAGGAGGGGGGTCGCGACCGGAACGACCCTCTGTGCCGTGAGGTCAGCGGAGGAGCGTCCGGTTCACGTCACGGCTGCATTTTAAAGGCTAAAACACAGACAGAGCTGAACACGTTTAGCAGACGGTGAGGAGGAAGTGACGTTCTCGACACTCTGCTCAACCTAAATCCACACATCAGTGAATAGCACAGCAGTGAGCCAGTCAGCCTGCAGGGTGCGCTGATTTGTTATAGGGAACAAAGTGAAGATGATGTCAGTCTTAGGCCTGCTCTACTCTCTCTTTCCTACTGTGGAAAAGCCTGGGTCCAAACTTCTCCTTGCCCTCCTGCCATACACACACTGAAGCAGCCAATAAAGTCTTCTTTCAAAACACAAATCACCAATAACCGGCTCGATGAATGACTTACTGCCCTGTTAAAATCCTGCCCGGCTATACGGCCCGTGGTCACGCTGCACTGGACACTGGCTCTTACAGGCAGACGGCTCCGGAGACACCACGAGTGAGCTGTGAGTGACATCATCACCCGGGACATCGCTGTGAGTGACATCATCACCCGGGACATCGCTGTGAGTGACATCATCATATGACCCGGGACATCGCTGTGAGTGACATCATCAACCGGGACATCGCTGTGAGTGACATCATCATATGACCCGGGACATTGCTGTGAGTGACATCATCATATGACCCGGGACATCGCTGTGAGTGACATCATCACCCGGGACATCGCTGTGAGTGACATCATCATATGACCCGGGACATTGCTGTGAGTGACATCATCATATGACCCGGGACATTGCTGTGAGTGACATCATCAACCGGGACATCGCTGTGAGTGACATCATCAACCGGGACGTCGCTGTGAGTGACATCATCATATGACCCGGGACATTGCTGTGAGTGACATCATCATATGACCCGGGACATTGCTGTGAGTGACATCATCACATGACCCGGGACATTGCTGGTGAAGACGCCACTCTTCAGCCAATGTTCCTTAAAAACGATGGTGGTCCTTGACCTCGTACCAAAGCTCACATCTGGAGGACCCAAGCCAGTGTTAGAACATTCTTGCTCCACTGTGTATCATTATGTACGAGTGTGTGTGTGTGTGTGTGTGCGGGCGCGTGTGCGCGCGCGTGTGTGTGTGTGTGAGCGCGCTCGTGCATACGCGAGAGAGACTTTCCTTCGTGGACAGCCAAGACAGAATTATTGGAAATGCTAGAAGCATAAAACCCAGTAATTTACTGACACTAAATATTACTGTTGAATGTTTGTTTTCCCTTCCCGCCTGAGTCTGTGTGACATGTGAGTGAAAGAGGAGAGAGAGAGAGAGAGAGGAGGAGAAAAATAAAGAGAAATATAAACCCTAAAACAACTTCAACGGTCAACCTCTCCTTTTTTTCATTCTTTCTCAACCAGAGCTACAAAAACGTGCTTGAGGAATCCAACACAGCGCCTCTGTGCTGACTAAGTGTTTCATATC
>NC_139644.1:14183625-14196125 GCF_964638095.1 Poromitra crassiceps
ACTCTTATCAGAGACGCAGCGATAAGGAGAAATCCCTCTCTGTTAGCTAAAGAGAGGGCCGATAACCTAGCATGACTCCTGTAGCTGCAAGCGTAGGATAGCACGGCTAACACAGCACCCACACGACACATGCCTATAAAAGTATGAATCCTATTATTTGCTAAGAGACGGATGTTTTGAATCAACTCAGTAATAGGAGTTGGTAAAGCCGCTGTTGTTTTGATGAAGGGATTCTTCATCCTTCCAACAACAAACGGGCACTAATGGCTTGTCCGGCTCAGCGGCATGCATGAGTCTGTCTGTCTGTCTGTGTGTGTGTCTGTCTGTCTGCCTGTCTGTCTGTGTGTCTGCCTGTATGTCTGTCTACCTATCTGTCTGTGTGTCTGTCTGCCTGTATGTCTGTCTGTCTGTCTGTCTGTGTGTCTGCCTGTCTGTCTGTCTGTCTGTCTGTCTGTCTGTCTGTGTGTCTGCCTGTATGTCTGTCTACCTATCTGTCTGTGTGTCTGCCTGTATGTCTGTCTGTGTGTCTGCCTGTATGTCTGTCTGTGTGTCTGTCTGTCTGTCTGTCTGTCTGTCTGTCTGTCTGTCTGTCTGTCTGTCTGTCTGTCTGTCTGTCTGCCTGTATGTCTGTCTGTCTGTCTGTGTGTCTGCCTGTATGTCTGTCTGTCTGTCTGTCTGTCTGCCTGTCTGTCTGTGTGTGTGTCTGTCTGTCTGTCTGTCTGTCTGTCTGTCTGCCTGTATGTCTGTCTGTCTGTCTGTGTGTCTGCCTGTATGTCTGTCTGTCTGTCTGTCTGTCTGTCTGTCTGTCTGCCTGTCTGTCTGTCTGTCTGTCTGTCTGTCTGTCTGTCTGCCTGTCTGTCTGTATGTCTGTCTGTCTGTCTGTCTGTCTGTCTGCCTGTATGTCTGTCTATCTGTCTGTGTGTCTGCCTGTATGTCTGTCTGTCTGCCTGCCTGTCTGTCTGTCTGCCTGTATGTCTGTCTGTCTGTCTGTCTGTCTGTCTGTCTGTCTGTCTGTCTGCCTGTATGTCTGTCTGTGTGTCTGCCTGTATGTCTGTCTGTCTGTCTGTCTGTCTGTGTGTCTGCCTGTATGTCTGTCTGTGTGTCTGTCTGTCTGCCTGTCTGTCTGTCTGTGTGTCTGCCTGTCTGTCTGTCTGTGTGTCTGCCTGTATGTCTGTCTGTGTGTCTGCCTGTATGTCTGTCTGTCTGTCTGCCTGCCTGTCTGTCTGTCTGCCTGTATGTCTGTCTGTCTGTGTGTCTGTCTGTCTGCCTGTCTGTCTGTCTGTCTGTCTGTCTGTCTGCCTGTATGTCTGTCTGTCTGTCTGTGTGTCTGCCTGTATGTCTGTCTGTCTGCCTGCCTGTCTGTCTGTCTGCCTGTATGTCTGTCTGTCTGTCTGTCTGTCTGTCTGTCTGTCTGTCTGTCTGTCTGCCTGTATGTCTGTCTGTCTGTCTGTCTGTCTGTCTGTCTGTCTGCCTGTATGTCTGTCTGTCTGTGTGTCTGTCTGTCTGTCTGTCTGTCTGTCTGTCTGTCTGCCTGTATGTCTGTCTGTCTGTGTGTCTGTCTGTCTGCCTGTCTGTCTGTGTGTCTGTCTGTCTGTCTGTCTGTCTGTCTGCCTGTGTGTCTGTCTGTCTGTCTGTCTGTCTGTCTGTCTGTCTGTGTGTCTGTCTGACTGTCTGTCTGTCTGTCTGTCTGTCTGCCTGTGTGTCTGTCTGTCTGTCTGTCTGTGTGTCTGCCTGCCTGTCTGTCTGTGTGTCTGCCTGTCTGTCTGTGTGTCTGACTGTCTGTCTGTCTGCCTGTGTGTCTGTCTGTCTGCCTGTGTGTCTGTCTACCTGTCTGTCTGCCTGTCTGTCTGTCTGTCTGTCTGTCTGTCTGTCTGTGTGTCTGCCTGTGTGTCTGTCTGTCTGCCTGTGTGTCTGTCTACCTGTCTGTCTGCCTGTCTGTCTGTCTGTCTGTCTGTCTGTCTGTCTGCCTGTCTGTCTGTCTGTCTGTCTGTCTGTCTGTCTGTCTGTCTGTCTACCTGTCTGTGTGTCTGCCTGTGTGTCTGTCTGTCTGCCTGTGTGTCTGTCTACCTGTCTGTCTGTCTGTCTGTCTGTGTGTCTGTCTACCTGTCTGTGTGTCTGTCTCATAAATGCCTGCAGTCAACAGACTAGTAAACCTCAGCGTGACCTATGGTGTGACCTGTGTTTGCCCGTCTGTCCAGCTGTCTCTACCGTCCTCTGTGTTTGCCCGTCTGTCTCTACCGTCCTCTGTGTTTGCCCGTCTGTCCAGCTGTCTCTACCGTCCTCTGTGTTTGCCCGTCTGTCCGTCTGTCTCTACCGTCCTGTGTTTGCCCGTCTGTCCGTCTGTCTCTACCGTCCTGTGTTTGCCCGTCTGTCCAACTGTCTCTACTGTCCTGTGTGTTTGCCCGTCTGTCCAGCTATCTCTACTGTCCTGTGTGTTTGCCCGTCTGTCCGGCTGTCTCTACCGTCCTCTGTTTGCCCGTCTGTCCGTCTGTCTCTACCGTCCTCTGTGTTTGCCCGTCTGTCCAGCTGTCTCTACCGTCCTCTGTGTGTTTGCCCGTCTGTCCGTCTGTCTATACCGTCCTCTGTTTGCCCGTCTGTCCGTCTGTCTCTACCGTCCTCTGTGTTTGCCCGTCTGTCCAGCTGTCTCTACCGTCCTCTGTGTGTTTGCCTGTCTGTCCGTGTCCGTCTGTCTCTACCGTCCTCTGTGTGTTTGCCCGTCTGTCCATCTGTCTCTACCGTCCTCTGTGTTTGCCCGTCTGTCCGTCTGTCTCTACCGTCCTCTGCACTGCACAAACAGCTAGCACGCCGCTAATTGCTTGCTGCATAGATTCTTGAGGTTTGAGGGTCTTTTCATGTCATCATCGCCTGACAGAACGATATCAAAGAGCTCACGCAAAGCCCCTCGGCTCTCTCCAATGATACTAAAACTCCACGACTGGATTATAGAAGAAATGACAAAGTGCCCAAAGTAATAATCATAAAAAATAATAAAAAATGCACACAAACAAAACAATAAACGAGGCGACAAACGGGGCGCAGGAAATCTTCCATATTATGACATCCTGTCGGCGTTCCCAAAGCGATGTTCATTAACACACAGTTCATCTCACGTCTCAGTGACGAATGGTGAGAAAGGGCCGAATGGGATTTTCTTTGGACGAACACGCCGAGCCCTCTTCACCCTGAACATGAAGTTCCCAAGTCCCCTCGGAGTCACTTCCAGTCCAATTAACCCAGGCTGGACTCGATAAACAAGACGATCTTAATGTGCACTTGTTTTGATAGTGCTGTACGCACAGCTTCCTCTAGCAGAGACAGCTTTATGGGCGGCAGATTGACTTATAATGGGATCAGCTGGCAAGAGAGGACAGGTGGGAAGAGTCAATATTTGACACCAGTGTTTATACTGACTTTTATCTGATTCAGCGCATTTGATTATGCTTGCTCTCACATTTCTCATGTTCCTCCAACACTTTCAGTGTTCTATCTATCTATCTATCTATCTATCTATCTATCTATCTATCTATCTATCTATCTATCCATTTATCTATCTATCTATCTATCCATCTATCCATTTATCTATCTATCTATCTATCTATCTATCCATTTATCTATCTATCCATCTATCTACTGTATCCATCTATCCATTTATCTATCTATCTATCTATCTATCTATCTATCTATCTATCCATTTATCTATATATCTATCTGTGACGCACCTCTATATATCTATCTATCTATCCATTTATCTATCTATCTATCTATCTATCTATCTATCTATCTATCTATCTATCTATCTATCTATCTATCCACCTATCTATCTATCCACCTATCCATTTATCTATCTATCTATCCATCGATCCATTTATCTATCTATCTATCTATCTATCTATCTATCCATTTATCTATCTATCTATCTATCTATCTATCTATCTATCTATCTATCTATCTATCCATTTATCTATCTATCCATTTATCTATCTATCTATCTATCTATCTACTGTATCTATCTATCCATTTATCTATCTATCTATCTATCCAATCTATCTATCTATATATCTATCTATCTATCTATCTATCTATCTATCTATCTATCTATCTATCTATCTATCTATCTATCTATCTATCTTCAGAGGTTTCCCCTCTATGCGGATGTATTCTGTGGGGAGGACACAGTCATGTCTCACACCAGCCCACACACATACTGAAGTCATTCACATGGGATGATGGGAAGACATATAGTTGTGGAAAGAGGATACCACATACACACACATCCACACGTGCATGCGCACGAGCACGTGCCGTGCACACAAACGCACACACACACACACACACACACACACACACACACACACACACACACACACACACACACACACACACACACACAGTAATACAAAGATACACATACACATGTAGATACACTGAAGAGGTAATACTGCCCGGAGATTGAGCTCTGGCTCCATCGGAAAATGACCCGGGACGATGATTCCCAGGCCGTCCCAAAGGGAAAGCGACTAGGAATTCCCAAAATCAAACCCCACTCTGAATGAGCTGAATACAGCTCAGTCTGACACACTCTGTATAGTCCTATAGTACGTGTAATGAAAGGGACGTGACAGTAATAGTCCACACGCTAAACACCCCGTAGGTCCGTCTCAGCGCTCTCGCAGACTATTTAAGTTAATGGGGCCATCTTTTTACAGCTCCAAATAGCATAAAACGTCCATCAAACCCAACAGCTCGTGCGGCGCGTAATCCAAGTCTTCTGAGCCCTACGGTAGCAAAGCACAGTCTCCTGCCAGAGTGCTGCTGCAGGGTGTGCGTGCAAATATAGGAAATAATGACATCACAGACTTTTGGGAGTCGTCTGGCTACAAAACACCTCAGGTGGACTTTTATGCTTTTTATGGATGTGTAAAAAGGATCTGTTTACTTCAGATGTTTAGGAAAGGGCTGAGACGGCGGCGCGCTACGGAGGCTAACTTGTTGTGCGTTTGCGGTCCTACGAACGTCAACGTGGAGTTTGGCCTGACACTGAGCTGAATAGATCATGAGTGGATTTTCATTTTGGGGTGAGCTATTCTTTGAAACTCACTGACACTCTTTCCTGATGCCCTTTTCCGATTTCTCCTCCAGGGACACTGGCCATGTCCGCTTAACTCACCAGTTCATCCTCTCTACGAAACCCACAGGCATGTTGTGAACCTCAAACCAAGAGACGCAGTCAACTTCCTGAATCGATGTATGGACATGTTATGAGCATACAGAGGGTGGGATTGTATAGAACGACAGACAAATTGGTGGTCTGGGTTCATCGCGTGACCAGGCGTCTTCTTGGCCAGGGAGGTCATGTGGTGCTAGGTCACAGGGTCAAGGACACATCTACAGCACACGTTGTGTATATACAATGTGCATTATAGCAAATAGCAAGGATACACTATAAACCCTATACAGTATACAGCAGTAATATGGATGTGATCAGGAGCACACAAACAGCAGTAAAAGGGTATAGAGGGAATGGTACTGTAAACCACCATAAGAAATTAATTGGAGTTGTACTTCCAAAACTTAACCAGAGAATCCTGAAAAACAAAGCGAAAACAAGTTGTCGCTGTTGGGTGAAAACTTTATAACTCCCAATTTTGGTGATTTTCAATGTTTTCAAGTTGAGAGAATTCTACCACTATTGGGGTTTTATGAAACCTTTTCACAAGCAATCAGATATGATTGCTTGTGAAAAGCAATCATACTCAACTAGAAATAACTGCCTCGCGGTTGTTAGGCCTCGCGGTCGTATGCCTCCGCCAAACGAGTCAAGTTGCAGTTTACATCCACGTCTGTCCAGACTCGTGAAATATTTATGTCACAATCAAGTTGACCTTTGAATTTTTTGGATATAAAATGCCATCACTTCATCATGTTATCCTATTAGACATTTGTGTGATATTTAGTCATAATTAGCGTATGAATTATTGGGTTACATGTATGGCCGAAAACAGTTTGTGAGGTCACCTTGACCTTTGACCACCAAATTGGAATCAGTTCATCCTTGAAATCAAGTGGACATTTTGTGCCACTGCCAGATGTAATGAAATTCCCTCCAGGCGTTCCCGAGATATCTTGTTCGTACGGACAACCGAAAAACATTATGCCTCCGGCCACGGCTGTTGCCGGCATGGAGGCATAAAAATACATGGCCCCGCCCCCCTCCCAGCATGGTGCTGCCTGCGCGGCTAAGTGTCTCTCGCCTTAAGCCCTTAGCAGGCTGTGGTTGGCTCCGGCCCAAACCCGTGTTTTACTGGTTCCCCTGGGCAGCGTTACGGAACGGGCCGGATTCCACCTCGCCATCTTTTACTGAGCCAGGGTGATTAGGAGCCCAACGTGCTGACGGCGCATGCAGTCGTGTTGTTACAGCCACTAAAGTGTGATTTACTGCACTGACCAGACGCCTCGAGTGGTCCTTTACTGTAACTGCAGCAGGCCAAAACAAGGACTTTCCATTCTGAAAGTTTAATTGTATGGAGAAAGGTGGATGGGACCCATAATGGAGACCCGAACTGGAGACCGAAGGGGTTAGAAACCGCAGGAGGTAGAAACCAATTTGCACTTTCTATAATATGAATGTCCAAAAACATTAAGAAATATACTACCCAAAGTTTGAAAGTGCAATTCAAACTTTCTCACAATGAAGCGGAGCCAAAACTGCTACTTGCTGCCAAATTAGTTTAATCTATTTATGACCTCAGAAATTATATTTCACGACGTCATTCATAAGAGATTACTTATTTGTTCAACTGATCATAGCACAGAATGCTTCATTAAGTACTTTTTGAATGCCACAAGGTCCTGCTGTCTGTTACCACTGCTCATTCACGATATTGTATTAGTAGTACACAGTATTGTATGTATGTATGTATGTATGTATGTATGTATGTATGTATGTATGTATGTATGTATGTATGTATGTATGTATGTATGTATGTATGTATTTTTATGACGTCAGCATAGCAGCACTGGTGTTGCAGTTTGGACAGGAAGGTGTAAGTGTGTGTGTGTGTGTGTGTTGAGTGAGTGAGTGAGAGAGAGAGAAAGAGAGAGAGAGAGAGAGAAAGCCCAGACAGATTTTTGTGAGCTTTGTACAGTACATACGCGGTTGTGATAAAGAACAGCGGGTGGAAGATTTATTTCTTATAAATGCGTAAAACTCAAGTTGCGGCTGCGACTACGGGGATACATCTGGACCCTGCGGGGCGTGCGTGAAATCGTTTCTCTATTCCTGCAATTTGACTGTAATGTCTTGCAGATGGTACAATGTGTGCGTGTGTGTGTTATGCTGTAATAACTCTTACGGTAGGAGATGGAGGAGAGCGAGCGAGCGAGTGAATGAGAGAGAGACGGGGGAGGGAGAGAGAGAGAGACCGCGTGGAGACTACTATCAAAAAGTAAACCGTATAAAGCATATAAGCATGGCTCAGCAAGTGGAACAAAAGTGTCCCCGACTCCATACTGTGGGACACGGAGGGGTGGGCGTGGCTTCAGGAGGCGTGGCTTCAGGAGGCGCGTGCCACGCCTGCGACGGCCTGTAGGGGCCAGAGAGCGTGATCTGTTTGTTGACTCTCTCTACACCTCCAGCAGCAGGGTGAGTGACATCACTGTAAATATACCGGGCGAAATTTGGCCTGGCTTCAGTTATTTTGACAATCCCTTGTCAACAAGTGGGGAAGAAGTCAGCCGCTCGGCAAGCACACATAGGTCAAAACATGAGGGAGAAATGTGCACAAGAGGCCCTGGGGTCTTTCAACATTCGAAATGATGACGGTAGAATTTTTTTCTACGTTATCAAACTGCAACAAACACAGGTCCTTCGAAACAGGGTGAAGCCATATACCCTTCGTTTTAGGGCTGGCAATTAACAATTATTTTTCATTATCGATTAACCTGTCGATTATTTTCTCGACGAATGGATTAGTCGTTGGGTCTATTAAATGTCATAAAATGGTGAAAAATGTCGATCACTTTTCCCTCAAAGCCGAAGATGACATCTTCAAATGTCTTCTATTGTCCTGACCAACAGTCCACAACCACAACCCAAAGAGAATCCGTTTACTGTTATAGAAGACTAAAGAAACCAGAAAATATTCACATTTAAGAAGCTGAAATGAGAGAATTTTAGTATTTTTTTTATTTGTCTAAATGATTAATTGATTATAAAAAATTGCTGGTGATGAATTTTGTCGATCGACTATCGATTAATTGAATAATCGTTGCAGCTCTACTTCATTCATCCACTCATGGGTAGCCTAATTGGGAGGCATGTGGCTAAAAGGACACAGTGGAGGTGACAGGGTGCCTGAGAGCTATCCACTTACTGCACCTCGTTGGGAAACCATTCAGGCCGACATTAAAATAGGCTGCCAGCTGCCGACGGCTAGTTTGTCACTGGCGGGAGGAAGTATTCAATAGCTTTCTCAGCTTAAAGATGGCCATGTCAAATGAAGCGACCATATGTGCTAACGTGACGCTCGGGACCCCTCTTGCACGTACGCTGTCAAGGTGATTGACGCTCTCATACATCAGCGGGAGGATAAAGTTAATTAACACATATAAGACGAGTTAAGACATTTATAGTTAAGGGTATAATTAATTTGATCACATGTTCCTTAGCAAAGATTTGCCTCTTGAAAGTTTTGTTTTGAATATTTAATTGATCATGTATAGGCTATGTTTTCTTGCCCTAATATATTTAGTGCCTAATATATTTTGCATTTGCATTAGGGGTGAAGCTAGTGGTGGACGATCATGTAACCGGTCAGTCACAGGTTTGATCCCAGCATATGGCTGCTGCAACGATTATTTTCATTGTCAATTAATCTGTTGATTATTTTCTCAATTAATTGATTATTTGGCCTATAAAATGTCAGAAAATGGTGAAAAATGTTAATCAGTGTTGTCTTGGCTTGTTTTGTCCGCAACCCAAAGATATTCATTTTACTGTCATAGAGTAAACTGTGTAGGAGTATAGAAACCAGAAAATATTCACATGTAGGCTATGCAGCTGGAATATGCGGATTTAGACTTTTTCTCTCTTAAAAATTATGATTAATCGATTATCAAAATATTTGGTGATTAATTTAATAGTTGACAACTAATAGATTAACCGTTGCACCTCTAACAGCAATAGAGTGAACCCTGCCTATATTCAATTATTGTGATAATAACTAAATGTAATATATCTGAAAAACAAAACAAAATGTATCTATGAGTAAATAAAGGGCCCATGTACTTGTAGGTTAAACCAGTAATGTTTCCTGAATGAAACAGGTTGTGCAGGTAGGCATTAAGAAGATATAGTGAAGCAGAAAAGGGGGTGGAATGTCTTTGCTTTGCGCCCAGCCAGACTGCAAGGTGAGCGGCGTTGCTCTCTCTCTCTCCAGAGTGCAGCCTGCGCAGGAGAGGAGAGCGCTGTGCAGCAGTGCGCCTCGCCTCGCCCCTCCCATCACTCGGCTTTCAACTCTCCACTGTGAGTTCACCAATAAAGCGCTTTTTGTCCAGGGAGTCAGCACTTGAGCGCATTCCTTGACGTGGATGTTTGTGTACCTCTCTAAGGATTTGATGAGAAGCGATGCACTTTCCATACGTTCAGAGAAAAACGTTTTTTGTTGTTGTTGCTGACAGCCGCGCAGAAGGAAAACTATAAAGGACTTTCAGAGTTATTTCTGTGAACTCCTCCGCTTGGATACGGCTACAGGGCGCAAGAAATTCCCGAGTGCGCTCACAACTGAACTTCTCCGAGAGTTAAGGGTAAGCGTTTCCTTCAATAATGTAGCTCTAAAATAAAATAAAAATATCTGGGAAAAACTGCACACGGTTTTACGGTCTTCTGCTTCTTCGCTTAGCAGGGTCACATGGCGTGCGTAAACCGGGGCAACAGCATATTGTTGACATATGCAGTTATGTTTGGGATAATTAGGCTACAGAAACATCTTGATAAATCCACTAAATTAGCTGAATTCCTTTTAGGAAGAAAATCCACATATTCTAAACATTGCGTTTAGCAGGTTTGTTTCCTCTTAAAATTAATATAGACCAGCACCGATCAGTGCTGCTCATAAAGTTGTTTGTGCCCGGTATGACAGCACAGAGCGGTGAGTAATCCCCTAACGAAAAATAAATAAATAAATCACTAGAATGGAGATTTACAGTAGCTGCTCAATAGGTTATATAGCCTGCATTATGGTAATAGTCATTATTGCACGTTGATTTTTTTTTTTAATCTCCCAATAGCTTACTGCATGATCCAGAAAAAAGATGTATTAGGATAGCCTGTTCTCTGTCATATGGAAATGACCGTACTGTCAAATAAACGGGCAAGTTTCCCAACAAAAGTCACAGTCACAGACCAGAAGACATAAAAGTTTGTCCGTTGTTCGGAAATGCGTAAAAGGCGAGCGTGTGCGCGGAGCGAATGGAAAGAGCGGAGCCGTAATTAAACGGGCTTGGTGGGTTAAACAGTGAGTGCTGGACCGCAGGACGCCGTGCAGCATGCAGGGCAGAGCCGAGCGTCTAGACCGCACCGAGCCGTTCACCGCGGCCGGGGGGACGGCCCACGTCAGGCGAAAAGTTCAATCGGACAAGCAGTTTGGTTTTTAATGCTCAGTAAAGACGCTCATTTCTCACACCGGAATCAAATCCATAAAACGCCAGATTTGGCAAAATCCCCGCAGCTAATACAATTTTGCAACATAATTGATCATTCCGACCGATTACATCAAGTAGGTGTAGGTTTCTGACCAGTACAGCAGAGACCGACAAGATATAGATATATATTTTTTTATTTTGTCAGTATGAGGCTATTACATAGGCTATCATCTGGAACCTTGGTCTTGAATGATGTGTAGGTTTTTTTTTAGCTTCAAAATACATTTAATCCATTTTGCTCCACCTTTACTCTCAATTGTAATGTTAAAAAACTACAGTATCATATTTGGACTAAGTCTGGCTAAGATAACGAGTTACACAGGCTGACCTGCCATACCCAATTATCGCACATGCATTCAAATTAGTTCTTGAGGATTTGGTTTCAGGAGCTTACTTGGAAGAAAAAATCGTATGAAATCTTCTTGGTTCTTACTAAGGAACTATAGATGAGAGAGAGAGAGAGAGAGAGAGAGAGAGAGAGAGAAAGAGAGAGAGGGAGGTTGTTTTGAATGTAATGCCTTTTGAGTTAAAATCTGAGATGTGTGTCATTCGCACAGGAGGGTACAAAGTTACAAAGTTAGTCATAACATTCAGTCATGTTCGGTGTCACACTACAATATTAATAACGTCTATCAACAGGAGAAGCCTCTTGTTACTGTTTAAAAAAAAACGAGATTTTTGACTGTGATTAAAATATTTTGACGGTCCAAAGCCATATGTCAAATCAGACAACTCAAGTGGAGAGGTGGATGGCTGGAACACCGGCTCAGGTGTGAAGAGCTGCAGAAATCACGCAGAAATCAGAGAGAAATCAGTGCTTCTCAGCAGTGCGTAAAAGGCAACGGGGCATCTGAGGTCAAATTCTTGCAAGAGTAAACCGCCTTGAGTACTGACTGAGACTAAATTGGCAATAAAGTAACATCCAATAAACTGTAACATCCAATAAACTCAAGACTCAACATGTTTAGACCAAATCTCTGTCCCATAAACTCGAGGTACAAGTAGCCAGCAGCACATCCAGATAACATCCAAGTCATCTTCTCTCACCAAAATGCTCTAGATCTCCTCATTTAAAGGAATCCCAGATACACAGATAGATAGATAGATAGATAGATAGATAGATAGATAGATACTAGATAGATAGATGGAAATAAGTCTTGACTTTATTGTGCTTTATCCTTGATGTTATTCTTTGAGATCCGTGTCTGTACTTTGTTCAGTATATTGTATTTCAATTTGTAACCGTCAAATAAATCAGATACTAGATAGATAGATATATAGATAGATACTAGATAGATATATAGATAGATAGATAGATAGATAGATAGATAGATAGATACTAGATAGATAGATAGATAGATAGATAGATAGATAGATAGATAGATAGATAGATAGATAGATAGATAGATAGAGGTCAAATGAGCCTCATTTGAAAGTATGTTGTCTCAGTCTGTACTGTTGTGGGGAGACGACCACAGAAACCTGTCTTCCTCACACATGACCTCACTGTGCTAACAGAGTGAGTGAAGAGTGAAATCGCTGATCAAAAACACACTGCTGAAAATCTGCCTTGTTTTCGAGATGCTTTGTTCAACACTGTGCATGTAACAAGTCATCAGACCAAGACCCCCCCCCCCCCCCCACCCCAGCTTTCAACCAAATTAGCATCTTTTGCACGCCCCCCCCCCCTCCTCCCCCCCTCCTCCCTATAAACAGGCACGGAAAATCAGCTAATCTTTCCCTGGGGCCAAACACACGGCGTAAACTACCCCAATAGCTCCACTATTAACCCGTGTGGG
>NC_139644.1:14206125-14223194 GCF_964638095.1 Poromitra crassiceps
AGAACAAACGCACGGCGGGGGGGGGGCTGCACTCCCCCGCGGAGAAAGGATGAGAGCCTAGCATTTCAACAATGGCCGATCGATCAGAAACAGATCGCAGCTTGGTTTGGTTAACGGGTATATTTGTTTTTTTTTCTCTCTTTCCAGACGAAGAAGTAAAACGAGATCGGCCTCACAAAGAGCGGAGCGAGAGCTTCTCTATTGGGTGAGTGAAGCATTCATTTAAGTCTGACAGTCTTAATTTAGCAATTTGTGTTATTATGACGATGTGGCCAGTTAGTTACTATCATTCAACAAATATTGTTATGATTAGGAATATATTTCCATCCCAAACACAAAACGGAGCGTTGTCTAATATAATTAGGTTTCCATAAGTCAGTGCACACAGTGTGTTTGAGTTTGGACACGTGTCGTAACAGAACGGTCCCGTTGAATATGTGCACGTGGGAAAAGCCAAACCGCACACAGTTGGCGGTCCTTATTGTGTGAACCACAACACCCGGCTCCCTCAATGGCCTCCTTTCACACAACTCGGAGCCTCTTAATAAGACTGGCAGAGGGACAAGAGCTGCTCTCTCTTAAACGCAACACAAACGCATGTGTGTGCACACGCACACACACGCTCACAACATGCAGTGCAGACGGAGATACGGCCAGGCTGTATAGGGTTACAGAGCGAAGAAAGTGGCCAGTTTGACATGCCTGTTTGGTTATGGAAGTTAGGGGAGTAGTGGAAAAGAAGACGCACTAGCGTGTTTTTACATTCTCGATGCGCGTGTCTGTGAACATTCGTAGAAATTCGTCGAAAATACCGAGATATACAGTACCACTATATCTCGTGTATCGTCATTCAGCCTAAAAACACAGAGATTTTTTGGTCCATATTGTCCAGCCATAGTCTGTGTCTGATGATCAATTAGCCTTTTTCACTTACCACCCAATTCAACCATTTTATGTCTAAAATGCAGGAAGTAACACGGGTGCTAGCAGAACAGTAACGAGGGCCCCGACACTGGATCACCACCATATGGATTGGAAGTTGGAAACCCTCATTAATGTTTGCTTGCACCTGTGTTACTTCCTGCCTTTTAGACATATAAAATGGGTGAGAAGTGAAAAAGGCGAATGTGTATTGATCGGAGGCCGTGTGGAGCTGCGTTCTATACCTCACACACTCCCCTTTGACCCCTGACCCCTCGCCTCGCACTGCCTCATTCCTGTATTGCGCTGGTTGCCAGTGAACTGTGACAGAGACTGTATGGGCGTGTGAAGACACACACACACACACACACACACACACACACACACACAGGTTAACAGTGTAGCCCCCTGGACGCACATTGCTACTCGCACTAAAGTGCCCTTACAACTCCTCCACCTCTCTGTGCAGCCCACAGGAGAGAGCAATGCTGTGCAGAGAGGCATACATTTCTCTGGGACACACACACACACACACACACACACACACACACACACACACACACACACACACACACACACACAGTTTCCCGCTTGCTATAAATTATTCCCTACATTGGCAAAACTTCAATGTCAACATACACACTCGCTGCGTTCCTGCCTTCACGCTGGAGTGGCTGCATCAAAGCTGGCACACTCTGCAGCAGCAGCACACCGACATCCTGTGTGTGTTGATTCGACCTGCTTTTCTTCTGAGTGCCGGCTACACTTCTTCTCTGCCACACCCTAACCCACCACGGCTCTGCCTTTCTCATTACTGCCCCCTGGAGCTAAATCTGTGCGTCTTAAAGCTGCGGACATGAGAGAGCGAGAAATAACACTCCATGTGCCATTCATATTCCTGCCTCTGTGTGAGAGTGTCTGAAGCTGTTTGTAGTTGTGTCATATTTCTACCTAAAAGTAAACCTGGTAGAGCAAACAAGGGTGTTCCTTGACGCGCACATACTGCAAACACACTATCACACACTACCTCATTGTCATGCAGAATACACACACGCGCTCAGTTCACACTCTTGTGCAAACGCAAGCAAACACACACACACACACACACACACACACACACACACACACACAGGCAAGCATTGTTTGCTACATTACAGGTTGGCTCAGGAATCCACTCCAGGCTCAGGAATCCACTCCATTACCGGTATATGACTTATATGGACGGACGTGTTGATTGGAGCAAACCGTTTTTTTTGCTTTATAAGACACATCCAGCTACATATAACAAAGCATCATTCATTCTCCCCCCCCGCCCTCCCTCTCTCTCCCCCCCTCCCTCTCTCCCCCCCCTCCTCCCCTCTCCTCTCTCTCTCCCCCCCCCTCCCCCTCCCTCTGTCCCCCCCCCTCCCCTCCCTCCCTCTCTCTCCCCCCCTCCCTCTCTCCCCCCCTCTCCCTCCCTCTGTGCGGCGGTCTGTCAGGCCGTCTCAGGCTCTCTCTCCGCAACATGACAGCGTGACTAACTGCGAGGGCACATGTGGCCTGGCACACATGTGGCCTGGCATACATGTGGCCTGGCACACATGTGGCCTGGCACACACACACACGCGGGGGCGCCGACTCAGACGCACACACAGATCCTGTGTGCGCTGAAAGCACTTAGCACGAGAGAGCCTGCAGAGCTCCGGGCTGCCCCCAAAACCGCACCAGGGGACCCCATCTCTCGATTCTCCGCGGTGTGGCACGAGCAGGGCTCCAGGGGAGAGGGCCCAAATTGAAATCAGTTTCCTCTTCAAAGTGGACCCGGTTTGAGTTTGTGGCAAATCATATATACATGTGTGTGTGTGTGTGTGTGTGTGTGTGTGTGTGTAGTGTGTGTGTGTGTGTGTGTGTGTGTGTGTGTTAACTAGGACAGCCTTCCCAAGGCAGATTCCGAGCCAAATAACAAAACATTGTGGTAAAAACGTACTAAACTTTGGGGCATTTTGACATTGTATTGATCCTGGCAGGCTGAAGTGCACGCCAAAAACCCCTAGGGGGGTTTCAGTACCTGGCTCACTGCTCCCATGCAGCACATTGCGTACGCTAACAGCCCTAAAGGGACATGATGGAGGTTAGACAGGGCTCACTTGTCCACACTTTAAAGGGATAGTGCGGATTATTTTAAGCGCCCGGCCAAGGCTCTGCGCAGCCTCGACTTGGAGCCTTGCCGCCGACGAGCGGCGACAGCGAGACTGTGCATAGTCGAACGTAACTCGTCCAAAACATGATCGTGTCGTTTACCGAGAACTTGCAATCATGTCAGTGGGGGGGTCATTTTATTGTCCCTCCATTTCAAAACTCATTCCGGTGAGCCTGCAGAAGGCTTTGCTAGATGAGGGACAAGCACTGTTAAATGAGGAAATGGCATCTCCTCATTCCTCACAACAAGGAGTTGATGGCGCAGTGACATTTTCGAGGAGCTGCACGCCCCCCCTACGCCGAGCTGCAGCGACAGGACGCCCAGCTGCGGCGAAAAAAAGATTTCGCTCGAGCATAATTTGCGCTTTAGACCTCCATTTGTGTCACTACCCCCCCACCTCCCCCACCCTCCTTCTCTGCTGCCTAGTTTGTGCTTGAAATGAGGAATCTTCTGATAGCGCTGCACACCTGCCAGAGGTCAGTTGCAGGGCGGAGGAGGGTGGATGGTGACGTCTTAATGTATTGCTGTTGATTGATGTGTGACTGAGATGCTATCGGGAGGGAATGGATCACCTGTCGGGAGGAGCGGTTGGCATCGGTATGCAGAGCGAGGTCAAAGTGCTCATCAAACCCTGCTTTATGGGGTCAGTGATGTAGTTTTATTTGTGGACGTGAAGCGGTGGTTTTGGGCGTAGACTTCCTTCATAAATATGAGATGATGATGAGATCAAACTTGATTGTTCCCTCGGGGGAAATTTGTCTTGGGTAAAAAGTGCTCAGAGCCGCATTACAAACAAACGACAAGCGACCAAAACAAAGTTACACAGAGACACTAAAATAAAGGCTTTTATTCAAACAAATCCCTTCAATTTAATGGACTAATAGGATGACATGCTACTAAATTGTCTGTCCCGAAATACTTTTTGTCAAATGGGAAGGGGTGGGGGGGGGGGGGGGGGTCGTAGCAGAGCGGAATCAAAACTCCGTCTCCAATGCCTCCAAAGCGTATCATGGTATTAAACGCTGTAACAAACAAGTCAGCAGTCAGGGGCGAGGAGGCGAGCTCAGGGCAAGTCAGCGCTGGGAGGGGAAGGGGGGGGGGGGGGGGGGGTGCCCTGTGCCGCCTGCCTGCCAGGCGGCACAGGGCACCTGCCTGCCTGCCAGGCGGCACAGGGCACCCGCTTGCCTGCCAGGCGGCACAGGGCACCCGCCTGCCTGCCAGACTGCCAACCAAACTCCCAAGGCCTGGCAAGGTGCCAACACAGCCAGTGGTTTCACAATGCATTCCTCTGTGACATATCAGCACCACTGATCTCCATGTCATATTTATCTTGTGTGTGTGTGTGTGTGTGTGTGTGTGTGTGTGTGTGTGTGGCACATGCCCCCCCCCCACCCCCCCCCCCCTTAAACAGGAAAAGGTCTCTCTCAGGAAAGAACGGGTGGGTGGTGAAAAACAGGTAGACCTGCACTATGCCAGCCTTTAAATACAGGTCTTGGTAGACACACACAAAAAAGAGAGAGGAAATTCCACTTTACTCCAGACCTGTTTACAAGGCAACCTCCTCTAAACTTATACCACAATGATGCCCCAAACAATTTCTGTTGGATGACTCAATCTGTTTACAAAAACAATAAATCATGTTGAGCTCATGCTGAAACGCACTTCCTTAAATATGAAAGTATTCACAGAATGTCTCACCTTGTCAAAACTAATGTACCGCAGAGTTCAAAGATGAGATGTTCTTTGAGACGTTGCATCAAACGGAGCAACAGCTCATTAAATTGTCAATCAGCAGATATTAAGGCGCGAGGAACAAACAACGTTAGCCCCTCCTCCTTTCAGCGTCATCCTCTCTCGCTTCCCCTGCGCCGCCAGAGCCATCATCCTTCACATTATTTATCGCCACAGCGCTCCCAGTGGAGACAGCAGGCGGCCTTCAGAGCAGGCGGTATAAAGGAGACAGCAGGCGGCCTTCAGAGCAGGCGGTATAAAGGAGACAGCAGGCGGCCTTCAGAGCAGGCGGTATAAAGGAGACAGCAGGCGGCCTTCAGAGCGCGCTGTAGAAAGGTCACATCAACTAAAGCTGACAGTCTGACACAAATCCGCATTGTTCCAGGAATAGGTGGCCTGTTTGGAGTATGCAAGTATATATGCATGAACTCTCTTTCACTCTTTTCCATCGTCTCTCTTACCTGCCATGGCATGGCTGAGAAATGTTTCTCTGTGTTTTTCTTGTAGGTTTTAGAGAGAGACAGAGAGAGAGAGAGACAGAGAGAGAGAGAGGCAGGGACAGAGACAGAGACAGAGAGAGAGACAGAGACAGAGACAGAGACAGAGAGGGAGAGAGAGAGAGACAGAGACACAGAGAGAGAGAGAGATGGTTGAACAGATTTTTGTTCTGGATGGCCAGGTGTAACCACAGGTGTGCTATTAGTGTGGGTGTCCTGAGATTCACATATTTGCACACAGTCCAGTCTAAACACCTCTGTGCTACTGAGGTGTGTGTGACGTGTGTGTGATGTGTGTGTGTGTGTGTGTGGTGATGTGTGTGTGTGTGTGTGTGTGTGTGTGTGTGTGTGTGTGATGTGTGTGTGTGTGTGTGTGTGTGTGTGTGTGATGTGTGTGTGTCCTCTCCAAGGTTTCTAATGATGAACTGCATTGTGAAGGGAAGTTTGAAACACTGTAAACAATTTGTTGTTTACGTGTGTGTGTGTGTGTGTGTGTGTGTGTGTGTGTGTGTGTGTGTGTGTTAATAGCCCGTCGGCGTTAGCACTCGACTAAGCTTCTGTTTGTCGGACCCACACTTTAGCCTTTAGCCATGACGGGGCTTCAGGCTAACGAACAGTTTGACAGCAGCATAGTTGCGGCCATACAGGCGAGACTCAGGCGCTGCGGGCGAGACCCAGGCGCTGCGGGCGAGACCCAGGCGCTGCGGGCGAGACCCAGGCGCTGCGGGCGAGACCCAGGCGCTGCGGGCGAGACCCAGGCTAGATTCCACTCATACTCTCAGCAGACAGGAAGTGCATGTAAGGAGGAGAGGGAGGCACACTGACACACAGGGTGGGGAGGGGGATTTCAGACATGCCTGAGTGATGTGTTGGGAGTGTCACACGTTAGAGAGCTAAGCACCACGCGCCCTGGATTAGCTGGTAAGTGATGCCGCGGCGCGTTTGTGTGTGTAGATGAATGTGTGAGTGTGACATTAGCAGTATGACAGTAATGCGGTCTGACCATTCTGTACAATCAGAAGGTCCTGGGTGCAAGGAGAGGCAGAGAGGCAACTATGTTCCAGGAACAAGTGGTAAGACCAACCAGAGGGGTGGACAGACCTGCAGACAGGCAGAGACCAACCAGAGGGGTGGACAGACCTGCAGACAGGCAGAGACCAACCAGAGGGGTGGACAGACCTGCAGGCAGAGACCAACCAGAGGGGTGGACAGACCTGCAGACAGGCAGAGACCAACCAGAGGGGTGGACAGACCTGCAGACAGAGACCAACCAGAGGGGTGGACAGACCTGCAGACAGGCAGAGACCAACCAGAGGGGTGGACAGACCTGCAGACAGGCAGAGACCAACCAGAGGGGCGGACAGACCTGCAGACAGAGACCAACCAGAGGGGTGGACAGACCTGCAGACAGGCAGAGACCAACCAGAGGGGTGGACAGACCTGCAGACAGAGACCAACCAGAGGGGTGGACAGACCTGCAGACAGGCAGAGACCAACCAGAGGGGGGGACAGACCTGCAGACAGAGACCAACCAGAGGGGTGGACAGACCTGCAGACAGAGACCAACCAGAGGGGTGGACAGACAGACAGAGACCAACCAGAGGGGTGGACAGACGTGCAGACAGGCAGATAACCTGAGAGTGTTTGTCCTCGCTGACTGCGCGTGACACTATTTGCCTAAAGCTGTGTTCACACCGAGATATTTATTTTTCGCTCTGTCGCTCAAGTCAACCCTTTGGAATCGCTCTGTCGCTCTGTTTAAATCGCTCATCAACAGGCACACGAAATGACGGACATGTGGGGGATATAACGTTACGCAATGTCATGATATTTGTCCACTACGAGCCACCGTCATTGTTTACAAGCTAAAGCCTATCGGCGTGCTCCTAATGCGAGCTCCATACCGGTAGTACAGACTTCACTTCATGTCAGCTGTCAGGCTGTCAATGCGGTTTGTTACCACACAATAAACCAGCGGTTTGATTCAAGCCAGTGTGATCCTTGACTCGCTCTCACACGGCAGCCAATCAGCGTTGAGCGACTGATGCCAGCGTATTTTCGCTCGAGTTGGGATATTTCATCTCGAGCGACGAGCGTATTTTCTCCCTATCGCTCTGTCTCTGCCGCTCGGACGCCCAGCGATTTTTCTCCCAGGCGAATATACGCTCAATCGCTCATTTGCATTAACTTTGTATGTAAACTCGACGCCAGCGAAAAACTTTAATAGGTCGGTGTGAACGCACCTTAACAAGGATAGTCAACCTGCCAGCTCGTCAGTCTGTCAGTGCACCTGCATGCTGCTTGACTCACACACGCCCTCTGATTCTGTTGAGTTTCACTCTGAACTCTCACATAGCACTGTTACAATGGGGGGGTCAAAGGTCAAAACAGAGGGACATTCAGCTGGACTGTTAGCACACCAACACTGGTCTGTCACTTGATAGACAGTCATCAGGTGGAGAGGAATCATGGTGTGACTGTGACAAACGGGCATTGCAGTCCTCCTGGAGCTGAAGTCAGACTGGGGACAGGCAGAGTGCTGGAGTGAGTGTGCACATCACACCTGGCCTGTGGCTCACTGACAGAACTGGTCCATCCAGCCGCTGTAACCGCAAGGCGCAAGCACACACAGGAACAAACGGCTCGTGCATACACACAGCACAAACACACACACACACACACACACACACACACACACACACACACACACACACACAGGAACAAACAGCTCACGCATACACACAGCACAAACACAGTACATTGTGCTGTCCACATTCCAGGAGAACCTCTCTCAGATGTTTTTGAGACTACGGCACGAGTCCTGAAGTGGTATTAGTTAGTTTGGTCCCTTCTTGCCTGTGCCAGTTTGCTTCAGGTGTCCCTAACAGCAGCACAACGCTGGGATGTCTGGTGGTGCTTCTGCTAGTCCTGGATGTCCTGTCCTGTTGGGGAGGCATTAGGATGGCATCTCTGCTCTTTCCAGATGATCATCATGTCCTTTTGGTCTCAGACTGTTACCTCTGATGTGTGCATTGACGTGATTTGCTGCTGTGTGCGACCTGCTCAGGAATGAGGCTCAATCAGCACCTCCAAATCTGAGAGCAGATCATGGTGTTCTCCCAGAAGAAGATGGCCTGTCCACCTCAGGTGGAAAGTGAGTTGTTGCCCCAAGTGGCGTGTAAAAGGACTGTGAGATTGGCTGCCTATTAGGAGCAAAGCTGAGTAGTGTACTGACCATGGTTGTAAAGAGAGAGAGCCACAAATCAAAGCTCACATTCCTGGTCAAGTTTGGATCTGACCCTTACTTGTAGTCATTAGCTCTGGGTAGAGCAGCTCTGAGTAGAGCAGCTCTGAGTAGAGCAGCTCTGGGTAGATCAGCTCTGGGTAGAGCAGCTCTGGGTAGAGCAGCTCTGGGTAGAGCAGCTCTGGGTAGAGCAGCTCTGAGTAGAGCAGCTCTGGGTAGAGCAGCTCTGGGTAGAGCAGCTCTGGGTAGAGCAGCTCTGGGTAGAGCAGCTCTGGGTAGAGCAGCTCTGGGTAGAGCAGCTCTGGGTAGAGCAGCTCTGAGTAGAGCAGCTCTGGGTAGAGCAGCTCTGGGTAGAGCAGCTCTGGGTAGAGCAGCTCTGGGTAGAGCAGCTCTGGGTAGAGCAGCTCTGGGTAGAGCAGCTCTGGGTAGAGCAGCTCTGGGTAGATCAGCTCTGGGTAGAGCAGCTCTGAGTAGAGCAGCTCTGGGTAGTCAGTGATAGAATGACATCAGGTGATATATTAGTAGCTGAAATGGACCTCAGAGTCAGACTGCTGCTCCTGGACATTGAGATGAGCCAGCTGAGGTGGTTTGGGCACCTGGTCAGGATGGCCTACTCCCTGGAAGACCCAGGACATGCTGGTACTATGAGCTGGCTCTGCTAGCCCTGCTCAACTGATTTAATGAAGAACAGAGAACGGAGTTCAGGGTCACCACAAAATTGTGGCGCCTTCCTGGGAGCCCATCTATACCACAATGGACCATCATCTCAAAGCGGGGAGGGGGATGTTTGAAGAGAGAGAGACAGAGAGAGAGAGAGAGAGAGAGAGACAGAGCGAGAGAGATTGAGAGATGGGGGGTGTTTGAAGAGAGAGAGAGAGACAGAGAGAGAGAGAGAGAGACAGAGAGAGAGACAAGAGAGACAGAGCGAGAGAGAGAGACAGATATAGAGATACAGAGAGAGACAGAGAGAGAGAGAGATGGGGAGGGGGGTGTTTGTGTTTTCATGTCACCGGGCTGTGACTGATGCAAGGCAGGTCAAAGATGGAATCACCAGGCTAGTGGGGTCACTCTGCTCAGGTCACTGACAGCCTGAGCAATGAGAGAGGCTGCTGCATGTAGAGAAACAGCCTGAGCAATGAGAGAGGCTGCTGCATGTAGAGAAACAGCCTGAGCAATGAGAGAGGCTGCTGCATGTAGAGAAACAGCCTGAGCAATGAGAGAGGCTGCTGCATGTAGAGAAACAGCCTGAGCAATGAGAGAGGCTGCTGCATGTAGAGAAACAGCCTGAGCAATGAGAGAGGCTGCTGCACGTAGAGAAACAGCCTGAGCAATGAGAGAGGCTGCTGCATGTAGAGAAACAGCCTGAGCAATGAGAGAGGCTGCTGCATGTAGAGAAACAGCCTGAGCAATGAGAGAGGCTGCTGCATGTAGAGAAACAGCCTGAGCAATGAGAGAGGCTGCTGCATGTAGAGAAACAGCCTGAGCAATGAGAGTGGCTGCTGCATGTAGAGAAACAGCCTGAGCAATGAGAGAGGCTGCTGCATGTAGAGAAACAGCCTGAGCAATGAGAGAGGCTGCTGCATGTAGAGAAACAGCAGAAGTGGCTTCTTAGAAGAGGACTAGGTCAGAATCAGTGCAAGGCATTATGGGATCATAACGAAAGGGATGAAAGTCTGGGCTGTCAATGGCGCGTTGAAATCCATCGTTTCTGCATCTGTGTAACGTGAGAATTGTGTGGCGGAGATCTGAGACAGATGTGTCTGTTTGGCTTGGCTCATAGTGTATGTTTGGTCGACAGGGGAGGCAGGTGTGTGCGTGTGTGTGTGTATCTTGGTGGTGGCCGACAGAAAGAGACTATGGCTATGTGACCTCAGTGACTATCTGTCCCTATAGGTCACAGGGCAGGGTGCACTGATGACAGATGTGTCAGTGTTGAGACATCGCTCACTGGGCGAGACAAGAGGGCACTGTAACTGAGAGAACGAGAGAGAGAGAGAGAGAGAGAGAGAGAGAGGGAGAGAGAGAGAGAGAGAGAGAGGGAGAGAGAGGGAGAGAGAGGGAGAGAGAAAGAGGGAGAGAGAGGGAGAGAGACAATACCTCTTGCCTGCATGTCTGTATGTGGTGTGTGGGTGCCTCTGGGCAACGGGTGCAAACAAAACCAAGTCTAGTATCTAGAGCACAATCAGCCATATCCTTCAGCAATAAAACAAAAGGAAATAGTCCACATTTCCTTTTGGACCTCACAGTGCCCATCTGACCTCTTATGCTTGAAAGCTCAGAGGAGGCCCAGTTAGACTGCAGCAGACATCTGCAGTTGCAGTGACCCGGTTCTGGCCTGGTCTGACCCGGGCCGCCCACCTGCGCCTGCTTCCGTTCCCCCCTCTCGCAGCCTCTCTCTCTGAGGCAGGAGCGTGCGGGCGGCTGGGCCGGGGCTGGAGCTTTGGCGCAGCAGGTCGCGTCATTTACTCAGACACACTCCAACAGGTTTCGGGTTTCACATTGCCCCGGAGGAGTGGAGAAAGCACCTGTTGTGGAGGCGACGACCAGCAAAGCCTCAGGTCTAGGTGTGTGTGTGTGTGTGTGTGTGTGTGTGTGTGTGTGTGTGTGTGTGTGTGTGTGTGTGTGTGTGTGGGCATGTGTGTAACCAGAGCTGGGTGTGTGCCTGTCTGTTATCTGTGATGTCTGGGCCAGAGTTACAACAGAGGACACAGAACACTGAGCAGCAGTGGAAACACTAATCTGAGCGTGACCTCTGACCCCCAGAGGGGTCCTTCAATGCCTCATTGGTCCATGGACTTTGTTGTCCCTTTGGACTGATGCTATCTGATCAGATGCAGGAGGGAGAGCAGAGACTGGTCCACTTTAAACATAGTTCGTTTGTATAAAAAAAAAAAAGGCAATCGTGGCCATTTGACTCGGACCAATCACAGACTGAACTGCCCTGTATCCCTCCTGTAGTGCAGTAACGGTATCCCTCCTGTAGTGCAGTAACGGTATCCCTCCTGTAGTGCAGTAACGGCGTTGTTTTTTTAAGGGCCTCATTGCACTCATGCCTGCTTTACCCCCACATTCACCCCTAAACTGTATATTAAGCTCTCTCTTTCATGTCCCCCGGCTGCAGGCCCTAATGGTACGGCCTTCACACTGTCCTTACAAGCCGGGCCCCGGTCAAAACCATAAATCCCGAGACAAAAGGGTCCGCTTTTCACACCGACGGTAATAAGCAGCTTTGCAACTCATTTAGATCTGCACACAACATACGGAGCGAGAGAGAGAGTGAGAGAGAGAGAAAGAGAGAGAGGGAGAGAGAGAGGGGGAGAGAGAGAGAGAGGGGGGGGGGGGAGAGAGAGAGAGGGCAAAGGCAGAGAGAGGGAGAAAGGGATGGGGGGGGGAGGAACGTGAGCTCCGATCGCCCCTAACGAGGAGGCAGGGTATCATGTACCCTAACGAGGAGGCAGGGTATCATGTACCCTAACGAGGAGGCAGGGTATCGTGTAGCCTAACGAGGAGGCAGGGTATCATGTACCCTAACGAGGAGGCAGGGTATCATGTACCCTAACGAGGAGGCAGGGTATAATGTACCCTAACGAGGAGGCAGGGTATCATGTAGCCTAACGAGGAGGCAGGGTATCGTGTAGCCTAACGAGGAGGCAGGGTATCATGTAGCCTAACGAGGAGGCAGGGTATCATGTACCCTAACGAGGAGGCAGGGTATCGTGTACCCTAACGAGGAGGCAGGGTATCATGTAGCCTAACGAGGAGGCAGGGTATCATGTAGCCTAACGAGGAGGCAGGGTATCATGTAGCCTAACGGGAACCTGCCTGTTTAAGTGCTTGTTTGCGTTAATGGAAACAACAACCCCCCCTTTGACATCAAGCAGCACCGGCAGGCAGAGCTGGTACACGATCTTTTTCTTGTGGTCTGGCTGAAATCAATTGGACAGCTTTGTTTGTGCAGCAAAACGCTATGCCCCCTAACCCCCCTGCATACCACTACAAAGCATAGCAATGATATTGTGGCTTCAAGAGGAGTATTGCCACTGGCAGACACAGTAAAACTATCATCACGCTATTGTACTTGTGCTCCTCTCTTCTGCGCCGATTTGGATTTGGCCTGTTTGACTCACCTCGCTGTCAGTGCAGGGCTCGTACAAGGACAGCTTTTGGGTCACAGTAACATTCAATGGAAACCTCACATATATATATATATATGGATGGACTAGCCATATAATATGGCTATATAATATGGCTAGTCCAACAGGTACTACTGACAATGGAGCACGCCGTTAGCGATGCACATTAGCTCATGCCAAAAGCATACTGCATGACAGCATGACAGCATGCATGCCAAAAGTCTTAGGTTGACATAACTGAGATTGTTTAAATGCATAGTTGCGCTACATGTTTCCACTGTCTGCGCAAACGTTCACTCGTCTCCCCGGCGCAACTGTTTAAGTCGTCCTTCTACCCACCCACCCGTTTTCTACACAATCCTCGTGTCTCAATTCACAACTCTCATTTCTGCCCAATTCTCTCTTGACCCCTTGTGTCATGTTGAGGGACGTCCCGGCTGGATCGTGAAGAACACGTTCCAGCTGTGGGGTGTGGATGATGGTGCTGACAGTGGAGAGGGGCTGAGGAGATGCTTTGCCTGTGTTTGGGAGGAGTGGCTCTTCTCCTGTCTTTTCATTTGGGACAGAGATGGACGGGGGACATACAGTCAATGGAGAGCGAAAGAGGGGACATGGGACGGATTAGACGGCTCACATCAGTCCTCAAGACCGGCATTCCTATGGGTACCAAGGTTATCATTTACAACCGTTCTGTCTCCATGTCCGTCCTGTGCTCCCGTAGTAAATCTAGATGGGGAGGCCGAGAGCAATACTTTACGCCGCGGCAGTGTACTTCAGTACAGCATATTTCCAGTGCTGTAGATCATACTCTAATGCACATACCACAAGCATTGTTCCCTTAGAAGATAAGGTCCCTGAAGAGAAGGGGCCTCTTTAATGGGAGTATGCACTCTGTAGTGTGCGGCCTTATCCCCTTACTGGGACTTGGCACAGTGCCCCCAGCTACAGTCTCTGGGCTGGCCTGCTGGATTATGCAAGTGCACTGTGACCCCCCCTCCCCACCCTCCTCCTACACACACACACACACACACACACACACACACACACACACACACACACACACACACACACACACACACACACACACACACACACACACACACACACACACACACACACACACACACACACACACACACACACACACCATGCCCCTCAGTGTTGGCCTTCCGCTCTGAAGATAAGGGCTCTTGACGCCGGGCCTGCGGGGCTAATTGGCGAAGTCCACTTCACGCTCCCAAAAGCCAGGCCTCATCCACCTCTCCACCCCTGTGCTCCTGCTGACAGAACCTTTCCTTTGTCTCCCCGGTTCTGCTCTGTTCCCTCGCCTGGGTTTTCCTTTGCTCCTTGTCTCGGAAAGAGAGAGAGAAAAGTGGGAAAGGAGAGAGAGAGGGAGAGAGAGGGAGAGAAATGCTTTTCTTTCTTTCACTTCTTCATATCTCCTCCCTCCCTTTCTTTTTCCTCTTCCAGGGGCCGTGTGTTTTTCTAACACGGTGTTGCGCAAAGAGACGTTCCCATGCTCTTGTGCGTCTGCTTTTTCCTCACTGTTTCTGGCCCTCGGGTGGTTCCACGTATATTCATCAGCCAACATTTCTTCTCCTAATACTAACCCACAAATTGAGACTGGAGCGTGAAAAGAAAACACAGATGTAAGAACCTATTGTTATATAACAGACCTGGGAACAAAGAAGGGTTGACTCTTATTCATACAGTAGAATGCAAAATCACTCATCCAGTGCTGCATCGTCTGTTCACAAGCCCTGGACAACTTTCTGTTAGTCTCAGTCTGAATGCTACTGTAGCACCCTCTCTGAATGCTAGCACACTCTCTGAATGCTAGCACTCTCTCAGAATGCTAGCACCCTCTCTGAATGCTAGCACCCTCTCTGAATGCTAGCACCCTCTCTGAATGCTAGCACCCTCTCTGAATGCTAGCACACTCTCTGAATGCTAGCACCCTCTCTGAATGCTAGCACTCTCTGAATGCTAGCACACTCTCTGAATGCTAGCACACTCTCTGAATGCTAGCACCCTCTCTGAATGCTAGCACCCTCTCTGAATGCTAGCACCCTCTCTGAATGCTAGCACCCTCTCTGAATGCTAGGACCCTCTCTGAATGCTAGCACCCTCTCTGAATGCTAGGACCCTCTCTGAATGCTAGCACCCTCTCTGAATGCTAGCACACTCTCTGAATGCTAGCACACTCTCTGAATGCTAGCACCCTCTCTGAATGCTAGCACCCTCTCTGAATGCTAGCACTCTCTCTGAATGCTAGCACGTACTCTCTGAATGCTAGCACCCTCTCTGAATGCTAGCACCCTCTCTGAATGCTAGCACCCTCTCTGAATGCTAGCACTCTCTCTGAATGCTAGCACGTACTCTCTGAATGCTAGCACCCTCTCTGAATGCTAGCACCCTCTCTGAATGCTAGCACCCTCTCTGAATGCTAGCACCCTCTCTGAATGCTAGCACCCTCTCTGAATGCTAGCACGTACTCTCTGAATGCTAGCACTCTCTCTGAATGCTAGCACCCTCTCTGAATGCTACTGTAGTCAATGCAGAAGCTCGCCTTTTCAAGCTGAGCTGCTGCCTGTCTCAGGAATGTCTCAACAAGCGCACAGGAGAGAGAGGATATTACAACTCAGGGTGAAGAGAGACAAGCCTGTCTGTCTGCTCTCTCTCTCTCTCTGTCCTCCACTCCCAAACACTTGAGGTAATGCCACACAGTCAGGAGTCACTCAGCAGCACCAGGGGGAAACCAGGGATCTGTACTGTAGCGACGCCATGACGGGCCGTTATCTCGCGCGCTGATAACACCTGTGCAAGACACTCGCTGCCACAGAGACAGAAAGAAAACAGAAGAATCTAAACTATCAAGCTAGGGTTTATCTGTGATCTGCCATGTGTTCAGTGAACCCTTCCCCCCCTCCCCGCCACCACCACCTCCACCTCCACCACGGGGTTATCAGATGTGCCTGGCCCGGTTTGGAATGAGGCACAGTCAAATAAACACTCCGCCCCGAGGAGCTACGGTAGAATCACCACGTCGAGTTTCCAGGGAAAATATTCAGAGTTTTTTTTATCTGCATAGCTTGCTTCCCTCTCAGGACTGCCTTGATGTTGTGTGTATTCTGGCACCGGCCCCCTATAACATATAACATAGCCCTCTCAGGCCCTGATGTACCAAAGTCAGGTTTCTCTAACTCCGGAAGAGGAGGGACTGGCTTTTTGGACAACTTCAGACACATACCATCTCTCTCTCTCTCGCTCTCTCACAGGCACATGCTCTGTCTCCTCTCTAATATACATGTGTATGAGACACAGGATAGCCTGCATTGACAGCGATATCCACAGCCTCACACACAGACAGCGATGATGCGAAAACCTGGCTGAGACACAACTAGACCGTCTGCTTGCACTCCAGCTGTTTCTGGATTGTACTTATTTCCCTCTATCCCCCAGTTTATCTTTCCAAATCCTCTTGTTTTGCCTGGTGCTGTACACACACACACACACACGCAGCACGGCAGCCACACACACACGCACACACACGCAGCACGGCAGCCACACTCTACACACACACACACGCAGCCGCACTCTACACAGACACACACGCAGCACGGCAGCCGCACTCTACACACACACACACGCACACACACACACACACACACACACACACACACACACACGCAGCACGCCAGCCACACTCTACACACACACACACACACACACACGCACACGCAGCCGCACTCTACACACACACACACACGCAGCACTGCAGCCGCACTCTTTTCTCTCCTTCCTTCACTCCCCTCGTCCATCTGCGCCTCCATCGTTTCTGAGCCCTGTAACGCAACCGCTCTCTCCCTGCTTCTTTTCAGCGACTGTATAGAGAGCCAAAGTGGAACGTCACTTCCTGCTTCAGCACTGTACCAGAGATTTTCATCCGCCATTTATTTTCCCATAGACATTTCGTAAAATGCTTATAAAAATTGTTTTACTTCGTCATTTAGAAACAGGAGAGACCACATAACATTTAACTCGGACCAAAACGTTAAAAAATCACGGATTTAAAGAAAATGTTTTTTCGTTTGGTTTGACGAAGTAAAACTATTTTTATAAGCATTTTACGAAATGTCCATGGGAAAATAAATGGCGGATGAAAATCTCTGGTACAGTGCTGAAGCAGGAAGTAGGCGGTCACTTTGCCTCTCTATTCCAAATGTTCCCCAGCCTCCCCTGAACTTACGACTACAGGAGCGCACCATTCCTCTAGTGATCTCTACATTTGAAACCTCTGGAGACAGAACCAAGAAACAGTTGCAGAATCAAATAAAATGTCCTTACTTTGGGCTTAACCCCAG
>NC_139644.1:14235894-14250894 GCF_964638095.1 Poromitra crassiceps
CTCACATCTCCATCTGAGAGCTGGCTACTGGATATCTACCCTGCAGAGCGCGCAGAAGAAGAGTGCTGAAACGGACTTGGGATGGTGCGAAGTAGTGTGGAGTGGAGTTTCTTTAGTAAGGGCAAAGATCCTGAATGTTATTGCCAGTGCATTTTTCATTGAAAGGGAAGGAAAAAAGGACATTCTTCCAGATGTGAAAGAAAAGCAATATCTGCAGCTGCAAGTGCAACCGGGTTCCCGCTGCTGTGCTCTCTGCCTAGTAGAGAATGGAAAGTGAAGTCTGACACCGTCTCAAAACGGAGACGGACTGCAGAGAAGGTTCCAGAAAAAGCCTTCCCAGTTTTCGAAGTCATTCGGGCGATTACCTTAACAGCATTAAGACGTTTTCAACTGCCACGTAAGGCAGAGAAGCAGAACCTTGACAAATGGGGTCCAGTGCAGTCTGCATGAAATCATAATCCAAAACCATAAAAGAAAATATGGTGAAGGTAAATGGAAGAAGAGGAGGAGAAGGAGGGGGGGGGGTGGAGAGGCAGCTGGAGGAGGAAGGGGAGCGACGTTTTTATATTTTTCCTTCTGTGGCGAGTTCACACAAAAGGGTCCTTCTGATCCCCGGAGTGCTGTGCAAATACCTGCGGGATGAAATCAAAACCCTCTGTGAATTATATTAAATATTCCCTGCCAGCCGCATACTTCCACGTGTTTTTACCAGTGCTGGAAGGCTCCATTAGGCTTTGCTCTAAAAAAGCCACTTAATTGGAAGACCAGATGCCAGCACCTTCAAACACTCTGCTCTCTCTCTCTCTGGTTTCTGCACCTTCAAACACTCTGCTCTCTCTCTCTCTCTCTGGTTTCTGCACCTTCAAACACTCTGCTCTCTCTCTCTCTCTGGTTTCTGCACCTTCAAACGCTCTCTCTCTCTCTCTCTGGTTTCTGCACCTTCAAACACTCTGCTCTCTCTCTCTCTCTGGTTTGTGCACCTTCAAACACTCTGCTCTCTCCCTCTCTCTCTGCTTTCTGCACCTTCAACCACTCTGCTCTCTCTCTCTGGTTTCTGCACCTTCAAACACTCTGCTCTCTCCCTCTCTCTCTGGTTTCTGCACCTTCAAACACTCTGCTCTCTCTCTCTCTCTGGTTTCTGCACCTTCAAACACTCTGCTCTCTCTCTCTGGTTTCTGCACCTTCAAACACTCTGCTCTCTCCCTCTCTCTCTGGTTTCTGCACCTTCAAACACTCTGCTCTCTCTCTCTCTCTGGTTTGTGCACCTTCAAACACTCTGCTCTCTCCCTCTCTCTGGTTTCTGCACCTTCAAACACTCTGCTCTCTCTCTCTCTCTCTGGTTTCTGCACCTTCAACACTCTGCTCTCTCTCTCTCTCTCTGGTTTCTGCACCTTCAAACACTCTGCTCTCTCTCTCTCTCTGGTTTGTGCACCTTCAAACACTCTGCTCTCTCTCTCTCTCTCTGGTTTCTGCACCTTCAAACACTCTGCTCTCTCTCTCTCTCTGGTTTCTGCACCTTCAAACACTCTGCTCTCTCCCTCTCTCTCTGGTTTCTGCACCTTCAACCACTCTGCTCTCTCTCTCTGGTTTCTGCACCTTCAAACACTCTGCTCTCTCCCTCTCTCTCTGGTTTCTGCACCTTCAAACACTCTGCTCTCTCTCTCTCTCTGGTTTGTGCACCTTCAAACACTCTGCTCTCTCCCTCTCTCTCTGGTTTCTGCACCTTCAACCACTCTGCTCTCTCTCTCTGGTTTCTGTACCTTCAAACACTCTGCTCTCTCCCTCTCTCTCTGGTTTCTGCACCTTCAAACACTCTGCTCTCTCTCTCTCTCTCTGGTTTCTGCACCTTCAAACACTCTGCTCTCTCTCTCTCTCTGGTTTCTGCACCTTCAAACACTCTGCTCTCTCTCTCTCTCTCTGGTTTCTGCACCTTCAAACACTCTGCTCTCTCCCTCTCTCTCTGGTTTCTGCACCTTCAAACACTCTGCTCTCTCCCTCTCTCTCTGGTTTCTGCATCTTCAAACACTCTGCTCTCTCTCTCTCTCTCTGGTTTCTGCACCTTCAAACACTCTGCTCTCTCCCTCTCTCTCTGGTTTCTGCACCTTCAAACACTCTGCTCTCTCTCCCTCTGGTTTCTGCACCTTCAAACACTCTGCTCTCTCCCTCTCTCTCTGGTTTGTGCACCTTCAAACACTCTGCTCTCTCTCTCTCTCTGGTTTCTGCACCTTCAAACACTCTGCTCTCTCTCTCTCTCTGGTTTGTGCACCTTCAAACACTCTGCTCTCTCTCTCTCTCTCTGGTTTGTGCACCTTCAAACACTCTGCTCTCTCTCTCTCTCTCTGGTTTCTGCACCTTCAAACACTGCTCTCTCCCTCTCTCTCTGGTTTCTGCACCTTCAAACACTCTGCTCTCTCCCTCTCTCTCTGGTTTCTGCATCTTCAAACACTCTGCTCTCTCCCTCTCTCTCTGGTTTCTGCATCTTCAAACACTCTGCTCTCTCTCTCTCTCTGGTTTCTGCACCTTCAAACACTCTGCTCTCTCCCTCTCTCTCTGGTTTCTGCACCTTCAAACACTCTGCTCTCTCTCTCTGGTTTCTGCACCTTCAAACACTCTGCTCTCTCCCTCTCTCTGGTTTCTGCACCTTCAAACACTCTGCTCTCTCTCTCTTTCTGGTTTGTGCACCTTCAAACACTCTGCTCTCTCTCTCTCTCTCTGGTTTCTGCACCTTCAAACACTCTGCTCTCTCTCTCTCTCTGGTTTGTGCACCTTCAAACACTCTGCTCTCTCCCTCTCTCTCTGGTTTCTGCACCTTCAACCACTCTGCTCTCTCTCTCTGGTTTCTGCACCTTCAAACACTCTGCTCTCTCCCTCTCTCTCTGGTTTCTGCACCTTCAAACACTCTGCTCTCTCTCTCTCTCTCTGGTTTCTGCACCTTCAAACACTCTACTCTCTCTCTCTCTCTGGTTTCTGCGCCTTCAAACACTCTGCTCTCTCTCTCTCTCTGGTTTCTGCGCCTTCAAACACTCTGCTCTCTCTCTGGTTTCTGCACCTTCAAACACTGCTCTCTCTCTCTCTCTGGTTTCTGCACCTTCAAACACTCTGCTCTCTCTCTCCCTCTGGTTTCTGCACCTTCAAACACTCTGCTCTCTCTCTCTCTCTGGTTTCTGCGCCTTCAAACACTCTGCTCTCTCTCTCTGGTTTCTGCACCTTCAAAAACTCTGTTCTCTCTTTCTCTCTCTCTCTCTCCATTTCTGCACCTTCAAACACTCTGCTCTCTCTCTCTCTGGTTTCTGCACCTTCAAACACTCTGCTCTCTCTCTCTCTGGTTTCTGCACCTTCAAACACTCTGCTCTCTCTCTCTGGTTTCTGCACCTTCAAACACTCTGCTCTCTCTCTCTGGTTTCTGCACCTTCAAAAACTCTGTTCTCTCTCTCTCTCTCTCTCCATTTCTGCACCTTCAAACACTCTG
Source organism: Poromitra crassiceps (assembly GCF_964638095.1). NCBI lineage: Eukaryota > Metazoa > Chordata > Actinopteri > Beryciformes > Melamphaidae > Poromitra > Poromitra crassiceps. Next base: position 14,239,364 of record NC_139644.1, read on the forward strand.
CTCTCTCTCTCTCTGGTTTCTGCACCTTCAAACACTCTACTCTCTCTCTCTCTCTCTGGTTTCTGCACCTTCAAACACTCTGCTCTCTCTCTCTCTGGTTTCTGCACCTTCAAACACTCTGCTCTCTCTCTCTGGTTTCTGCACCTTCAAACACTCTACTCTCTCTCTCTCTCTCTCTGGTTTCTGCACCTTCAAACACTCTGCTCTCTCTCTCCATTCCTGCACCTTCAAAACTCTGCTCTCTCTCTCTCTGGTTGGTTTCTGCACCTTCAAACACTCTGCTCTCTCTCTCTGGTTTCTGCACCTTCAAACACTCTACTCTCTCTCTCTCTCTGGTTTCTGCACCTTCAAACACTCTGCTCTCTCTCTCCATTCCTGCACCTTCAAAACTCTGCTCTCTCTCTGTCTGGTTGGTTTCTGCATCTTCAAACACTCTGCTCTCTCTCTCTGGTTTCTGCACCTTCAAACACTCTGCTCTCTAGCACCTTCAAACACTCTGCTCTCTCTCTCTCCGTTTCTGCTGTGTAGGAAGGAGAGAGCGGAGGAGAGCTGAGGATCTTAGAAGGGGAGAACAAATGACAGAAAGTTGGAGAGAGAGAGAAAGAGGTGGCCAGGTAAGGATGGACAGAGGGCTCATTGAAGGATATTTCAACAGTTTAGCTGAGCCAGGAATAATAAGCCTTTTGCTCTTTGAGGTGATCACATGGGGCGAAAGGGGAATGGAGGTCCACTGCAAGGAGAGTTTGCAGGAGTGAAAAGGAGGTTCGGGGGTCGGCACACGAGTTTCCACCAAAAGCCCACAAAAGCCCCATAGTGAGACGATGTCTTTAAAAAAAACGAGGGGATTTCAGACCTCCCTCCTCCCTCTCCGTCCTCCCTCCTCCCTCTCCGTCCTCCGCTCCTGGCCTAACTCCCCCCCCCCCCTCCTCCCTCTCCGTCCTCCGCTCCTGGCCTAACTCCCCCCCCCCCCTCCTCCCTCTCCGTCCTCCGCTCCTGGCCTAACTCCCCCCCCCCCCCCCTCCTCCCTCTCCGTCCTCCGCTCCTGGCCTAACTCCCCCCCCCCCCCCCTCCTCCCTCTCCGTCCTCCGCTCCTGGCCTAACTCCCCCCCCCCCCCCCTCCACTAAATTGCAAGCTGAAACCCCAAATGACTAACAGATTCCAGACACCGCGTTTCAACTGTCAAAATGCAGGGTTCAGGTTCTCTGACAGAGCGCGTGCGGTCACATCTCCCCCTTCACCCCCCGCATGGCCCTACTGGAGGTAGAGGGGGGGGGGGGGGGGGTGACTGGGTCATCGACTTGACCCGGAGGATCACCCGACCGTGGCCTTGGCTTTCCAATCCAGAGTCTCCTCCATCCACCTTAAACATCTTCTTGAGCCCGAACAAAACACAAGTCCACTCCGCTCTCCGAAACTATGAGAAAGGGGCAAGGATCAAATTAGCGTTCAAACGAACACACACAGAACTTCTTTCTGCTGCGTTTTCCTCTCCTGGTGTGGTTAGCGGTGCTCCAGCTGCACCTAATCCCCACAGGAAAGCCTTCATCTGGGATTGATTTAGAGTGCCTGGGCCCGGGATGGGAGGAAAGGGGGGGGGGGGGGGGGGGGGTTCTGTTCTGTGAAGGCTGGTTCCTTTCTGGGGCACCGGCCTCTCCTCCCCAATCCAGCTGATTAAAGGGAGTTTGGATCCATTACACCGGATGACTGGGCCCTGCTCTCAGGCACGACCCCGGTACACAAACACACGGACGGAGAGAGAGAGAGAGAGATTGGGGCGAGTCAATACGGGCGGGGCGTCTGAGTGTGTACCACACCTGGGGCCACTCCCACCCACGCCAACTTCACCCTCATCCATCCACCACAATATAACACCCTTACGCGCTCCCTCACCCCTCACCCCCCCCCCCCTCCCCAAGCTAACAGCACAGTCTGTCAGCAGGGCTCCCCTCAGAGGGCGCGTTCTTTGTGTAACCCGTGACTGGGTTGGGAAAACAGTGGGGTCGGCTCCCCGGGGACGGGCCTCTGTCCACTCCAATCGGCGGGGTGGATACTGGCGGGCGGGCTGGGTCACATGATCACTTTTCATCAACCTCACCTCCTCCCCCGAAAAAAAGGTAGAGCAGGTTTGCCATGATGAGCTTTAATGGAGGATGCGGTGTGTGTGTGTGTGTGTGTGTGTGTGTGTGTGTGTGTGTGTGTGTGTGTGTGTGTGCGTGCGTGTGTGCGTGTGTGAGAGAGAGTACTTGAACTTGAACTGGGTTCATGTCTCTGAGGAGAAGAACATTGCTAGTGACTGGGGTAAATTAAGGGGGTAAAACCTTAAACTCTCCCCGTCTTTATAGTTCCGTCACGCTGAATCCCACCCAAATGACCCTCTGAGAATTCCCTGTCAGCTCTACGCCGAGTTTACAAGCTACTATGCAATGAATAAATAGATCATAAATAATACGCATGATCTAGGCTACGGCAGGCTTAAGAAGAAATGAAAAAATAATGTCAATCTTTTTGTCTTGATAAGAAGTTTGATGGAGCAAAAATTTGTTAAAACATTGTTGATTTACCGTTTTTCTTTTTCATTTAAACTCGTGTTGGCAGCGCAGAGTTTTTCATCGTTGTCTGTCAACTTGTCAAAAAAGCACAGCTGGAGCTTGTCAAAATAAATGCTCGTCCCCTTGGCTCACGTGAGCGCCTGGCCAATCCTGCTGCATGGGCGGGCACGGGGCGCGGTCTGCCCACTTCCGCGGTGGGATACAGTCCATGGTAATAACGCAAACAGGACACATACCCTTATTCCAGCTTCCCACCCGCAGACACGACCGATTTTGCCTGTATGGACCAAGCCGGAGGTAACACGTGGGGCTCGAACCTCCGACCCTCGTGTTGGTAGGCAGGGAATCTACCCCTGCACTACCCGGACGCCCTGACGACCCTATAGGTTGTGCATGTGCCTGTGTGTGTGTGTGCCTGTGTGTGTGTGTATGTGCCTGTGTGTGTGTGCGTGTGCGTGCATGCATGTGCCTGTGTGTGTGTGTGTGTGTGTGTGTGTGTGTGTTTGTGTGTGTGTGTGTGTGTGTGTGTGTGCACGCCTGACTGTGTGTGTGTGTGCGTGTGTGTGTGTGTGTGTGTGTGTGTGTGTTATAACGGGTGAAGTGGGCGAGTCTGGATAAGCATCATGACGTCTCCTACATTTACACGGCAGGCTGGTTGCAATCGGGGCCCAGTTGTAAAGTTCACTGATTGCAGCTGGCTTAGAGGCCCTATTAAACTCATTATGATCATTAAGCTTTATAGAGGGAAGAGGATGAGGGGGGAGAGAGAGAGCAACACACACACACACAGATCCTGAGGGGGGAGAGAGAGCAACACACACACACAGATCCTGAGAGGGGAGAGAGAGAGCAACACACACACACACAGATCCTGAGGGGGGAGAGAGAGCAACCCACACACACAGATCCTGAGGGGAAAGAGAGCAACACACACACACAGATCCTGAGGGGAGAGAGAGAGCAACACACACACACAGATCCTGAGGGGGGAGAGAGAGCAACACACACACACACACAGATCCTGAGGGGAGAGAGAGAGCAACACACACACACAGATCCTGAGGGGGGAGAGAGAGAGCAACACACACACACACAGATCCTGAGGGGGGAGAGAGAGCAACACACACACACACAGATCCTGAGGGGAAAGAGAGCAACACACACACACAGATCCTGAGGGGAAAGAGAGCAACACACACACACACAGATCCTGAGGGGAAAGAGAGCAACACACACACACACAGATCCTGAGGGGTGGGGAGAGCAACACACACACACACAGATCCTGAGGGGAAAGAGAGCAACACACACACACACACACACACACAGATCCTGAGGGGAGAGAGAGAGCAACACACACACACAGATCCTGAGGGGAAAGAGAGCAACACACACACACAGATCCGTCTTGTTTGCCCATGTCCAGATCTGCAGCCTGTATGGAAACCCAGCCTGCAGTAATAGCTACCTGCACACACAGTTAAAAACACACACACTCTCTCTCTCTCTCTCTCTCTCAGACTCATCCAACCCCTCCACGCCATGATCGTGCAGTCTCCATTTCAAAACCCCAAACGAAAAAATAAACATCTCCCCTCTATTATTCTCCATCCAAATTATATTCCGCCCGCAAAGCCTATTTCACTGGCGCATGCTCGTCCGCGGCCTCCGCTCGTTGTGACACTCCAAAGAAAACAGTCCTACTGCAACGCTGTTGACGCAGCAGCAGCAGCAGCAGCAGCAGCGCAGCGAGCTAACCCGATACAAGCCAGCTCGCGTCTCCAATTACACAGCATGTTTACCACAGCGCTTTTCATTAAAAGCAGGGCAGGAAAAAGAACAAATCCATCTTCTCGTGCACCTCAGGCCTCAAATGACAGGGAGTGAATGCCCCACTGCGGATGTTTGACTCGGAGCTCCCCCGCTCGCGCTCGCGTTCAATACAACCCTTCAATCTATCAGAGTGCAGAGAATAGGGGAACACGAATTCCCCTGTGATTATTTCTGAGTGCGTGTGTCTGTCTTTCAGAGAGCCACTTTGTCATAAGCAAAGATGTATGTGCTGAGGAAAGTCTCCACGGAAAAACCCACCATAATAATAACAAACCAGAGACAAAGTGCAGGACCAAAGGGAACATGAGGACATGTGCTGCCTAAAGGAACATGCTGAATGGTAATATAGTGCTAACTGTCTAACAAACAAACTACACACAGTCTAACAAACTACACACTAAGTGTGTGAGAGTGACAGTCTAACAAACTACACACAGTGTGAGAGTGACAGTCTAACAAACTACACACAGTGTGTGAGAGTGACAGTCTAACAAACTACACACAGTGTGAGAGTGAAATTTTGAATGAAGAGTGACTTGTTTTAGTCTACAGATACAAACCTCCATCCACTATAGCTCTATTACAGGATATTGCTAAATAACAACAACAACAACAAATAAGAATGACTAAATACAACGGGCAGCAATGAGCGTTTTTGACCTTGCCTATGCCATGCAACTTGAACTGAACAAAAGCAAACCTAGCATCAGATTTCAGCCATTTCTGTTATCTGCTTTTGCTGATTGCAGCGTTCTTCTAGGAGCTATTTAGCTTAATAAATAGTTTGGCCTGTCTGTGCCCGTGGATGGATACGATTGGGAAGTAGCGATTACATTTTCCCCTCAATTTAACTGCTGAACCCTGGTTAGTTCTGGACAGTGTTCTGGATGTGGCCCAGTGTGGAGATTACCAGAGGAATGGAGCCCGGGCCTGTAGCAGCTTGGACCCAGAGCACAGACCTTTAGTTTGGACCCAGAGCACAGACAGGACCTTGGGGATGGGACAAGATGTACAGCATCCTCTCTCTCTCTCCCCACCTTTCCTGTGTGCCTACTGTCCTATCAATTAAAGGCAAAAATGCCAAAATAATTTAAATGAAAATAAAAGAAGAAACAAAAAGGAACAAGGCTACTTAGTTGATTTATTGTTGTCGTTAGTTCTCATAGCGCTTTTGAACTATGCACCCCCCCCCCTCTCCACCACCCCAAGGTCTAAGTAGCAAAATACTGTATATACGTCAATATTATTTATACAATTAAAATAAATTAATAATTAAATTAATAAATGAATAAAAAGAAAAAACCTAATTGTTTTTGCATTGATTCTATGTGCATTATCAACAAAATATAGAAACAATTAGATTATGGTATAGGACGAATCAGCGTGACGTCACTTGACACCCAGAAATGCGGAACCCCACGGCAGTTAATAGTATTTTTTTTTTTTTTTTTTTTTATTTAGCATTTATTTATACAGGGGAGATCTCTTGAGAGCAAGCTCTCATTTGCAAGAGTGCCCTGTGTACAGAAAACATATACAAAGAGGTTACAAGTTTACAGACATATAGAACAAGTGAAAATATTTCATGTAAAACACGAACACTCCTCGTGTAGGGCGCTCTCTAGGAGCATTCTGAAAGAATTAAGAGGGATCAATCGCTCCAATTTTAAATGGTCCTGGAGCTCATTCCATTTGTTAGGAGCATAAAAAGAAAAAGCAGTCTTTCCCTGCTCAGTCCTCACGCGTGGCACAGACAGTCTGACATAAGACCGCGAGCGTGTTTGATAACTTATACTGTTATGAGTGATAGTTGAGGACAGATAAAGTGGCAGCTTCCCAATCAAAGCTTTATAAATAAACAAAAGACAATGTTGCTCTCTGCGAACCGTCAGGGAGGGCCAGCCCACATTTTCATATAATATACAGTGATGTGTAAGAAAACGGTCACCTGTTATGAAACGCAGAGCATTATGATACACAGCATCAAGCTGCTTCAAAATGGTGGGTGAGGCATGCATATATATAACATCTCCATAATCAAAAACAGATAGAATTAACGATTGAACAATAGATTTTCGAGAATAAAAAGAGAAGCAGGATTTGTTCCTGTACAGGAAGCCAATCTTCCTCCTCAATTTCTTGGTAAGGTGTTCAACATGTGAGTGGAAGGAAAGTTTAGTGTCCAGCCAGATACCAAGGTACTTGTATGAGTCCACACATTCAATTTCCTCACCCTGAAGTGTGCGTATACCAAGGTTGTTGTAAGTAGATCTAGAGAACATGATCCACTTGGTTTTATTTGAATTCAGGACTAATTTTAGTTTGAAAAGGGACCGTTGAAAGGCATCAAAGGCGACCTGCAGACTTGTAGCGGCTTGCGCTGGAGTGGCCCCGAAGCAATATAAAATTGTGTCGTCTGCGTAAAAGTGGACGTTACTGAGCCCAGAGGGGAAAAAAATGTTATTAATGTAAAGAGTAAATAAAATTGGACCGGAAATGGACCCTTGAGGCACGCCCTTACCGATCAACAGAGGGCTGGATTTGATGTTGCCAGCGACAACGGATTGTTTTCTCCCGGTTAGGTAGTTGGCGTACCACCTGACTGAGGGATCATCCAGACCAATGTCGGACAGTTTACACAGCAAAATGTTGTGATCTACAGTGTCAAAGGCTTTGGATAGGTCTACGAAGAGAGCTGCACAATGCTGCCGATTGTCGAGACCATTTAGAATGTTATTTATTACAAGAGAAGTGGCTGTGACAGTACTGTGTTTGGGTCTAAATCCTGATTGGTGGGATTGGAGGATATTATAAGTGTCTAAAAAAGCCCTTAGTTGCTCGTTCACTAGTGTTTCAAGCACCTTGGCTAAGCAGCACAGCACAGTATGAGAGTTGTGCCAAACAAACGTTAATATCTCAAAAACTATACATCACATCGCTTATATTTTGACATTCTGAGTGAGAGCAGAAGCAGCTCAAGAGTTTGATGTATAATATATGCATGTCGTGTTAAAAGTTGTGTGACACTGTTGCAGTTTTTAAAATGTAAACATAGTTAGCTGGCTAGAGTCCGTCAATCAAGCCTCGCGCCACTTGGGCTCCATAGGGTTCCATTGCCGTTGCCACCCAGTGACGCGGTTTGTTTACCAAAATGCTGCTCGGCTGATCCCTCGTATTAGTGACATTTTAACATCACCATATCCTTGAAGCAAGATATTTTTCGTGCCCAGCAAGAGCAAACATGAGGGCAAACAGAAAGGAAGTGAGTGAGGAGAAAGAAACAGGAAGTCTATATTGGGGCAGAGAGGAGGAGAGGAGGAGGTGGGGTGAGGAGGAGGAGGAGGGGGGGAGGAGGAAGGGAAAAGGGATGGCGGTAAAGGGCAAGGTCTCATCTGTCATTTGATTGGCTATCTGTTTTCTATCAGCGCTGGTCTGCGGCCGTCTGGAGGGGAGGTGGCCTTGGGAGTGATAGCACTCTCTGACACACCATCCCCAGCACATGATAGTCATCTAGCACAATCACTCACAACAGTCTCCAAATGGGGACAGACTGATTGTTCAGGGCGATTGAAGTGATTTAATGCAGGACTTTATTGCAGTTGACCCACGGTTCAGCAGCACACGCCCCTGAAATTATGCCCGTTAGGAAAAATCGCAGTCTTTAAAATCAACGAGTAACAAAACACAGGCCGTTGAAGGGCTGGGCTAGAATGGAAAGCTAGTCCTTCGGTGTTTTTTCTTTTTTTTTAATGAAACCGGTTTTGACTAAATCCAAAGAACATGTCATCACTTCTGAGAACGTGCGGGCAGAGACGCGTAGAGAACCAGGCGGCAGCTGAGTGACAGCAAAGTCAAACAGCTTGTCACCAGATGAGGCGGTACATCCTCACACCGACGCTACATTCTCTTCTCGTGACGCCATCATCATCGACGCGCCCCGCCACACGGCAGCTCCAGACCCTGCAGAGTAAACGTCAACATTCCTCCGTGTCCATGCAGAGACACCCGGGAGGCGGGAGACACACTTTGCAATAAATTAACTCAGCACCGTGCTGGTGAGGTGTATGAGAGACGGCTGTGGGGATTGTTGAAAATACACTATATGTTTTTGTAGGGGGGGGGAAATGTCTTCTGTGGCATCAAGATATCTTTTTCTTTTCCATGAAAAGTATGCTGGCACCAAACAAGGCCATGGATTCCAAAGAGGCACTCAGACAGGCAACTATCTGTCTCAGTCCAATGAAAGAGGAAGCAGAGGAAATGGAGATGAGTGGCGAGCACCAGGGCAGCGAGGGGGAAGAGGGGGTGAGGGGGGGCGAGGGGTGCGGGGCGGGGGTGAGGGGGGGAGGCGGGGGGTGAGGGGGGGAGGCGGGGGTGGAGGGGGGGGGGGGGGGAGTGAGGGTGCAAGCAGAGGTTGTTATTTAGGAGCCACGCTGTGTCAACTCCTAAACATGTCTCTCTCTCTCTCACACGCACACCCACCCACACCCACACACCCACACACACACACCCACACACACACACACACACACACACGCACACACCCACCCACACCCACACACACGCACACCCACCCACACACGCACGCACGCACGCGCACATACACGCACACACACACACACACACACCCACACACACACCCACACACACACACACACACACACACACACGCACACACACACACACACACAATGGCATTCCCTCGGAGAGTGTGCTTCTCGGTGGTCGTCTTGGCCTGGTCAAATCCGGTCTCTCTATTACCATGAATTTACAGCGTTCACTGTGAAATGTCAATGTGTAACATCTTCACAGCTCTCCTAACGCAAAGCACCACAACCACACACACAAGCGCGCACGCATGCACGCACACACACACACACGCACGCACGCGCGCGCACAAATACATGCGCGCACACACACACACACACACACAGATATGTGTATACTTAATTTGGGCACAAGGCAGTCCCAATCGTTTGTGCCAAAGAACAGAGGTGATGTCTATGCTGCCATAGCAGTGCCACAGAGCAGTAACATAAGCACACAAATCTCTCTCTCTCTCTTTGTCTCCCTCTCTGTCTCTCTCCCTCCCTCTCTCCCTCTCTCTCTCCCTCTTTCTCTCTCTCTCTCTGTTTCCCTCTCTCTCTCCCTCTCTCCCTCCCTCTTTCTCTCTCTCTCTCTCTCTCTCTCTCCCTCTTTCTCCCTCCCTCTTTCTCTCTCTCTTTGTTTCCCTCTCTCTCTCCCTCTCTCCCTCCTTCTTTCTCTCTCTCTCTCCCTCTCTCCCTCTCTCCCTCCCTCTTTCTCCCTCCCTCTTTCTCTCTCTCTCTCTCTCGGCCCACCAGCCTGTTTAATAGTGTTGAAATGCATGGGCTGGATCTGACAAAGCTCCACCGCTCCCTTTCTCACTCCATCCTTCCTTCCATCCCCGTCCTCTTTGACACCCGGCGGCCATGCTCCCGCTCTCCTCCGCTCGTTGGCGGCCATGTTTGGAAAAGTTAATGGAGGGAGCGAGGAGAAGGAGGAGGAGGAGAAAGGCCAGGCGCTGAGTGACTGAGCGAAGGGGGAAAGTGTGAGTATGTCTGCTGCTGTTGTCTGACCCTTCACCCTGGTTATGGACAGAGGGATGCAGAGCACACAGACAGCACAGTGGACAGCAGGCTCTCTGTGTGGCTCTGACCCAGGGCCCGGCCCGGAATGTGGAGGCAGAGTGTCGGAGCTCTGGGAGGTCCGGCCAGCGCCGCAGCCCAGAGCCCAGAGGCCCTTCACACAGCATTCAGCACACGCAAACGCCACACACACACATACTGTATATTGTACGCCGAAAACATGCCAAAGTACACGCACTCTCTCTAACACACACACACACACACACACACACACACACACACACACACACACACACACACACACACACACAGTACTGTAACACATGACACACTCTCACTGTCAGTGTGATGATGACTGTGGAGGTCAGGAAATGGTCAGTGCTAGAATGGATTGGCCGGAGGAGGTTGGGTTTATGCATCAGGACTCATGATTTGTTGGGTTTTATGCATGAGGAGTCATGATTGGTTAAGGTTAGGGTAAAATAGCAGGCCAGGCCAATCAGAGGCAGAGGCTCTGATCAGTCTCCCCAGAGTGATCCCCTCCGCCCTCCCATCCACTGCTCAAGGAACAGAGGCACTGAAGAGGACTCCTAGTCCTCCTGAGCTGTCCCTCCAATGTTTTCTAACTAACTAAGGCAGAGTCGTCCCTCCGGCCGATCCGTTCTAGCAGCAGCCGTCAGGTATGCGCGGGGGGGGGGCAGTGGTTACAGTCAGACTCATGCAGTACTACTCACCCGCTGGAAGAGCCCAGTGACACAGAGGCTACAGAGGAGCTGAGCTTCCTGCTGTCCCACAGACGCACCTCCCGATTGCGCATCTACACAAACAATGACACACTGTGAGGACTGGAAACAAGGGGGGGGCCAACAGATTGTTGCCGGGGGCCAAAAAACATATTGTCATTCGGTAATCTCAAATGTTCTAACTAGATTAAATTGTAGAAAACATTCTGTGGACTTATTCTTCAGCACTGATTATAATGACAATCACTCCAAACAGAAAATATAGGTCATCTAATTCGATTTTTTTTTAGCTTCACAAGTAAATGTGGTTTGTGTTCGACCTCCCGGGCCGGACAGAACCATCATGACGGCCACTTCTGGCCCCCGGGCCACAGAATGCATAATACATGGATGGGTAGAAAGAAACAAACACATCGGGACATGTGCAATACGTCATTTACTTTCTACACTGAGTGTAATCTCTGTGCAGGGTGCAGTATCTTCACCCCCATCTGCTTTGCTTCTGTTATCAGTACTGTTGGTAGGCATCATTCTATCATTTTATCATTTCAATATCAATATAAATGGTCACTTTCAATCTGTCACCGACAACTATGTTGTTCTATTTTGCACATCTATGTCTATAGCTGCACTGTGTAAATATTTGATTCTATTTTTGTTTTTATCTTAATCTAATTCATTTTTTTTTTTATTGTGTACATAGTATTTAGTTCTGACTAAGAAATGTCTTTCTCTACCCTGTGTTTCTGTTGCATTGAGCATGTTAATGGCACAAGAATTTCCTTTGGGATTAATAAAG
>NC_139644.1:14263394-14278394 GCF_964638095.1 Poromitra crassiceps
GGCTATGGAGATGCAGTCGTGCAGACAAAGAAAAGTGCCATTCAGCAGTCTAGAGAAGATTATGGAATTATTGGTGGATAAAGTCCTCTCCCAATATAAACAAAAGGGGATCGCTCCGTCCCTTTCTCTCCTTCTCCCTCAGCTGTTTAACTTGTGAACTTCCAACAGACGGAGAGCACATCTGTGTCACTCACGGAGAATGTTGATTCACCCACCGGGACCAAGATCAGGTGTCTGTATGCACATATGGGAACTATCACACACAATCTCTGCATCTCGCTCGCTCTCTCTCTCACTTACACTTACGTGTTTGGTGCGTTCTCCTTCTCTCTCTGCGTATTGGCTCGATGGGAGACGTAAGTGTTTAACAATGAGTACCGGCCTCTGCAGAAACGGTTTCGCCTGCTGCCCTGCTCCAACTGCAAGTGCTTATTTTTCCAGCTTGATCAAAATCAGCCTTATATTATAACGGCCGATTTTCCTCTCACATAACGCGCTCTTCAGTGTACAGACATGTCAATCATATGAGCCGGCTCCGAGATCTTAAAATCCAGTTCTGTCCTAGAACAAACATATCTGTATAGAGTCTGCACTGTAAAAAAAAAAAAAAGAAAAAAAAATCGTGCATTGAGTCTTACAACCTTGGGCCGGTTTCACAAAGACAGCCTTTGACTATGGCTTAGACATGACAAATAGACTTCAGATAGACGTCTACATTCCTCCGTTGCACAAAGCAGTTTAGTTCTTAACTATCTTAAGCAGGACTACCGTACAATGAATTCTGGGAAAATTAATTAAGACTCTTTTCAAAGTAGAAAACATGGCCGACCGATTAACTGCATCCAACTGCTCAGCTCTGTTTAATCTAGCAGAAAATGTTGGTCTTTTGGAAGAAGTCAGCAGTTTATACAAGGAGATTTTAGTTGGAAAATTCAGTGAAGAAGAGTATAAACAAAAAGAAAGAAAACGATATATTATGGGGGGAAATCAGCGAGGATAAACAGTGTTGATCTGTTGATATGAGCAACAAAGATGTTTGCTTCCTCATAGGCTATTGTAAAGTGATTAGCTAGCTAGCTACTGGCTCAACATTAGCATCCCAAAACCACCATCACAAAGTAAAACTTTTTTTGTTTTGACTGATGTCACTTTATTGGCCTAATGTGTCCTCCATGACCGGCTGGTTTACCAGACTAGTCATTTTCACCTGTCTCTCCTTCTTGACAGGGTGGGCTGCACCATGCTAAAGGCCTGAGTTAGCCTGGGGGTAAGCGGTCTCATTTTTCTGCCTTAAAATTAGTCAGTCTTTATTTTTGTGAAATGGTCTAATTTGTATTAAACTAATCTATGAGCAAAAGTAAAACTGGCCTAACACTACAGACTGGTCTAAAATATATTTGTGAAACTGGCCCCTTAAAACAAGTGGACAAATCTGCCAGTGGGTACTGGGGTTAGATACTTGGGGATAGATAGTTTCACTTGTGTCAAATGCAGTTTTAACTTGTTTTAATTGTCTTGAATAATGATATTGATACTAGCAGAATGATCTGCTTTACTTTAAGACACTGATATTGTATTCTAAAGGTGTTAAAACAAGTCACATTTGCAAGAGAGTGAAACTAGAGGGCACTCAGTAGAGTGCATACCTCCGCCAACCTTTCTACAAAGTTTCCTGGTGTTATGTGAATTGTCTTGGAAGTTAGGTGGCTTTTTGTGAGTGGCCACGCCCATTTCTACTCTACACCCCCTTTTTGGGCAGGGGGCGCCGAAAGTCAATTCGTCCTTCCTTGGCCCAGGACCAATCTTTCTACAAAGTTCCACGGTGTTACATGAATCAGTTAGAAAGTTGGGCACCGTTTTGTGATTGACCACGCCCCCTTTTGGCCAGCGGCCAGTGGAAAGTTAATCAGTTCTAAGTTGGCCCATGACCAACCTTTCTACAAAGTTTTGTGCAAATCCGTTAATAACTTTTTGAGATATCCTGCCAAACAGACAGACAAACGGGGGCGAAAATATGACGTCTCGGCCAACTCCGGTGGCGGAGCAATTATCTCAACCGATTGGCAGGCAGTTTATAACTCGTTTTGACAAAACAATATGACTAAATTGTTAAGATGGACATTATTAAGAAGAGCGTGATTGTGGACTTTCCCCTCCCAACCCCTGTCCCTGCTGTAACAGACAACGTGACACCATAGACTCTCCCAGCTGCAGCCACTCATCCATCCAACCTGCTCCTCATTTACCCCCCCGCTCTCTTTCCACTCTGTTAATGGGCTCATCCTTCTTTCCCTCTAATCAATAACTGTTGTCTTGTTCTTTTCATCACCCGCGTAACACACTCCTTTTCATCTACGCCTAATTAGGCTTTTCACCAATTACTGGCTTTTCTCGATCCCGCTCTGTTTTCATGGCCCATTTGAGCAGTGATTCTGAGTCAGGGTCGACTACCTCGAAAAGCTAACTTTGCAGAAGCAGACCCTCTCAGAGAAGTAGGACAGAGGAGGGGGAAGCGCGCGGGGGGAGGGGGGGTGAGGGAGGAGGAATGGGGGGGATAGAAGATGGAAATCAAACCAGCCATTTTATTCTTTCATTTCCTGTGCCGCCTACCACCGCTCTTTTTCACCGTTAATTGGAACCATCTTACATTTCGCTCAATTCTCCCAAAAAGCTCCAGAAGCCACAAACCTTTCTCTGTGTTTTTCCATACTTGTCCGTCGCGCTCTGGCTCGCTCTGCCTTTTTCGCGAAGATGAAAATGAATGTGCGAGGTCAAGAGCTGGGCAGGGAGCGTCATCGACGGGAACGACAACAGCGAGTCAATCCTCCGGCGCAGCTGCAACAGCAAGGATCAGCGCAGTGACCCTCCTGACATGAGGGGGGGTTCATCCCACCCTGACTCCCCCACCCACCCTGACTCCCCCACCCGTACACCACTGACAGCTCATACATGCAATATTGGCACAAATCTATATTTTGTAATCATATATTTGTAATAATACAAACGCTGAGGAAGGCTTTTTTTCTGAAATGTCCGTCGCTGCTGTGTGTCCCAGACGCATATTAAACTTTGAAAGGACATTTTAGTGTGTTGGCCCGTTCTCTTTTCTATAATAATAAAATAGTAACTTCTAATAGGCAATTTGCAAATACAAATTTCACATCCAAGCAATGCATCCAAGTCAGACTTCTGCTGATTCACCTCATACTCTATTACTGCCATCGCCCCCCCCCCCCCTCTTTTCACACTTGCAGCCATTCTTTCCCCCCCTGTGTGATTTCCTTCACGTCAGCAAATGAAACTGTGTTGTAAAAAAAGCTGGCCATGATGCGAGCCAGAGGGACAATGAGCGAGGCTGTGGGCCAGGTCTCCTCTCCAGACCCCAGGCAAGATCCCAGGCCCCTGGAGAGGGAATAGTGATACTGGCTGGCTGCAGCGATCCCTGGTTAAATATAGTATCCAGTGTGAGCGAATGGGCTATCCAGACGTCTTTTTCCCCCTCCTAACACCGGTTGTTTCAGTTGATTTAATTTCTAGTTCCCTACAGTCTCTTCTTCTTAGCCTTTATAGGCATAAGCAGGGAGGGATAGAGGTAAGACACGGGATGGCTACAGAATATGGACACATGTATTAGATCAGTGGAGAAGAGAATACCAGAGGAGTCGATGCTTTTACACACAAGAAACATCAATCCTACAGGGAGATTAGGGGGATTTCCTCAATTTCCCACCCACTCATCAAAAACTATATGTCATACGACAAATGTTTTCCTTATACCAAATGGTTGTCAAACCTTTTCACATCAGGGACTCTTAAACTGAGAGAAATTAGACCACAGACCACATCATTTGCTAAGATTTTTGCTTTTAGATGTTTTCTTACAGAAAGTGTATGAAACCCATGACCAACAAAGTCTTACCTTCTCTCATTATGTTACTTATGGATTAAATTATAGTGAAAATGATTACCCCCCTTTTTGCTGGGGCCCTGAACCCCCTCAAGAACCACTTTGAGAACCACTGCCTTATACCATAGCAGGTGCAGCACTGTCATGAATATTATTACAAAGGAATCTTTCCCTTTATGATACAGAAAAAAAAACAGTTGAATTCATACCTTAACAGGTTAAATGGGCAGTGGAAGCGACATTACTCTCTTAAAGTCGAACTGAACCTGTTCCTCACGTGCATAATGAGTCCGTTTCAGACTGAAAACATAGTTTGTCTAAGATGACAGGTTGAGAGGCGGGTCATAGTATCATGTAGATGATTTTATTTGACAATTCTGGGGACTGGATTGGGCTTTGGCCAATCCTGGCGTGTTCCGCCTCCAAATCGAGTGGGATTCAGTGTGTTGTGGCGCTCCCCTCGGGAAGAGCCTTTTGACGGGAGGAGTGGAGCTCAGCGAGCCGCAGGCTGCCAGCTGCCTTCGTGTTGCCGAGCGGAGAGTGCAGCACGTCGGCCTGGAATCTCCGAAGTGCGACCCCTGACAACCAAGCTCTCGGATGCGCGCGCCATTATCGCTATGATATCCCTGAAATGCGCATTTTAACGAGCCAGTTACATTTCTTTGCATTCTTAGAGATTATAGTTTTTGTTTTTTGTTCATGTTTCTAACAATTGGCCAAGTTAGTAGTTAGTTTATGGGATAGGGATTCTGCCAGATGACAGGCACTAGGCGCCATTTTCTACTTCATTTGGAAGAGAAAATTATCCAGAAATGAAGATTTGATTGACAGCTGCATGTCGTGATATGATTGGTTGAAATGGGGTAGAAATTTGATAGTACTAGGTGACGTCAGCAAACTGTACATTACTGTTATCAACGAAATCTTGAAAAATGAACTTTTGATGTGAAAAAGTGTGGAAAAACTAAAGAAATTTGATTGTTGTGATTTTGTCTGCATACATTATTAAATAGGTGCACTGCATACCCAGGTATTTGAACTAAAATAAAAGAAAAGTCATTTTTGGGTTCGGCTCGACTTTAAGTAGGCAGAATTTTCCTTCAGCCACACAGTCCAGATTTACACACACATCGACAGTACGACACTATACGAGTGTCATGGAATTAGTAGGGAAGTCCTCTGTATCACCAATTACAGGTTTCCACCCTGCATGACTGACAGCTGGCTCAGGTTCAGATGCACCATGGGACTTTTGCGAGAGATTGATCGCCACTCGACCGCCCGCCGCAAAAGACGTCACCGCGTGTTTTCGGAGGGCAGGAAAAAACACCGGCCCTCAGAATCATTTGACCCAGTGGAAAAATAAAAGCAAGAGGGGGAAAAGAGAAGAGAGGAGGGGGGGTGTGGGGGGCTATGAAGTCAGAAGATCGATTCTCTTCTAGATAGATAGTGGATGAGAGGGAAAGAGGGAGAAGAGACAGGAGAAGGTGGCGATAGATCGAGGGAAAGATGCGGCGAAAGAGAGATAAGAAGAGCTATATAGAGTTAGAGGTTAAGAGAGCTGATTCGGGGGTTCTGTGTGTGTTGAGGCCGTGCGGTTTGTCCACGAGTGGCTAAAAATACAGGCGGAGGGGGAAAATGGAAGTAGCATATCCATCCAGGCACTCCGGTAGCGTCCGCGCTGCTGCTCGGGAGGCCCAGCGTTCTCACCGGTGTAGGCTTTCAGTAGCTGGCAGCACCGCACGACCATACCTCCACTGCTGCTCCACTCATTTGTCTGCTGGAGGCTGCGTTCTCTCCTTACTCGTAACTCACACATTTTCATATTTGATTCTTTTCCGTTTTTTGTTAAGTGCGGCGCATTGTCAACGTTTTGTGTTGCGATTTGCATCGTACATCATCCCTCGCCCCCCTTCCTTGCTTCCCCCATCCATCACATTCACACTCCCCATGTGAACGTAGCTGTAATGGTGGACTAGGAGGACTGCAAAGATATAATAAACCCTCTTCAGACTTCATCTCCCTTGTTGCCTACAGGGGCAGATTAAAGACACAGTCGCGGCTCTATTCTGCGTGTTCCCCGTGCGGCCACAGTTCACCAGGCACATCTCAAAAGGCCGTGCGTGGTTTGTCTCTGGGTAAAGGAATCTTTTAAAAGCGGATGTTTCCGGGGACAGGTGTCAGGTGACAGGTGTCAGGTGACGATGATCCACGGAGGTGAGTACACACGTGTGCGGCCAAAAAGCACATATCGCCGCAGTGCGAGCAGCCGTACGTCCGGTCCCCCGGCCTGCTCTTTGGTGCTGAAGGAGGAGTAATCTTATCCGGCACGTGTGTTTGCTGAAGAGGCTGGAAAAGGTGTAAAAACCATTAGCCAGCCGGACGGACAGCCGGTGCAGGTCGCTTTTTCTACTCACTCACTCGCACTCACTCACAACAGAGCGGAGCCAAGGAGCGCTTGTTTTTCATTCTGCTTGTTTTGGACGACCGCGGGGAGGGAACGGGTCATCTGCCTAAGGAAATACGGCTCGAAGGGAGAGACGAGAGAGATACATTTTCATTCTCCGGAACCAGTGGCAGTTCACCTCCAGTGGTGTCCGAGGGGGAATTATGGGAACTATATTATCCCTCAATCCCATTGGCTTGTGCTGTTATCCAACAGGATGTATTGTAGCAGAAACGTTATGAATCCCACATTTGGGGGATCTTCAGCGCTTCATGAACTGCTTCCAAAGCTCCACTCTTGGCCCTGCCTACTAAATAAATAAAGAATAGGTTTAGGATTGTGATATTTGGTCCAGGCCTACAGATCAGTTGAAGTGGCGTGCTAAGTGAAATGAAACACTGAAGTGGTGCAAGGGCTGTGATTATTGAGCCGCGGTGCTAATTGGTCCGTGTGGCCACAGACGGGGGTTGCAGCCAGCCAACTCCAACCAGCCCTGGGCTGTGGTCACCCCTCTCTGGGGCCTGGGGACAAGAGATTGGACCAAGTCATACCACACTGTGGGGGGACTGGCACCGGCTGGAGTGTGCCTACTGGCAGGCGCCTCCCTCTTGGAAAACTACCCGAGGTCACGGAGGTTGGTCTGGACCGGAGTACCGGACAGAACTTGCCGTTTCCAGGAACTAACATGATTAGCAGGACCATTGAATTGCATGAATCCTGGGGTTTTTTAGTCCAAAAGAAGCACTAGAGGCCAGATGAGATTTCGAGTGTGTAGTCGTTTGGTGATCTCCAAGGTTTTTTTGATGGTTATTGTGGTCGACGTTCAAGCTATGAATAATCTAGAGATGCACTTGGTGGCTTGGTCCTTTGAATCCAATGAGAGATCCATGGGGCAGGATAGGACGATAATGAGAGAGGAAGGAAGGATGCTGCTGACAACAGCAAGAACTTTGAAACCTGGCGAGATGATGACAATCTGCACACCAGACCTGCTCCACGAAAACAAAGAGATGATTCTTGTTTTCGTTTCTTCTTCTTCTTCTTCTTCTTCTTCTGGGGGGAGGGAGGGGGTCCTGAACAGAGGGCACGGTAGACAAAGCAGGAGCATGCATGCAACACACAGCTAATCAGGGCCACACTGCTCCAGCCCCTAGAATGCCTGTTGTCATTTACGGGGACGGATATGCTTAGCTGGCTCCACTCCCGCTCCCAAACCACATCACAGACCACATCACAGACGCTTCACATCTTCAAAGCAGCCCCGCACGTTGCTGCATAGAGGCCTGCGCTCTGAATCTGCACAGTGGGTTTCACTCGCCAGGCACATGTGTGTGCAAGGCATGTCACGTACATGTCATGTTTGTATAAGCATTGAATCTTTCTCCCTTTGTAAATATAGGGGGGTTATTCTTTTGTTTTACAATCCTCTTATCACACACAATTTGTTTGCTGTAATCAAAATGCAACGCCGGAGGAGCGTTCCGGCATCAGCTCGGAGGAGTAGAGGAGTTCAAGAGTTCAGATTGTCAAAGCAAAACTCTGTGGTCGGCAAACAAAGTTAATGTGCGTATAATTACAGCAGGTGTTAACCCAAATGTGCATACCTGTGCAATGAGATAATAACTTGAGTGTATAATTAAACACGCTGTCCAGCGTGAGGCTTTCATGCGTGTAACACCGGGTTTGGTTTCAATGCCCGCAGCCCCGGTGTTGACCCGCGGCACGGGCCCGGCTGACTGACAACTTGATGAATCACCTCATCTACACTGTGCTAACAAACAGCTCAATCCCCCGCCTCCGCAGAACACTGCCAACCATGCCAGCGCCTCCCAAAGCTAACTTTACCCCGGCACTCAACCACGTCACTCAGGGAGAAACCTCGGCTTAGCCCCTTTGCGTGAAACCGCAAATTGTCGCAGGAACCCCTTGTCTTAAGAAGCGCAATTAGCAAGAGATGAGCTAATTTGGCCTTTGTCGGAGAGAGAGGGGCCAGCGTTTGCGAGACATGTGGGAGCCAGATTCGAGGGCCCCCCTATGCTCAAATGCTTCCCAGGATAGGAGCTCATTATGTGGAAGAATAGTTCTCATTGTCTGGCCCCCAAATAAGCAAAACATTCACCACCAATGCAGGTATGCACACCTGTGTCCTATTCTTAATATCCTGTGGTAGATGGCAGCTGCGCTGGGCTAACGGTGCATTCCTCTAAAATAACCCCTGACAGACACTACTACATCGGCGGTTATTTCCATGGGGCCGTCAGAACCGGCCCATTGGATCTGTGTGTTCTGCGGCACTCACCACCGTACGTGTCGAGTGGCGCTAAAACAAGCATCCCTGGATAAAGTTACCTGCACACCCGGTGACACCGCTGCCCAAACCGGACCACAGCTGAAAAGACAGGAATAAAGAGAACAAGAACAGAAGAATGTACTGTATCGTGTCCGTCTAGACAACTCGCCACTTCGCAAAAACGCACAACTAACACTGACCCAAACACACACGTATCTTTTTACTCCTTCTGAGCACCTTCCACACATGCCTAACCTTAATTATTACAATAAACTAAAGCTAATCGCAAGTCTTAACCCAAAAATAGCCCCTTTAAGCGGTGAGGGCCGGCAACCGCACCATGGCCTCTACCGAGAGGATTAGAGAAGCTTGGCAGGAGGAACTTGGTATTGATTTATCTGACATTATATGGGAAAGGAGTCTGTCTGCGGTACAACTCTGCTCAGTTAATAGCAGACACCAGCTGATTCAATTTAAAGTTGCTCACCATCTTCACCATTCCAAGCATAAGTTACACAAGTCCTTCCCTTCTATCTCACCACTGTGTGACAGGTGTCAGGTGTCAGAGGGCACACTATCTCATGCCTTCTGCTTCTTCTGATTGGTACTCTATTATTTTTCATGTGGAAATTCAAGTGGACCGTATTTACAGTCCCTGCTCAGCCCGCAGCTGAGGGGAGAATGGCTGGCTGTGCTGTGTGGAAAGCGCTCAGACCTCTCTGGATATAATGTAGACAAGCAAGTAGCTGTACATTTTGGGAACACAATGCCTCATACACATATAGATAAGACCCTTAGCTAAGACTGGGCGGGTTCTATTTGTAACTACTGTAAATATTTTTAAGAAAGCTAAATGTCAGCTACATCTATGATGCTGCAGCACAGGAACCTGAACTGCTGCATTGAGGGGGGGAAACAGTCTATAATTAGTGTTAATTTTGTCGTTTATTTTTTTTAATTTAGTCGTAGTCTTAGTCCTGTGTCAAATGTCCTTGTTAGTTTTGATCATATTTAGTCAACCTCATCCTCTTTTTGTTTAGTCAAGTTTTAGTCGACTAAAGGTTTGAGCATTTTAGTCTCAGCTTAGTCAAATAAAACCGTAAGTATTTTAGTCTAGTTTTAGTCAACAAAACCGTTTTTAGCCTACCTCGATGAGGTTAGGCGACTGGTTTCTCATAGACCCCTTGCATGGGATCCCATGCATTATACCCCTTATAAGCACATACACACCTTATATGGCTAGTAGCACCACATTGTAATATTGAATGTCGAATATATATGTATCCATTGTTTTCTTTTCTTTTCTGTTCTTTTCTGGTGTCTGAGCCTGTTCTGTCTCGTTTGTGTATTGTAAAAAAAATTAAATAAATATTGAAAAAAAGAAAAAAGAAAAGAGATACACACACACACACACTACATGCACGACTAGAAGTCCAATAACAAAGGACCACCACTGTGTGAATTAGGGGGCCATACTGTATGAGTTTCACAAGCCGGTCTGAGAAGTCTCACCCCACATGTGCAGCGCCACTGTCTGACCTGCCAGTTAACCACCAGTATGATTAGCCTAGCATCTGGAGAAAACAGAGGCTGCGCTAATTGAAATAGCACCAGTGTTTGGTCAATGCTAGGTCGGCTAGCAGCACACCCAGGGACGTAGCCCGCACTGCTTTCCCGTAGGGCCCTCTCTGAGGTAGGTCTCAGCTGCGTCCTGGGGGCCTCTTGCTCCCGCCTCCGTCCTGTGGCCTACCTCTGAGCACCATCCTGGGGCCTTTCTGTAGATATCTTCTGACAGGTCAACTCCCTGAGCGGCTTGGTATTCCACTTGCAGTCAAGATCTGTTTACCATGGCCCTGATTGATATCAAAGTCAGATTCGAAGGAAAGTTCGATTCTATGGAAAGTCACATTCTGTGGAAAGAAAATGTCTGTATACATGCGTGTGTGTGTGTGTGTGTGTGTGTACGTGTGTGCGCGTGTGCGTGTGTGTACGTGTGCGTGTGTGTGTGTGTGTGTGTGTGTGTGTGTGTGCGCGCGTCACTCACTCACTGTATGCAAAAACAAAGTCTATGTATTTAACTCGGTGCGATGACCCTAAGCGAATCGACACACACAAAGCACCGAATCCATACACTTAGCACATCATCATCATCATTTCACATACAAACACCGCCTGCTGCCATTGGCTACTTGCATGGCCCAAAACCACACACTCAACAAATCAACTGTGCCGGTAATGGCTCATTAGCAACACAACACAGGGGAGAGACGATCAGCACCAGGCCCGGCCCGGCCCGGTCACACCTCACCCCTCTGGTGCGGCTGTGGAAAGACTGATGGATGGAAAATGGGTCCTGCCTGCTCTTGTAATACCTCCAGGGACCAGCGGACTTTAGCCAAGAGCGACGCTAAGACAGTGAAGCAAGTTGCTTTCATATGAAAAGAATGATATCCAGCAAAATAGTGCCGATGATAATTGAGGCCATATTGCATTGAGTGAAAATACTGTAATACAGATCAAGAGTGCGAGCTGAGGCTAAATCACAGAGGAGTTGTGAGATGCTGAAATTGGGATGGTTTGGAAAGCGCTGATGTCGTGGAAGCAATTCATCTCTTGCACCAAATCAGCCAAAGGAAGCTTTCTCTCTCTCTCTCTTTCAAATCAGCCAAAGGAAGCTTTCTCTCTCTCTCTCTCTCTTTCAAATCAGCCAAAGGAAGCTTTCTCTCTCTCTCTCTCTCTTTCAAATCAGCCAAAGGAAGCTTTCTCTCTCTCTCCCTCATAAATGATGACAGGAACTTCCCAAACCGTAAACAAGCGATTCCCATGTGAACTGATCTCATGTGAACTGATCTCATTAAACAAGTGGCAATCATTATTTCTTAGCTCAATCTCCCCATAGCCCCGCCCCTCCCTGCTCCGCCCCGCCCCCCCCCCACCCCTCAACTCATGATAAATTGTGGGACGATTCTGATAACAAATAACTTCCCAGGTGTTAGGATGGCGTCGATTCCCATGAGGCGGCGAATCCACA
Source organism: Poromitra crassiceps (assembly GCF_964638095.1). Taxonomy (NCBI): domain Eukaryota; kingdom Metazoa; phylum Chordata; class Actinopteri; order Beryciformes; family Melamphaidae; genus Poromitra; species Poromitra crassiceps. Next base: position 14,275,069 of record NC_139644.1, read on the forward strand.
CTCCCAGCATGCAGCGGGAGAAAGGCGCTCGGCATCGGCCATTTTGGCCCCAGGTGTCTCCCACATGTGTGCGCAGGGCCTTAATTAGTTGGAAACTAAGAGTCCCAGGGCAGCCAGCGCGCTAATGAGCCCTCCGCTCGCAAACAACACACACATGTGAGCAAAGCGCGCCGTCGCTGCCAGCTGGCACACACACTCACCCTCGCTCTCCAAAAGAACACTTCAGCACCCCACCCTACACACACCCCCCCCACCCCAGAACACACACTCTCTCTAACACACACACACAAACACACACAAAGAAAACTCCGTTCATTAGCTTAAGCAGCTCGAACCCCTTCGCCCCGTTCAAACACATCCCTAAGATTGCAGTCTTTCAGCCCTGTACTCCTTGACCCGCTCACCTCCCTCCCTCTCCAGCGAGTCTCTCCAGTAACCAGAACAACCCGCATTCATTAGCCCATCCATTTGTTGACTACACAAACACACAAAACCTCATTCAAATATGACACCGAAACGGAACCAAACCAAACCGAAACAAGTACGATTGTCTCCTAGTTTACATAGAAAATAAGCACATGGTGAGCAGCAGCAAAGCCAAGCCATCTAGGCGTCCATAAATGAATCTTAATTGAAACTGACTCCAGTTGCAGTAAATGGAATAACCAGATGATAGGCCACTGCATCGAGCAGCGATCCGGGACACAGAAAGATTCTGTCCCCTCATTAGGAAAGATTCCTTTTCGCGGCCTCGCCAGATTCCCCCCAAACCATAACTAACACTGGTGCAGAGCTGCCAGTAACACAGGGAGCTGAGAGGATGGAGAGAGAGAGAGAGAGAGAAGGAGAGAAGAGAAGAAAGAGAGGGATGAGAGAGAGAGGGGGGGGGGGCAACATCTGGGCTGAGTTAACCGCTGGCTATTAGCAGGCCCTGAACCCAGCAGGGTCCAATGGAGAGAGACACGGGCGTAGGGGTGAGGGGGAGAGAGAGACATAGCACAGGCAGTGGAGTGAGAGAGAGACATAGCACAGGCAGTGGAGTGAGAGAGAGACATAGCACAGGCAGTGGAGTGAGAGAGAGACATAGCACAGGCAGTGGGGTGAGAGAGAGACATAGCACAGGCAGTGGGGTGAGAGAGAGACATAGCACAGGCAGTGGGGTGAGAGAGAGACATAGCACAAGCAGTGGGGTGAGAGAGAGACATAGCACAGGCAGTGGGGGGAGAGAGAGACATAGCACAGGCAGTGGGGTGAGAGAGAGACATAGCACAAGCAGTGGGGTGAGAGAGAGACATAGCACAGGCAGTGGGGTGAGAGAGAGACAGACATAGCACAGGCAGTGGAGTGAGAGAGAGACATAGCACAGGCAGTGGGGTGAGAGAGACATAGCACAGGCAGTGGGGTGAGAGAGAGACATAGCACACAGGCAGTGGGGTGAGAGAGAGACATAGCACAGGCAGTGGGGTGAGAGAGAGACATAGCACAGGCAGTAGGGGTGGGAATCGCTGAGTAGCTCACGATACGATATCGTCACGATACTTGGCCCCCGATAACGATATTATCACGATACAGCGATACTGCGATAATCGATATATTGGAAGACGATACATCACGATACCTGTGTAACTGAAGAGAAAAAAATACCCCTAAAAGGCAAGAAGCAGGTATTATGTATTTATTAGCAGAATTGACATGAACTCTCTCAGAGTTCACTCACTCACTCATACCATTTTCGATACCACGGAGGAAAAGTTACACATTAAGTCTTTTTATTATTATTATTAAAACAAGAAAACCTATATAACCTACCTACCTATATAATTTCTAAAAGATATTAATGATCAAACATTTCCATTCATGTAGCCTACAGTATTTATGTTTTTGTTTCAACTACAAACATAAATAAACGTCAACTTGAAACTATGTTTCAACTACCACACACAGCATAATATTTTAGCCTGTTTATTAAAAAAAAAAAAAAAAAAAAAAAAAAAAAAAAAATAATAATAATAATAATAATAATAATAAACATATCGATACTTGGTGCCAGTGTATCGATAACGTATCGCAAGTGGAAATATCGCGATACCGTGAGTATCGATATTTTGTCCCACCCCTAACAGGCAGTGGAGTGAGAGAGACATAGCACAGGCAGTGGGGTGAGAGAGAGACATAGCACAGGCTGTGGGGTGAGGGGGAGAGAGAGACATAGCACAGGCAGTGGGGTGAGAGAGAGAGAGACATAGCACAGGCAGTGGGGGGAGAGAGAGACATAGCACAGGCAGTGGGGTGAGAGAGAGACATAGCACAGGCAGTGGGGTGAGAGAGAGACATAGCACAGGCAGTGGGGTGAGAGAGACATAGCACAGGCAGTGGGGGGAGAGAGAGACATAGCACAGGCAGTGGGGTGAGAGAGAGACATAGCACAGGCAGTGGGGTGAGAGAGAGACATAGCACAGGCAGTGGGGTGAGAGAGAGACATAGCACAGGCAGTGGGGTGAGAGAGAGACATAGCACAGGCAGTGGGGGGAGAGAGAGACATAGCACAGGCAGTGGGGTGAGAGAGAGACATAGCACAGGCAGTGGGGTGAGAGAGAGACATAGCACAGGCAGTGGGGTGAGAGAGAGACATAGCACAGGCAGTGGGGTGAGAGAGAGACATAGCACAGGCAGTGGGGTGAGAGAGAGACATAGCACAGGCAGTGGGGTGAGAGAGACATAGCACAGGCAGTGGGGGGAGAGAGAGACATAGCACAGGCAGTGGGGTGAGAGAGGGACATAGCACAGGCAGTGGGGTGAGAGAGAGACATAGCACAGGCAGTGGGGTGAGAGAGAGACATAGCACAGGCAGTGGGGTGAGAGAGAGACATAGCACAGGCAGTGGGGTGAGGGGGAGAGAGAGACATAGCACAGGCAGTGGGGTGAGAGAGAGACATAGCACAGGCAGTGGAGTGAGAGAGACATAGCACAGGCAGTGGGGTGAGAGAGAGACATAGCACAGGCAGTGGGGTGAGGGGGAGAGAGAGACATAGCACAGGCAGTGGGGTGAGAGAGAGAGAGACATAGCACAGGCAGTGGGGGGAGAGAGAGACATAGCACAGGCAGTGGGGTGAGAGAGAGACATAGCACAGGCAGTGGGGTGAGAGAGAGACATAGCACAGGCAGTGGGGTGAGAGAGACATAGCACAGGCAGTGGGGGGAGAGAGAGACATAGCACAGGCAGTGGGGTGAGAGAGAGACATAGCACAGGCAGTGGGGTGAGAGAGAGACATAGCACAGGCAGTGGGGTGAGAGAGAGACATAGCACAGGCAGTGGGGTGAGAGAG
>NC_139644.1:14280894-14313394 GCF_964638095.1 Poromitra crassiceps
TACAATGCCCCCCCCCCCCCCCCCCCACACACACACACACACACACACACACACACGCACACACACACACACGCCCCCGCCAACATTCCTTTTAAATCGGGGGCGTTGCGGCTGGTGTGATCCTATCCCAAGATGGTCTCTAGTCATTGTTACTGTCGTTATTAGGGTACTACTTGTGTTTCATTTCTTTTTGAGGAGCAGAGCTTTTGCACACCTAAAAACGACAGGTGCGTAGGAGAAGAGCAAGAGCTGACTCAAGTGAAACGAAGGACTCCCCGCACACCGTCTGCTTCACCTGCAATTAAAAGGTTTAAAGGTTTAGATTCTTTCTTTTTTTCTTCTTCTTCTGATGACTCTGATGAAGGTCTGTGTACCAAAATGTTATTCTTCTCATTCATTTTGATAAATAAAAAGTACATTTGTAAATAGTCATCTCATCTGAGGTAGGTTATCATATGAATACATGTGTTTTTGTTTCACTACTTGATGAGAGGCTACATAAAAATAAGCTAATCAGCCCTGGGGGGGGGGAGGGGCGGGGTCAAAGGTCACAGGGATTATGATGGTTACATGGAGATCAACCTGCTATAAGGCAGCGTGACCCTTTGACACAACTAAAGACGTTGCCAGGAGTCTTTCCTGCTCCACAACTTCAGACTTCAGCTGAGCATATCGTGATCTCTCTATGTGGGGTAAAAAAAAATATTATAATAATTTCTCCCAATCATCAATCCCCCTGACAGCATCATATTAACAGTTTATTGGCACCGATCTACGTTATCTTGTATGACGTGTGTTAAACAGTGCCATTTATGCACTCACTCTTTTTTACTAGGGAGGTGAAAATGCTGGTGAGGAGGGGCGCACTGCTGCTGAGTATACAGAGGAATATTTCTGCAATGACATGTTTACATTCAGAGAGAGAAATACATGTTGGCTGCAGATTCAGCACGAAAAACACTCAACATCCAAGAAACACTAGACGAGGCTGCTAAGCTAATTGACTGTCCACCAAAGTGTTAACACTAATCTGCTTGTTCCAGCACACAGCATGATTGGGTATATCAAGAAAGAGTTTTTCAAACGCAGTAGCATGTGCTTGGTTGATTCCTTGGTTTTTGAGGCTAAATTATGCAGCCTATATTAGCTGGAATTTGGAAGTTAGCCTCTGTGTATGGCTTTTGACATATTCTTGGAATGTGCTGCGCTGCTTTATGGTACGTTATATTTCACATTTCACAATGTTGACTCCGTATCCCTGTGGTGTTAGTATTAGACATTCTCTAAACTCTAAACATGTTTTATTCTGGAGGAAGTATCAAAATCTCATTCTCTGGCAAGGCCTGACAGAGTCTGTGAGAAAAAAATGATTTGTCGGGAAAACAGGATAGTGAGCATTTTTGAGGCTGCGGATAGAATCGCTACATCTGATCGTCTGATGAACTTTTATTTTTATTTTTATGATACTTTTTTTTTTTTTTATGATACTAGAAATTCGTCTTTTCGCCTGCATCCTCCCCAGCGGGAAGGCACAGCTCCGCGCCAGCTGCAGATCATGTTTGGATGTGGAAACCTAAGCGACACAGACAGCTGTAAAGCTAGCCTGCACAGGCTCATCTGAGTCACGTACTGCCGTGTGGCAGAGGGGATCTGGTGTGATCAGCCTGTCGGTGAGGTATCGGGCTGGGTATATCGACCGAAATAACCCGGTACCAAGTAGCACTCAAACTCCTCCAGTCAAAAACGATACCTTCTGCATTCAATCCGTTTTGTAATGTACACAGATCTAGAGGGGGGGAAAAAGCATTTGTATGGTTTTGCTCGCAGCCAATCACCGCAAGCATTCTTCGATTTAATGCGATGTGTGATTGGCCCACGGCCGCAGCAGCTACAACCCATGCAATCTGTGTGTGGTGGTGAAGCCGAGCGAGCAGTGTGACAGAGTTGGCAGTTCAGCAAGTAGAGAGGGGAAAAAAGGTTTCAAATGAAGTACTCTACTGGTATCGGTGATACTTTCAGGGTACTGGTATTGATACTGGTATCGTCATTTTTTTAAACGATACCCAGCAGCCCTACGGTGAGGTCAGCCGTTGGAGTCCGCGCAGGGACAAGAGCGCCGGCCCCCTTTGACATCAAACCCATGTGACAGCATCACTTGCCAGGTGGAAGACAACAACACACGCCAGGTCAGGCGGTTAAGCACTTATTCCTCTTCTCTGTGGTTCAGACGCACAAAGACAATGAGTGATGATGAAGACATCAAAGCAGCAGCATATTAAGACACATAAAAGCCCAAATTAAGTTCTTCCATTTCACCTCCTCTTCCTCCTCCTCCTCCTCCTCCTCCTCAGCTTTCCCTCTGGGCCCTAAAGCCCTCTGCAGCAGCGGTCACAGAGCTTCATTGTGCTGCCTGCCAGAGTCCACACACACTAAGCTCAACGTGCCCGTTGCTACTTTATTCTGCCTGCAATGAGAAATCTGATCGTGGGCACACACACGCGCACACACGCGCACACACGCGCACACACGCGCGGTGCGCCCACACACACACACACACACACACACACGCCCACACACACACACACACACAGATGCCCCGAACGCAGTTTATTCTGCCGGTAATGAGAACCTGCTACCTACCGGGGAGTTCTTTCTATTTTACAGCGGGATCTAAAAGATGGCACGAGTGGCGGCTCTCAGCCACCTACTGTATAGCAGTGAAACCGCGGTGCTGCTTTTCCTTGGCCCTGCCCAGCATTCCCTCCTCAGGTCCAAACCCCTTTTCAGCCCGTGGTCCTCTCTAATTTCGCCCCGAGCAGCAGAAGCCGGAGCAGAAAAGGAGGAATCTGGGCCGCGAGTCCAGAAAACTATTCCCTTTTTTCCTGTCTCTCTCCCTCCTCGTCCAGCCTGTCTCCCTCCTCGTCCAGCCTGTCTCCCTCCTCTTCCGGCCTGTCTCCCTCCTCGTCCAGCCTGTCTCCCTCCTCGTCCGGCCTGTCTCCCTCCTCGTCCAGCCTGTCTCCCTCCTCGTCCAGCCTGTCTCCCTCCTCGTCCGGCCTGTCTCCCTCCTCGTCCAGCCTGTCTCCCTCCTCGTCCAGCCTGTCTCCCTCCCTCTTCCAGCCTGTCTCCCTCCTCGTCCAGCCTGTCTCCCTCCTCTTCCAGCCTGTCTCCCTCCTCGTCCAGCCTGTCTCCCTCCTCGTCCGGCCTGTCTCCCTCCTCGTCCAGCCTGTCTCCCTCCTCTTCCGGCCTGTCTCCCTCCTCGTCCAGCCTGTCTCCCTCCTCGTCCAGCCTGTCTCCCTCCTCGTCCAGCCTGTCTCCCTCCTCTTCCAGCCTGTCTCCCTCCTCGTCCAGCCTGTCTCCCTCCTCGCCCAGCCTGTCTCCCTCCTCGTCCAGCCTGTCTCCCTCCTCGTCCAGCCTGTCTCCCTCCTCGTCCAGCCTGTCTCCCTCCTCGTCCGGCCTGTCTCCCTCCCTCTTCCAGCGACCACAGATCCACAGCTCTACGGCCAGCGCGGGCCCAAAACTATGAGGGGTATTTTCAGCACTGTAATTTGAAGCACACACAGGACACACACAGGACACACACACACACACACGGCCTCCGTGCGTACATAAAGACATGTACAGTAAGACAGGATAGCAGAGACAAACGCCCGCCGCGGCACGTGCACCACACCCACAGGACACCTCGAGCGGAGGAGCTGAGATGAGATCAGAGCTCAGAGTCGCTCCTCCTGTGAGCTGCGTCTGAGGCCGGGCAGGGCGGGCAGGGCGGAGGCCTCCATCGCTGCACACAGATAGACTCATCTGAAGACGAGAGGCCAGTATAGGGATGTTATGGCAGCGAGGGCACTGCAGCACCCAGAATAGCCAGGGGAGGCAGAAAGAAAGGGGACATTCACACCAAAAGCGTTTTTTTCAGTCAGAACGCTATGAAAATCATGTCGAGAGCGCTTCCATTGTGCACAAAACACAGCGCACGGAGTGGTTTTTTCTGCTCTGTTTTGTTTCCCCCTGTAGTTGCGTGCAGTACAGATAGCAGCACAACAACCACACGGACGGTAGCCAGCTGGTTTTGTCTGTTTGATGTTGTTCACTGTCAACATGAAAGCCAGATTATTGCCAATTCTGGCAGAAGCGGAGGTTGGCGGATCCCTCGGGAGGAGAGAAGGTAGGAGGAATGGAAATGACGAGCAGTGCGCTTTTCCTCTAATGTTCAACTTTTTCAGCTTAAAAGCGCCCACAGCGCTCCTCCAAAAACAATAGACGCCACCAGCGCTTAAACGCCAGGTGCGTTCATTAAAAGAGGAGCACGTTTAGCGCGAGACGCTGGCAGCTCCAAAAACGCTTTTGGTCTGAATGTCCCCTAATAGCGAGTAGATACTGAGTAGAGACGCTTCACCTATACACTATTTGATCCTTCCCTTGTGGATAATCCCAGAATTCCTTAATAAAGTTTTTTGCTAGGGTCATTAGTTCATTGGATATTAGGATTGAATTGAATTATTTTACAATCCTGGTCACAATTTTAAGTAAGACAACAATATTTTTCTAGCAGCAGCATCCATCACAGAGGCTTTAACTGATGCATGCTTTTTGTTTTACCTACATGGTTTCATTGAACTACCACACCATGTCCTCCAGATGACTCAGTCTCTCAGTAATTCATAATCCAACGTTGAGAAAGATGGCTCACCCCTTTGAAATATGTATAGGAAGATATAGAAAATATATCAGCTCAAATGTGGACTGAAGAGCCGTTTTAATGGCCAGATTGGGACAAGAAGAGAGAGAGAGTCAAACAAAAACAAAAACAAAACAAAACAGAATAAAAAAAATGTCAAATCTGAAATTCCATCTGCCCTTCAGCGGTGGGAGAGGGAGTGGGAGGTTGCCACATGTGCGGATACACACACTCGCCCGAAGCGTGCCAGCTACCTAAATACACCCGTCTGCTCGCGCATGCACACACACACACACACACGCACGCACACACACACACACGCACGCACGCACGCACGCACGCACGCACTCACTCACACATACACACACACACACACACACACACACACACACACACACACACACACACACTCACACATACACACTCATGCACTGATTACAGATGCAGTATAGACTGCCCCTCCTGTCCAAGACCTTAATTACCCTGCACAGTCTTATTTCCCATAAATACAGCAAGAGCAGGGCTGTAATTAGGGTCTATATTTACCCCACCTGGCGAGGGCAGCAGCCAGCTCCATGCTGGCCAGAGGGATGAGCCAGCCCCAGGGTTCTGCACGGACTGGACTGCACTGCCATGGCTGGAACCAAGACACCAGAGGACACACATGGGTCTGAACCAAGACAACAGTGGACACACATGGGTCTGAGCCAAGACACCAGTGGACACACATGGGTCTGAACCAAGACACCAGTGGACACACATGGTCTGAACCAAGACACCAGAGGACACACATGGTCTGAGCCAAGACACCAGTGGACACACATGGTCTGAACCAAGACACCAGTGGACACACATGGGTCTGAGCCAAGACACCAGAGGACACACATGGTCTGAACCAAGACACCAGTGGACACACATGGTCTGAACCAAGACACCAGTGGACACACATGGGTCTGAACCAAGACACCAGTGGACACACATGGTCTGAACCAAGACACCAGTGGACACACATGGGTCTGAGCCAAGACACCAGTGGACACACATGGGTCTGAACCAAGACACCAGAGGACACACATGGGTCTGAACCAAGACACCAGAGGACACACATGGTCTGAACCAAGACACCAGAGGACACACATGGGTCTGAACCAAGACACCAGAGGACACACATGGGTCTGAGCCAAGACACCAGAGGACACACATGGTCTGAACCAAGACACCAGTGGACACACATGGGTCTGAACCAAGACACCAGAGGACACACATGGTCTGAAACAGGACACCAGAGGACACACATGGGTCTGAACCAAGACACCAGTGGACACACATGGTCTGAGCCAAGACACCAGTGGACACACATGGTCTGAACCAAGACACCAGTGGACACACATGGTCTGAACCAAGACACCAGAGGACACACATGGTCTGAACCAAGACACCAGTGGACACACATGGTCTGAACCAAGACACCAGAGGACACACATGGGTCTGAGCCAAGACACCAGAGGACACACATGGTCTGAACCAAGACACCAGTGGACACACATGGGTCTGAACCAGGACACCAGAGGACACACATGGGTCTGAACCAAGACACCAGTGGACACACATGGTCTGAACCAAGACACCAGTGGACACACATGGTCTGAACCAAGACACCAGAGGACACACATGGGTCTGAACCAAGACACCAGAGGACACACATGGGTCTGAACCAAGACACTAGTGGACACACATGGTCTGAACCAAGACACTAGTGGACACACATGGGTCTGAACCAGGACACCAGAGGACACACATGGTCTGAACCAAGACAACAGTGGACACACATGGGTCTGAACCAAGACAACAGTGGACACACATGGTCTGAACCAAGACACCAGTGGACACACATGGGTCTGAACCAAGACACCAGAGGACACACATGGTCTGAACCAAGACAACAGTGGACACACATGGGTCTGAACCAAGACAACAGTGGACACACATGGTCTGAACCAAGACACCAGTGGACACACATGGGTCTGAACCAGGACACCAGAGGACACACATGGGTCTGAACCAAGACAACAGTGGACACACATGGTCTGAACCAAGACACCAGTGGACACACATGGTCTGAACCAGGACACCAGAGGACACACATGGTCTGAACCAAGACACTAGTGGACACACATGGGTCTGAACCAGGACACCAGAGGACACACATGGTCTGAACCAAGACACCAGAGGACACACACGGTCTGAACCAAGACACACATGGTCTGATTACTCTGCCAATGACTGATAAGAAGCGTGGTTTTGTCCCTCGGGATGCTGAGAAGACAGATAGTTGTGGCTCCAAAGAAAAGGGGTGGATTCAAAACATTTCACTAAGATTCTGCAGATGAAAGCACATGTTGTTGTCTTTTATATTTTATTTAAAAAAAATGTATAGAACAGAACACAAAACAAAACAGACAACCAGGCTCAGACACAGGAAAAGGGAAAAAAGAAAATAAGACAAAAATCACCAACATTCAATATTGCAACACGCTGCTATAAAGGTGCTTATGCACTTGTAAGAGATGTACATGGGATCTCACAAAAGGGTTACATGAGGAATCAACTGGGTGAGTCACCCATCGGCCCTAACCTCATCCAGGTAGGCTAGAAACAGCTGATGAAACCTAACCTCATCCAGGTAGGCTAGAAACAGCTGATGAAACCAAACCTCATCCAGGTAGGCTAGAAACAGCTGATGAAACCTAACCTCATCCAGGTAGGCTAGAAACAGCTGATGAAACCTAACCTCATCCAGGTAGGCTAGAAACAGCTGATGAAACCTAACCTCATCCAGGTAGGCTAGAAACAGCTGATGAAACCTAACCTCATCCAGGTAGGCTAGAAACAGCTGATGAAACCTAACCTCATCCAGGTAGGCTAGAAACAGCTGATGAAACCTAACCTCATCCAGGTAGGCTAGAAACAGCTGATGAAACCTAACCTCATCCAGGTAGGCTAGAAACAGCTGATGAAACCTAACCTCATCCAGGTAGGCTAGAAACAGCTGATGAAACCTAACCTCATCCAGGTAGGCTAGAAACAGCTGATGAAACCTAACCTCATCCAGGTAGGCTAGAAACAGCTGATGAAACCTAACCTCATCCAGGTAGGCTAGAAACAGCTGATGAAACCTAACCTCATCCAGGTAGGCTAGAAACAGCTGATGAAACCTAACCTCATCCAGGTAGGCTAGAAACAGCTGATGAAACCTAACCTCATCCAGGTAGGCTAGAAACAGCTGATGAAACCTAACCTCATCCAGGTAGGCTAGAAACAGCTGATGAAACCTAACCTCATCCAGGTAGGCTAGAAACAGCTGATGAAACCTAACCTCATCCAGGTAGGCTAGAAACAGCTGATGAAACCTAACCTCATCCAGGTAGGCTAGAAACAGCTGATGAAACCTAACCTCATCCAGGTAGGCTAGAAACAGCTGGTGAAACCTAACCTCATCCAGGTAGGCTAGAAACAGCTGATGAAACCTAACCTCATCCAGGTAGGCTAGAAACAGCTGATGAAACCAAACCTCATCCAGGTAGGCTAGAAACAGCTGATGAAACCTAACCTCATCCAGGTAGGCTAGAAACAGCTGATGAAACCTAACCTCATCCAGGTAGGCTAGATACAGCTGATGAAACCTAACCTCATCCAGGTAGGCTAGAAACAGCTGATGAAACCAAACCTCATCCAGGTAGGCTAGAAACAGCTGATGAAACCTAACCTCATCCAGGTAGGCTAGAAGCAGCTGATGAAACCAAACCTCATCCAGGTAGGCTAGAAACAGCTGATGAAACCAAACCTTCTCCAGGTAGGCTAGAAACAGCTGATGAAACCAAACCTCATCCAGGTAGGCTAGAAACAGCTGATGAAACCAAACCTCATCCAGGTAGGCTGAACCAAGACACCAACACACCCCTCTCCTGCTCTCTCCTCTTGCTCCTTCCCCACCTCCTATACCCTCCAACATCTCCCATTCCCTCCCCACCCCATCACTCTCTCACATTCCCCCTGCTCTTCCCCCTTCTCCTGCTCTCTCCTCTGCTCTCTCTTCATTTCTATATTTTCTATATTATCAATTGTTCAAATGTTATCTTTATTCTGTATATTCTTGTTACTGTGTGTTAGCTAGAATCAGCTAGACATACTTTCTGTGAAGCCCTCTGAGACATGCTTGTGAATTAGGGCTATATAAATAAACTTGACTTGACTTGACTTGACTAGAAACAGCTGATGAAACCAAACCTCATCCAGGTAGGCTAGAAACAGCTGATGAAACCTAACCTCATCCAGGTAGGCTAGAAACAGCTGATGAAACCTAACCTCATCCAGGTAGGCTAGAAACAGCTGATGAAACCTAACCTCATCCAGGTAGGCTAGAAACAGCTGATGAAACCTAACCTCATCCAGGTAGGCTAGAAACAGCTGATGAAACCAAACCTCATCCAGGTAGGCTAGAAACAGCTGATGAAACCTAACCTCATCCAGGTAGGCTAGAAGCAGCTGATGAAACCAAACCTCATCCAGGTAGGCTAGAAACAGCTGATGAAACCAAACCTTCTCCAGGTAGGCTAGAAACAGCTGATGAAACCAAACCTCATCCAGGTAGGCTAGAAACAGCTGATGAAAGCTCACCCATCGGCCCTAACCTCATCCAGGTAGGCTAGAAACAGCTGATGAAAGCACATATTACATGAAAAAACGCACATGTCAAAGGCATTCTTCTCAGATTAGCCAGTTACTGTATGTTTAGATCCACAGAAGATTGTTAACAAAGGTACACAGAGCAAAATTAAGTTATTTTATTTGATTGATTTTCTAATTCCCCTAGTGACTAATTCCCCCCTAACTTTATATCCCCTTATTGCGGCTTCCTACCCACAGACATGGCCAATTGTGGCTGCATCGATGCACAACCAAGCCGGAGGCAACACGGGGGCTCGAACCTGCCACCCACCCGTCGTGATGATAGGTAGGGAATCTACCACTGCACTACCCGGACGGCCAAAATTAAGCTGTATACGAGAGGGAAGTAGACACTCTCACCTCAAAGAAAGGAGAGGAATCCTTCCCTCACTCTAATGGTCTCCAGCTTTCGTGAGATAGTCGCCCTCAGAAACCATTTCGGGGAGAAGCTGCGGCTTCCCTTGATGAGGACGACTGATTGACTCTCATGTGAGAAGCCGAGCAGACCTCCCAGCGAGGTTACATTGTTACATACTCAAACAGCATGGACACTTCTCTGTTTACTCTGTGGCCAGACTGCCATCAAATCCCATCTGAAGCAACAACGTGATCACCGTGCAGAGGAGCGGAGAAAGCGGAGAGACCGACTTCGATGTGTCCTCTTCTCACACATCGGGCACAAATAAGCCATCTTGTTGTGGCATCAGCGAAACCGCCGAGACAATCGGAAATGTCGTGTGTTATGTAGCGTGGCGTTGAACACGTATACATATACATACTTCACTCTCGATGCATCCAAAATGACTGGCCTCGGGGCGTCTGTGTGTGTTCCGCGGGCCTATAGAAGCCTGCTCTGGTGGATGGGGTGTTAATGGGAGTGGCGGCGGTTCTCACGTTCTCCAGAGAGAGTAGAGAGAGAGAGAGAGGGGGAGATGATGAACATCTGAAAGCTGTCAGGGTGAGGCTTTGCCCACTCTGGACTCAAGAGGGCTCTACACTGAAGCCCACGCCTCTTCTATTTCAGAGAGACGGCCAGGGAAGGGCCAGATACAGAGCCAGATAGAGAAACTGAGAGCGCTAATGTGCGCTCTTTTGTATATTGATTTAATGTGGAAAGGAGAAATGGAACACATGAGTCGGTGATAGAAAGATAGGGAAAGAGAAGAAGAAAGCGAGAGAACACCAAAACCAAAGGAAGAGGAACGCTCAAAGAACTTTGATCTGGGTCCCAACTAAGCCATCTCTGGTTTGAGGCGGTGAAGCCATGTGAGGAGTGCAGCCAGGGGCGGACAAGCATGCTGACTCAGGCCTCCTCTCCGTGGTGGTGGTGGTGTGTGACCAGGGAGATTTGGAGCCCGAGCTGGAGCTGTTCTGTAACCTCTGGTACTGACAGAGAGAGGGAGAGAGAGAGAGAGAGAGGAGGGGGAGAGAGAGAGAGAGAGAGAGAGAGAGGGAGAGAGAGAGGAGGGGGAGAGAGAGAGAGAGAGAGAGAGAGAGAGGGAGAGAGAGAGAGGAGGGGGAGAGAGAGAGAGAGAGAGGAGGGGGAGAGAGAGAGAGAGAGAGAGAGAGAGGAGGGGGAGAGAGAGAGAGAGGGAGAGAGGGAGAGAGGGAGAGAGAGAGAGAGGAGGGGGAGAGAGAGAGAGATGGAGAGAGAGAGAGAGAGAGAGGAGGGGGAGAGAGAGAGAGAGGGAGAGAGGGAGAGAGAGAGAGAGAGAGAGGAGGGGGAGAGAGAGAGAGATGGAGAGAGAGAGAGAGAGACCGGCGGACTTGGCTGGAATGTCCCAGCTGCACATCCCCACCACCAGTAACCGCTGGGCCCTCATTGAAGACGCTGGCTCAGACAGACAGACTCTCCTCCACTGATGCAATCTGAACTAATGAGAACGTTTCACTGAAACAAAGTGATTTACATGCAGCGCGAGTACCATTTGATTTAAATGACTTCTCCGAGCGATCGGCCGAGCAGAGGACGTCTAGTGGCCGAGGCGAGGATCTGGAAAAGCGTTTAGCCGGGCGATTTGCAGCGCTGCCGAAAAGCGGAACACCTCGCGACAATAGAGCAGGGGTTGTGTGTGTTAAAAGGACTTTAACACTGTGACACACCTGATGTCAACATCCAGGTTCAAACACTTGGCCTGGAGCCAGCCGACGTCCACTCATGTTACTTAAGCAAACACACACATACACACACACACACACACACACACAGACAAAGGCACTGTACATGCACTCTGTATTGTGCAGCTCTAAGTGCGCCGCAAAGACAATAAACGGCGTATACCTTTTTCACGCCTGTGCGACTTCCTGACGTCAGATAATAACACACATACCTCTGAAACACTAAAGCCTTTCACAAAGGTGTCAAACCTGCACAGACGCGCGCGCCCGCGCTCAGCAACGCATAGGTATGCGTATAGGTACGCTGCCTATACGCATGCACGCGGAAAACACATGCAAACGCACAGTCGCCCTCCCTTTCCCGACCATACAAGGTGATGTGCCTTGCAGGTATTCCCGTGTGCTTCAATATTTAATCTGCGGAGGCATGTGGTGTTTTCGCAGGATTCCCCGTGTTTACAGATGAGAGAGCCCAGGGCCTGAGACAGACCCTGCACCTCACTAATGAAAACTCTCTGGGAGGTCCGGACCGGCGCTGAAAAGTGTGAGAATATTTGACCAGCCTTCATACACACCACCCCCCCCCCCCCCCCTCTCTCACATCCCTCAACACACACACACACACTCTCTTCCAGCCCACTTCCTCATTGCCACCGCGGTGATGCGGTCCTGCACTGCCATTGGGTGAGAGATTTCCAATAAGGAAGTAAGGAGTGGTTTGGGAGCGGAGGTTTGACGGTGGGACTAGCTTGGTGTGGGATGGTTACCCGTGGGAAGAGGCGAGCAGGGGAAGCCACTTGTGTAGCATATCACCATAAATCAATGGTAGATGAATCACCCAGAGCAGCCAGTGGTGAGATCTCTGCGTTAATGTCAACATGTTTACCACTGGATCAGAGCATGGAGTCAAAACGTACAGTAAAGGGCTGTGGAGTGATAGTGGGATCACAGGCCTAAATACAAGTGGCCTGTTCTCCCAGAATCCACCTCTCCATCGTAGATGTATCTGTTACATGGGGAACTGTGTCCTGGGTGGAGAGCTGCGTTTGAACACCTTCATTTCTGTGAGTGGATGTCTGCTGTTTTGAGAGCGTTGGTGAAGGTTTGATGAGAAGACTTACCTGGACAGGTGACAGCTGGGCTCTGGGGTCAAACACTCGTAGCATCTTGTCCTGGACAGACAGAGAGAGAGAGAGAGAGAGAGAGAGAGAGAGAGAGAGAGAGAGAGTGTGTGAGAGAGAGAGAGAGAGAGAGAGAGAAGAAACTTTAGCTGGACTAGAAAAATAAATAAATTATTCACAATAAATTGTGGCACTTCACATATTGAGAAGTGTTCTAACAACTCAGTTTTAAATCTGGTCTGTATGGTGAGTGACTGGTTGTTAAGTTAAGTTAAGTTAAGTTAAGTTAAGTTAAGTTAAGTTAGGTTATCCTTTATTTATCCCCATGGGGAAATTCATCCTCTCTGCAATCTGCATTTGACCCATCCTCTACTAGGAACCTTCCTAGAACTAGGAGCAGTGGGCAGCTGCAGTGCAGCGCCGGGGGACCAACTCCAGTTCTTTTGCCATTGCCTTGGTCAGGGGCACTGACAGGAGTATTAACCCTAACATACATGTCTTTTGGTGGTGGGAGGAAACCGGAGCACACCGGAGGAAAACCCACGCGAACACGGGGAGAACATGCAAACTCAACACAGAAAGGACCTGGGACGGACCGGGATTCGAACACGGGACCTTCTTGCTGTGAGGCAGGCAACAGTGCCGTGGTAAGTCTTTCTTTTCCAGTCTCAAACAGCAAAACAACATATAGACAGAGCCTGGTGAGTAACAATGACGTGTGCGTGACAAGTCTGCGTTTGACAGTGAACTTTGCCTTTGTGAGAAGCATGAATGCGATGTGCAAAGAGGTCAAAGAGCATGTGAGAGGTGAGAGGTCGGGATTTTAAGTTCTCACAGAGAAAAGGGCAGAAGAGGCTCCTCACACAGCTGTGACTCGCTCCACAGAAATACCACTCATAGTATGAAACGCTGAACATATGACACGTGACCAGCGACGCCATTTTCACTTTGAGATATTTTGCAAATCATTAATAATAATAATAATAATATCACCTCCATCTCAAGATAATTCTCAGATGGAGCACCACATAAAGACACACTATCCCCCTAGCTAGCATATCGATGCAATCTTACTGATCCATCGTTAGCAACAGTTAATCCGGTGACCTCTCCGCGGCCCTACGCGCCTTGACCCCGACCGGCCCAACCAGCAGACGGCATCAATCACGGCAGCCAATCAGAGCGGTTCCAGCGTGATTGAGAGGAAATGGCAGCTAATGGGATCAGGCTGTGACCGGGACGTGCGTGTCTGCCGCCCCCGTCACTCAATAGCACCGTGCGGCTGTGATCACAGCGGCAGGCTTGACATCGGGGGGCTGATAGCACGTAATAACTATGAGGGCTTAGAGCAAAGCGCCACGCACACACTTAGCACACATATACATGTCACAGGGAATCAGGGGGGCTGACGATGACGCGTTCAAGCACACGCACACACACACACACACACAAAAGAAATGGCCCACATAGACATGCCGCGCGGGGACACCGTGCGGTTCAACACACTGCCCCCACACACAGTACACACATAAATACACACATCAAACAGGCCAGCTGTCTATGCAGCGGCGAAGGATTCCCCCCTCTCCCTGCGCTCGGCTCTCCCCAGCCGCCCATGTGGGGATTTATTTGCTGTTTATTGGCTAGAATAGCAAACAGGGGCTTTTCCTAATGTGCCGTTTCTCTCTCTTTATCTCACTGTGTGTGTGACTGTGTGTGTGTGTGTGTGTGTGTGTGTGTGTGACTGTGTGTGTGTGTGTGTGTGTGTGTGTGTGTGTGTGTGTGTGTGTGTGTGTGTGTGTGTGCGTGTACTAGCCCACCCACGAATAGGAGTGCCCCAAGGCTATGTCTTCGGGCCTCTGTGACCTAAGCCTAAGCCAAAGACTCACAGAGCAGTGCCAGAGCGACACACACACACACAAACAAAAACACACACACACACACACACACACACACACACCCTCTGAACAAGAGCTCGCCATGCACACATGCACACACACACGCGCGCACACACACACACACACACACACACACACACACACACACACACACGTGGCAGGTTCATTTGGGGATTTACCAGCCACTGTGCCTGGCCAGCGGACAAGAAAGTGAGAGTTCCCTACCCAGACGCACACCCTCACATAAACACAACACACACACACACGCACAGAGGAATGTACACATGTACACACAAACACACACTTGCCAATACAGGCGGTTCAGTGGCAGCTCATCCTGAGTGTTGTTATGCAAACAACAACATGTGAGCGAGGAAAGGATCTGGCCGTGCAAACAGACAGATGAGGGACCGGCCACATACAGATGTGCCCACCGTACAAGCAAACACACACACACTCAAACAAGCACACACACTCCCTCTTAAGCCTATGACAATAACCCATATAAACACACACACACACACACACACACACACACACGTACACAGACGCACACACACGGTGATCCACCTAAACTCATAAATGCACAGATGGAGGGATGTGTGTGTGCTGAGACAGCAGCTGTTTAATCAAAGTGACAGAGCAGCCGCCTCACTCTCAAGCTGCTGTTAATGAGTTTTTCCTGCAACACAACTTTCACACACACACACACACACACACACACACACACACACCCGCACACACACACACACACACACACCCGCACACACACACACACACACACACACACACACACACACACACACAGGGAATCTGCAACCGAGGGCGCTCTCTTCTTCGCTCATCAAACACACCACGCTGCCAGCCTCCCTGACCCCCGTCTCCCACGGTTACCAAAGTGTGTTGTGATTGGCCGTTTCAGACGGCAAGGACCCTCTCTCCATCCTATCTCCTTCTTCTTTTCACCATGAGGAACACATGTGGTGCCGAGTTGAGCCATAATGTGACCAAAGCTACACTTTCAGCGTCCAGAGTGGAGCGAAGGAGCGATAAATCCTACAACACCTCATTTGGTAAACAGTGCACCTCCCTCTCCTGTCCATCAGTCATATAAACACGTCTTTTCCTCCCTCGCTAGCTGCGCTGCTCTCCCTACCTGTGGACTTCCCTTCCCTTAACTGAATGGCGCCTTTCTCCGTCATAAATATACATCTCTCCAGGTCCAGAACCCGGCCTGTCACAAGCCCGGCTCTTTGGGGTGGTGGTCTCCCCTTCATCTTCCCCCACCCCGGCCAGTGCGCCCCAATGTTTACCTTATGGGAGGGCCAGGGGATTGGACCCACATGTTGGCAGGCCCTATTTGCTTTAATAAGCTGGATTGGAGAGATTGAAGGGGCCTTTTTGGGTTCAATGACACCAGAGGCCCGACAGGACCAGAACCTCAGAGGCCCCTGGGCTCTGATCTTGGCTCACGTTTCTCCCCTCTCCTTCCTCTTCTGCTGCCTTGTTCTTTCAGGCTAGGCTCAGGCTGACGCTAGCCTAGCGCTGGTGAGGGCTATTATCCTGTCAAGGTAAATGTCGCCATTTGGGTAGGAGGCACTGATGGCTGGGCTAATTTGTTTCTTGTCAGTGCAAATACAAAAAGGGGTATTAAACTGACAGTCATAGCTGCTAAATACACACATATGGCAGATCTCGATGCAAAAGTTTGTTCTGTCTCAGGCACAAGTTAGCTTGTTGCGCTTTGCCTAAATTATACACCAGAGGGCTCTGCCTCACTGTCAAACCAATTAGGGTATGTCTCTGTCTCTCTCAGTGTCTCTCTCTCTGGGTCTCTCTCTCTCTCTCAGTCTCTGAGGATGTAAGGGAACAAACACACAGACATTCAGTCACTGCGCTGCACACGTTGAGTGCAGAAACCCTGGTGCAATAATGGATTAAGTTCACCTCCACTGATGAAACAGCCACTAGCTCTCCTAATAAACTAAAGCTATTCATGAAACGATTCTACTTCGACTCATAAACCGATTCTTTTTCTGCCCCCTACTCATAAAGCTCCTTCCACCTCCCACCCAAAAGATTAACAACAAGGCCTGCGAGCTCTGTGATGATCTCCTGGTGACAGGGAGGAGATGGCTGGCTCAAACACCCAACCCAGGCTCCTTCTCTCTGTTCCCTTCCAATTCAGCCATGACTACTGTGAGTTACCAGGGGAGTGATGGAGATGGATTCCTGATGAAGAGGAAGGGGAGGTCAGCCTGTCGATTTTTCAGAAATTCGCGTCCGACGTGTACACACCTGTGGCTGTGATTGACAGGTGGGTCAAAACTCGCATTGCAATTTCGTGCTGTATAGTCACATCGCTCTTGGTGTGTAAGGACCTTAAAGTCGACCTGAACCCGTTCGTCACGTGCGTAGCAGTCCGTTTCAGACTGAAAACATAACTTGTCTGAGATCACAGGTTGAGAGGCGGGTCATAGTAATATGTCGATGATTTTATTTGACAATTCTGGGGACTGGATTGGGCTTTGGCCAATCCTGGGGTGTTCGGCCTCCAAATCGAGTGGGATTCAGCGTGTTGTGGCGCTCTCCTCGGGAAGAGCCTGCTGACGCGAGGTTAGTGGCTGAGTGGAGCTCAGCGAGCCGCAGGCAGCCAGCTGCCTTCGTGTTGCCGAGCGGAGAGTGCAGCCCGTCGGCCTGGAATCCCCGAGATGCGACCCCTGACAACCAGCAGGCTCTCAAGCGCGCGCCTTTATCGCTGCTGCAAATACGATATTCCTGGAATGCGCGTTTTAACGAGCCAGTTACATTTCTTTGCATTCTTAGACATTACCGTTTTTGTTTTTTGTTCATGTTTCATACAATTGGCCAAGTTAGTAGTTAGTTTATGGGATAGGAATTCTGCCAGATGACAGGCACTAGGCGCCATTTTCTCCTTCTTTTGGAAGAGAAAATTATCCTGAAATGAAGATTTGATTGACAGCTGCCATGTTGTGATATGATTGTTTGAAATGGAGTATAAATTTGATAGTACTAGGTGATGTCAGCAAACTGTAGATTACTGTTATCAATGAAATCTTGAAAAATGAACTTTTGATGTGAAAAAGTGTGAAAAACTAAAGAAATTACATTTTTCGATTTTTGTGATTTTTTTTTTGCATACATTATTAAATAGGTGCACTGCATACCCAGGTATTTGAACTAAAAGAAAAGAAAAGTCATTTTTGGGTTGAGCTCGACTTTAAGAGTTGCAATTGGTGCCTCCTCCTGAGCGGATTTATTTTAACGTTTCATTTATTGTCGTGATTTATTCTGACATTTTTCCATTTTCTCTTTTCTTTCTCTCAGGTACCCCCTCAACATGCCCCTAGTGCTACGCGTACCCCCGTTTGGGAAGCACTGCCCTAAATAACAAGTTACTACAGTTTCCATTCTGACTGGGAAAAGCTCCACAGGCACTCAACCAGCAAGCCAAGTCTACTCATGCTACTGAACATTTCTTTAATATGCTTTTGTCGTCACTATTACCTAAGAGTCTAAGACTAACTGGTTATTAGGTGTTTTACGCCACAGCATTTCCAACTTTATCCCTTTTTCCCCCTGAGGAGAACGCATTTCCCAGAACTGACTAACTCATTCCTGCCATCCACTGTGTGTTCCACGCCCCTGTTTATGAGAGTCGCCCCCTGTTGACATGTTGATGGAACAAACCCCACATCAACATGAAATGACCCACACAGGTTTGAGGGGCAGTGGTCTCCAGCGTACAGCAACACTGCATTGAAGGTGAGCCATTGGCTACATCTAGTGGTCAGACGCCGCAACTACAATAATCAAACCTCAACCAGATACAGTCTTGTTCATGGAATATAATATCATTTCCACACATCAAGTCACACTCCTTAACAAAATGTCCAACGAGGTAAAGATGTGTCTTCCCTAAAATGAAAAACTGAATTTTGGATGCTAGGAAAACGTAAGGTGAAGCTGTGCAGGTGATTAAAATGCATTTTCTATTAATAATTAAAAAAATATAATACCGTGTGTATATATATATATATAATATATAATTGTTTTAATTTAACTTTAAATGCATGTGGATGCGGTGTAAGTGTCCCCACTCACCTTGCAGGAGGAGGCCAGCAGAGAGCCGTCCCGCTTCCAGCTCAGACTTTGCAGCTGATCACTGTGCTGCTCCAGAACTGCACACACACACACGCACACACACACACGGACGGACACACACACACACACACACACACACACACACACACACGCACACACACACACACACACACACACACACACACACACACACACACACACACACACACACACACACACACACACGGGTGAGAGGAGGAGAGGGCTGGAGAGACAGTCCTCATGTTAAAGAAGCATAGAAGAAGAGGAGAGATGAGGACAAAATGTTTTGACAAATCACAATTCCAAATGATGAAACAGATGCAGAGCACAGAATGAGAGCACAACTATGGACAAGACAGAAAACACAGAGAGAGAGAGAGAGAGAGAGAGAGAGAGAGAGAGAGAGAGAGAGAGAGAGAGAGAGAGAGAGAGAGAGAGAGAGAGAGAGGTCACTGCCAAATCCATTTAAAACTAATGCAGAGGTGAAGCTATGTAGCACACAGAAACACAGCATGAAAAAAAAACAGACAGACAGATAATGCAATAATAAAGCATGGGTAAAATACACCAATGAAGTGATCATATGTCCTTATATACATGTAGCTGAGGCATATGACAGAAGCTATCAATGTGACTGGTATAATAGAGGTTACAGTGACTACGTTTACATGCACACAATATTCCACTATTATTCGGAAAATGACAATATTCTGAATTTGATAAGGGTCATGTAAACAGCATATTCCAGTTGCATTTTCCGAATTTGCCCTTTTTCCGAATTTAGCATTTTCCGATTAAGACGTGGGTTATTCCAGTATTATTCAGGTTTTAGGAGGATTCTTTGATCATGTATACAGCGCATTCGGAATATGCGTCTCAATCAGGGTTTTTACCGCAGTTTGCGACGCATGTTGCCTGTTTGTGGTCAACTGATGTGCTAGAAAGCTGTGCTAGCTGTGCTAGAAAGAGCTAGAAGAGGCGATATAATCATAATAATCCATCATCTCTGGAATGCAAAAAGACATCGATTTAAAGAGAGAGATATTTAAAGAGAGAGTGGTGCCCACGGAAGTCCACAATGCTTGCGAGCCTGCGAGGTAATAACGTAGGCTACTAGCCTACTTTTTATGAAAGACTTGGATGCGCAACATCAAACCTTTCAGCAGCAAGCTCCTGAAATGGACCAAGTGATGCCCGTAAGAATAGTGCTGCTCTGTTTATTCTCAACAGAAAAACTCCACGGCTCCGCCTACCTGCATCGCTCTCTCCCCCCCTCCTCCACGTGTCGGGGAGGGCGAGCTACGGCTGCATGTAAACGGGAATAATAGTGGATTACGGTATTCATTTAGTCGGAATATTGTCATTTTCCGAATATGGGCAAAAAGCGGAATATTGTGTGCATGTAAATGTAGTCAGTGTCATGACTGGGCACAGCTTGTGTAGAGGGTGCAGTCTTACTGGGACACCAAACAGCTGAGAGGAGATGAGGAGTGCACGTGTTAAAGGCAGTTACACACCGGATGATTTGAAATGAACCAAACAGTGAAGGACAAACAAACAAACAAACAAACACACAAACAAACAAACACAGTCATTCAAACAAACAGACTCTTCTTTCACGTCTTGTCCTTCAACCACATCAAGGTAAAACAGGGATCTAGTAGGAATGGGCGTAATGGAAGGCAGTGTGGGGTCAGCAGTGAGCAGCAGCAGCCAGGCCAGCTGTCATGGTGGAGGGGTGAGGTGTGTGTGGGTGTGGGGTGAGGCCAGAGGATAGTAGTGACTACATCCTGAAGCCAGTCCAGGGAGACTGGGAGCAGGACTGCCAACCAAAACGTTACCTCTGCTGCTCCAGCACTGAGACAGAGCCACAGGGCTGTAAAACGTAGGCAGTGTCAGTGAGACAATCCACCAACGGAGAGAAAAAAAAGCCTAACCAAACCAACCAGTTCAGTTCAGTCCATTCCAAGTATAACAGTGACACATAGAAACAAGACAAGGCAGAACACAATCTGAAAAGCTGACTGGTTGACAGAGACAGGAGTGTTAAACGTTACAGACACAGTGAATGATGTCATCCACAGATGCAAAACGACAAAGACGATTTTGTGTGTTTGTGTATTTACACTGTACACGCATCCATACACACACACATATATATTTATATATATATATATATATATATATATATATATATATATATATATATATATATATATATATATATATATATATATATGCATGTGTGTCTGGGTACAGCTCCCACATTATGGTGCCAGTGGCTACCTGCTAGCGGTGCGTCCTTGCGGCTGGTGTCCCAAAGCAGGGGGGACTTGCTGGAGGCGAGAGCCAGCAGGCCAGAGGAGGTTGGGTGGAAGAGGACCAGCTCCAGCCTGCCCTGCCCGGGACACAGGGTGAGCTCCGGCCCGCCGGGCTGCTCCTGCTCTGGATCACACAGACGCCACAGCTTCATCTGTGCACACAGAGACAGACGGATGAATAATGGTGGACGGCAGGGACAGATACGGCTATGTTACGGTGGGGGTGTGTGTGTGTATGTGTGTGTGTGTGTGTGTGTGTGTGTGTGTGTGTGTGTGTGTGTGTGTGTATGTTAGGGCTGTCACTTTTTCCCAAAATAAAGTTTGAACGAACATTAATTGCCCGCAAAATGTTCGAATATATTCGATTCGATATATATATATATTTTTTGGGTGCATCCAACTCGAGACAACTTTTCAGACCCTGGAGACAATCTTTCTCAGAAGAGACTAACGCGACAAATCTGGAGACTTTTCTGACATGGGATTAACATTACCAGCAAGCAGCAGTTGGTTAATTTTAGTTAATTCAAAAAAATCAAAAATTCAAAAAAAAAAAAAAAAACGAACAGGTCAATTATACATTCGAACATGCCCTCCTCCCCCACATTCGAAGTTAAATTCGAATTTCGAATAAAAAGTGACAGCCCTAGTGTGTGTGTGTGCGGGAAGGGGGGGTTGGTGGGAGGGAATGAGTTGAGTCTGCTATTGGTCCGTGATCGGCAAGCTGCGCGATCACTGCACAGGCGATCTGTCAATCACCCCCTTTTCTATCATCTATTTTACTCCAAAGGGGCCCGTTATATAAAAAATGACGCCCCTACAGTTGTTATGAAAAGGTGAAATTAGCTATATAGACCAAAACCGTGTTTTGCCCCTGACTGGAAAGATGTTTAATCCTGTTACAAAGTCGGACATTTTAACATGGGGGGAATGCCTACTAACATGACGCTGCCAGATGGACGGTTTAGCTCCACATTACGTTTCACTAAACCAGTCGATCTGGGAATGCAGTAACCCGACCCGCTGACGGAGGCGGGCACTTTTTCCAAGCTACTTGGCAGGTGATTGGATGACCCATCTGTCTATCACCGCTGGTGCGTGTTAACTTCAACCAATCAGATCGCCATGCCTCTGACATCACGTTTGCGACCGGAGGAAGGTGCCTGTGCCTGATCTCCGTGGTAGTCTATCATTGATTGAGTCCTCACCGTCCTCATCGTCGTAAAGTCGCCTTCGAAGCATGACGTTCGATTATAACGAACTAGTTGTGTGGCTTAGCCTTCCCAAATGTTGAGGGTCGTTTTTTAGAATTTAATACATAGAATTGGGAACGTTACATTCAATTTCATTCAGACTGCCTGTCACTTCCGCAGCAGCAGCCATGTTGACGAGTGAAAAGAACTACAAAGACCATGTACCCACTACTTGCCCAGATGAACCTAAGCCGCCTAAGGCTGCCGCTGATTCGTCGAGCCGGCCATGGTTCGGCCAATCATCCTAACTGCCTTGTGCATGACAAGATGGATTACGTCGAGAGAATCTCTTTTGATCTCGCGAGGTTATCCATCTTGCAAGCAAGGTTAAATGCCTACTGCCACAGATGCCTAGTGGCCATTCGAGGAACTACAGCTTTTCAATTCACTTCCGCGTAATCAGAGGGAAGCCGGGGGGGTTGGCCACTGATGAAGACTTACTATCTCTAATCTGCACCAAAACACAACTGTTCGTTACAACAGGTTTCATCATAGCATTCAACATAGCTAACTAAGTTTTAGCGTATTTTAAACTTACTTTTCCCTCACGCAACTTTTGTGTGCTTCTTGTGTATCTTGTCTTGATAAATTAGCAATGTTTTTTGTCCCAGGTTAGAAGTACTATGAGTTGGCCCTGGCCTTGGCGTGTCGCAAGTTCGATTGTTAATGTCACAAGCAGAAGTGATGTCAGCTTGATCTCGACTTTCATACCGGTCCCAGTCACAGTGTGGAAGTTGACATCGAGCTCAAATCACTTCTGCTTATTGTGATATTACCCAATGTTTGGCCCGTCAGGGCCAGGGCATCAAAACACTTCCAAACTCCATGAGCATGCCTGGTAAGAGTCCTCACACCTCAGTGGATTTCTGTTCATTTAAACTTTGAAGGTAATGCTTATGAGTCAACTCAGACTGTGCTCAAAGCCACAGCAGACAGCTGACTACGATCATTCTGTTGGAGATGCTGTGGACATCCAGATGGAGACTTCTAGCAGCTACTCAGCATCACACCCACAGATGAGGTGCGTCAGTGGAAGTTGTGATGGACTCTTTTCGAAGTGCTGGCTAAATGGCACGATATATCATTTGAATAATGTGTGCTTTTCCAACTGGCTTTGGATTTGACTGCAGAAAATTTACTGAAAGTCAGTAAATAAAAACCTGTTGTCATGAGTGGTGTCTCTATGAGTGTATATATATTGTAGACTGTAAAAAGAGATGGACAGAGTGATTGCTTTGTGGACTGCCATTTTGAAGGCTCCAGTTTGGCATTTCAGCTGCTGCCATCTGGGTTCTCGCGAAATGGAGCGAGACCAGGGGTTCGGTTTCCCACAGAGCCGCCTGCTATTGGTCCATTGGTCCATGATCGGTGAGCTGAGCGAGCGAGCACTGGACTGGTCAGGAGACCTGTCAATCACGCCCAAAACATTGTCTTTTTTATCATCTCTTTCACTCTAAACAGGTGAGTTATATAGAAATTCACCTATACTGTAGGGCACCTAGCTATAGAGACCAAAACCTTTTTTGAACCAGGCTGTAAACATGTTTATTTCTGCTGTAAAGTCTGGAATTTTAACATGAGGGTGAATGGGGAACGACTCCCTTTTGGAGCCAGCCTCAAGTGGCCATTCGAGGAACTGCAGTTTTTGGTAAATCCGATATTGCCTCAATGCGACCAAACAAATCTGCCCTGTCTGTGTATATTATGCACGTGCACATAAATGCAGCTGGTGCATGTGATGTGCATTCACTCACTCTCTCCGAACTTGCTGAAACAATATGCCCCCTGCTGGCACAAGTTAGCCAGGTTGCTGAAATAATATGCCCTGCTGGCACAAGTTAAGAAGAACCATCAGTCATATAACTGCTCTACAGATGTGGCACTTGGCACACATGTGTGTGTTGACACAGGTCCCTGAGGTAAACTCTGCTGCTGAGGCTGAAGATGCAGACCCACACTCAGCAGATTCCAGTAAGCCACGGCACCTGCGTGTGGCTGACGATAATGTGCTGACAGGAGGGCGCCTTCAAAGGCTTTTTAATAACAAACAGCAACGCAGTTCATCTCATATGTAACGTGCTGCCATCAACAACAGAGCTAGAGAGGATAGGAAAGGAGTGTAAGGATGGAAGGGAGGAAGGAAGGAAGGAAGGAAGGAAGGACTATTGAGACCTCACCGTTTCATCTGCGGAGCATGTTGCCAGGAGATTATCATCAAAGGGAGAGAAGTCCAGATCCGTCACCACATCTGAGGGAGAGAGAAGGAGAAGGAGAGAGAGAGAGAGAGAGAGAGAGGGAGAGAGAGAGGGGGAGAGAGAGAGAGAGAGAGAGAGAGAGAGAGGGAGAGAGAGAGAGAGAGAGAGAGAAAGAGAGTGGGGACAAGGACAAAAGCAAAGCAGATTGCGGGTCAGAGGCGTCTGTCTTCGTTTAATTTCTGAGCAAAAGCATTCATATTTCTCATGTGATTATGTGAATAACAGCTGTTTTAAAGAGAAGACAGTGAGCTTGAGGACTGGAATAAAGGCCGTTATCAGGCAGAGAAAGACAGACAGACAGACAGACAGAGACAGAGAGAGAGACACACAGAGACAGAGAGAGAGAGAGACAGACACAATTGTAGAAAACGGTAAATGATGCTACCAGCATGGCAGGGAATCTGAGTGACTGTCCATTTGCCATCTGAACCAGGCTTGACCGAGGACAGGCCCAGCATACCTCCACCTGGAGACAGAAGAACACACACACACACACACACACACACACACACACACACGCAATCAACAATCATATACTATATGACCATAATATACTGTATGTGTCCCTGTTTTTCTTAAAGCACTTAATACTTAATAGGGCTGAATGATTTTGAACAAAATATCTAATTGTGATTATTTTGACCGATATTGCAATTGTGATTTCCGATATACTGTAGAGTAGAGTACCGCAGGGATGATGTATTTATGTAGGCCAGCCTGGAAGTTAGCATGGTGCTGGGTTCCCTCATCTGAAGTTAGCATGGTGCTGGGTTCCCTCATCTGAAGTTAGCATGGTGCTGGGTTCCCTCATCTGAAGTTAGCATGGTGCTGGGTTCCCTCATCTGGAAGTTAGCATGGTGCTGGGTTCCCTCATCTGGAAGTTAGCATGGTGCTGGGTTCCCTCATCTGAAGTTAGCATGGTGCTGGGTTCCCTCATCTGAAGTTAGCATGGTGCTGGGTTCCCTCATCTGAAGTTAGCATGGTGCTGGGTTCCCTCATCTGAAGTTAGCATGGTGCTGGGTTCCCTCATCTGAAGTTAGCATGGTGCTGGGTTCCCTCATCTGAAGTTAGCATGGTGCTGGGTTCCCTCATCTGAAGTTAGCATGGTGCTGGGTTCCCTCATCTGGAAGTTAGCATGGTGCTGGGTTCCCTCATCTGAAGTTAGCATGGTGCTGGGTTCCCTCATCTGAAGTTAGCATGGTGCTGGGTTCCCTCATCTGAAGTTAGCATGGTGCTGGGTTCCCTCATCTGAAGTTAGCATGGTGCTGGGTTCCCTCATCTGAAGTTAGCATGGTGCTGGGTTCCCTCATCTGAAGTTAGCATGGTGCTGGGTTCCCTCATCTGAAGTTAGCATGGTGCTGGGTTCCCTCATCTGAAGTTAGCATGGTGCTGGGTTCCCTCATCTGAAGTTAGCATGGTGCTGGGTTCCCTCATCTGAAGTTAGCATGGTGCTGGGTTCCCTCATCTGAAGTTAGCATGGTGCTGGGTTCCCTCATCTGAAGTTAGCATGGTGCTGGGTTCCCTCATCTGAAGTTAGCATGGTGCTGGGTTCCCTCATCTGAAGTTAGCATGGTGCTGGGTTCCCTCATCTGAAGTTAGCATGGTGCTGGGTTCCCTCATCTGAAGTTAGCATGGTGCTGGGTTCCCTCATCTGAAGTTAGCATGGTGCTGGGTTCCCTCATCTGAAGTTAGCATGGTGCTGGGTTCCCTCATCTGAAGTTAGCATGGTGCTGGGTTCCCTCATCTGAAGTTAGCATGGTGCTGGGTTCCCTCATCTGGAAGTTAGCATGGTGCTGGGTTCCCTCATCTGGAAGTCAATGTGATTTTTGTATGGGGGTTTTGGTTGGGTGCCTGAAATAGGGTCTGTGGTTAACAAAAAGTTCATGAGACTGAGACCTTTAGATAATCTTCACAATCACAAATGAAACCCACTTTTATGATTTTTGCGATCGCCAAAAACCACGATAGCCAGAAAATGCTTCAGAAACCTCAAAAATGATGTTCCTTTGTGAAGATTATCTTGCTGAACACAATGGCCTCGGTTTCATAAACTTGTGTTATAACCACGGACCCGATTTCAGGCATCTGACCAAATTCCCCAGACAGAAATCCCATTGACGTCAAGACGAGGGAACCAACCGATGCTAATTTTGGGTTTTAGGGCTCATTACTGCGGCAACCTTTTACAGGGAATGGTCCTTTTTACATCAGTATTCTCATTTTCATTGAAAATATTGAACATATTCAAATGATTATGGTGTGATTTTTGCAGGGATCTGTACCAAACAAAGATGTTTTGTGAAGCCTGTAGAATATGATGTGTGTGGGCCAAGAAAGACACCTCTGCAGCATGAACATATTGAATCTAACATGGATACACATTTAGCCTTCAACCCATATTGCTCCTGCTGCGATTTGAAAATTGCAGCAATTGTTCAGCCAAACTTGACTTCACTTTGCCTTTCATCTTCTGCCTCTGGACGTCGAACTGATCTGATGTGGAGATGTGAGAGTTGCTCTCTGACACTCGCTTGGTAAAACACAAACATTATCAGAGTTGCGAGCGTACACACACACACACAGAGGGCTGTTCTGTTCCGTCTAGTAAACCGGCCTTATCACACTTACCAGCCTGTTCGGTGTTGAACGCCACCAGCTCGGAGCTGGCTTTGATGTGGTTCCCCAGGCCGGAGAAGGAGCCTGCACGCACATTGCTGATCCAGCCCTGCAGTCACAGACATGGACGGTGAGGGGAGGGACCAAAGAGGATGAGACACCTTGTGCTAACGCAGAGACGGGGCATTCTGGAAACGGGGATGAGATTGCGTAACAGAGGGGAATAGGAGAAATCATTCTGTTCTCTGTAAGGCTGCACATGGAGGAACTCTACAAATGAATGGAATCCTAAGTGTTCCCTTGACATGTCGACACAAGAGCACAGCCTCCAAGACCTGCATACCCCACTGTGCTAAAGCATCTGATCATATAGAAACAACACAGACATACCCCACTGTGTTAAAGCATCTGATCATATAGAAACAAGACAGGCATACCCCACTGTGCTAAAGCATCTGATCATATAGAAACAACACAGACATACCCCACTGTGCTAAAGCATCTGATCATATAGAAACAACACAGACATACCCCACTGTGTTAAAGCATCTGATCATATAGAAACAACACAGACATACCTCACTGTGCTAAAGCATCTGATCATATAGAAACAACACAGACATACCCCACTGTGCTAAAGCATCTGATCATATAGAAACAACAACACAGGCATACCCCACTGTGCTAAAGCATCTGATCATATAGAAACAACACAGACATACCTCACTGTGCTAAAGCATCTGATCATATAGAAACAAGACAGACATACCTCACTGTGCTAAAGCATCTAATCATATAGAAACAAGACAGACATACCTCACTGTGCTAAAGCATCTGATCATATAGAAACAAGACAGACATACCTCACTGTGTTAAAGCATCTAATCATATAGAAACAACACAGGCATACCTCACTGTGCTAAAGCATCTGATCATATAGAAACAACAACACAGGCATACCCCACTGTGCTAAAGCATCTGATCATATAGAAACAACACAGACATACCTCACTGTGCTAAAGCATCTGATCATATAGAAACAAGACAGACATACCTCACTGTGCTAAAGCATCTAATCATATAGAAACAAGACAGACATACCTCACTGTGCTAAAGCATCTGATCATATAGAAACAAGACAGACATACCTCACTGTGTTAAAGCATCTAATCATATAGAAACAACACAGGCATACCTCACTGTGCTAAAGCATCTGATCATATAGAAACAACACAGACATACCTCACTGTGCTAAAGCATCTGATCATATATAAACAAGACAGACATACCTCACTGTGCTAAAGCATCTGATCATATAGAAACAACACAGACATACCTCACTGTGTTAAAGCATCTGATCATATAGAAACAACACAGACATACCTCACTGTGCTAAAGCATCTGATCATATAGAAACAAGACAGACATACCCCACTGTGCTAAAGCATCTGATCATATAGAAACAACACAGGCATACATCACTGTGCTAAAGCTTCTGATAGAAACAAGACAGGCATACCCCACTGTGTTAAAGCATCTGATCATATAGAAACAACACAGACATACCCCACTGTGCTAAAGCATCTGATCATATAGAAACAACACAGACATACCTCACTGTGCTAAAGCATCTGATCATATATAAACAAGACAGACATACCCCACTGTGCTAAAGCATCTGATCATATAGAAACAAGACAGACATACCCCACTGTGCTAAAGCATCTGATCATATAGAAACAACACAGGCATACCTCACTGTGCTAAAGCATCTGATCATATAGAAACAAGACAGGCATACCTCACTGTGCTAAAGCATCTGATCATATAGAAACAAGACAGGCATACTCCACTGTGCTAAAGCATCTGATAATATATAAACAACACAGGCATACCCCACTGTGCTAAAGCATCTGATCATATAGAAACAAGACAGACATACCTCACTGTGCTAAAGCATCTGATCATATAGAAACAACACAGGCATACCTCACTGTGTTAAAGCATCTGATCATATAGAAACAAGACAGACATACCCCACTGTGCTAAAGCATCTGATCATATAGAAACAACACAGACATACCTCACTGTGCTAAAGCATCTGATCATATAGAAACAACACAGGCATACCTCACTGTGCTAAAGCATCTGACCATATAGAAACAACACAGACATACCTCACTGTGCTAAAGCATCTGATCATATAGAAACAACACAGGCATACCCCACTGTGCTAAAGCATCTGATCATATAGAAACAACACAGACATACCTCACTGTGCTAAAGCATCTGATCATATAGAAACAACACAGGCATACCCCACTGTGCTAAAGCATCTGATCATATAGAAACAACACAGACATACCTCACTGTGCTAAAGCATCTGATCATATAGAAACAACACAGGCATACCTCACTGTGCTAAAGCATCTGACCATATAGAAACAACACAGACATACCTCACTGTGCTAAAGCATCTAATCATATAGAAACAAGACAGACATACCTCACTGTGCTAAAGCATCTGATCATATAGAAACAAGACAGACATACCTCACTGTGCTAAAGCATCTGATCATATAGAAACAACACAGGCATACCCCACTGACTGTGCTAAAGCATCTGATCATATAGAAACAACACAGGCATACCCCACTGTGCTAAAGCATCTGATCATATAGAAACAACACAGGCATACCCCACTGTGCTAAAGCATCTGATCATATAGAAACAAGACAGACATACCCCACTGTGCTAAAGCATCTGATCATATAGAAACAACACAGGCATACCTCACTGTGCTAAAGCATCTAATCATATAGAAACAAGACAGACATACCTCACTGTGCTAAAGCATCTGATCATATAGAAACAAGACAGACATACCTCACTGTGCTAAAGCATCTGATCATATAGAAACAACACAGACATACCTCACTGTGCTAAAGCATCTGATTATATAGAAACAAGACAGGCATACCTCACTGTGCTAAAGCATCTAATCATATAGAAACAAGACAGGCATACCTCACTGTGCTAAAGCATCTAATCATATAGAAACAACACAGGCATACCTCACTGTGCTAAAGCATCTAATCATATAGAAACAACACAGGCATACCTCACTGTGCTAAAGCATCTGATCATATAGAAACAACACAGACATACCTCACTGTGTTAAAGCATCTGATCATATAGGAACAACACAGACATACCTCACTGTGTTAAAGCATCTGATCATATAGAAACAAGACAGACATACCTCACTGTGTTAAAGCATCTGATCATATAGAAACAACACAGACATACCCCACTGTGTTAAAGCATCTGATCATATAGAAACAACACAGGCATACCTCACTGTGCTAAAGCATCTGATCATATAGAAACAACACAGACATACCTCACTGTGTTAAAGCATCTGATCATATAGAAACAACACAGACATACCTCACTGTGCTAAAGCATCTGATCATATAGAAACAACACAGACATACCTCACTGTGCTAAAGCATCTAATCATATAGAAACAACACAGGCATACCTCACTGTGCTAAAGCATCTGATCATATAGAAACAACACAGACATACCTCACTGTGCTGAAGCATCTAATCATATAGAAACAACACAGGCATACCTCACTGTGCTAAAGCATCTAATCATATAGAAACAAGACAGACATACCTCACTGTGTTAAAGCATCTGATCATATAGAAACAACACAGGCATACCTCACTGTGCTAAAGCATCTGATCATATAGAAACAACACAGGCATACCTCACTGTGCTAAAGCATCTGATCATATATAAACAAGACAGACATACCTCACTGTGTTAAAGCATCTGATCATATAGAAACAACACAGACATACCCCACTGTGCTAAAGCATCTGATCATATAGAAACAACACAGGCATACCTCACTGTGCTAAAGCATCTAATCATATAGAAACAAGACAGACATACCTCACTGTGCTAAAGCATCTGATCATATAGGAACAACACAGGCATACCTCACTGTGCTAACGCATCTAATCATATAGAAACAAGACAGACATACCTCACTGTGCTAAAGCATCTGATCATATAGAAACAAGACAGACATACCTCACTGTGCTAAAGCATCTGATCATATAGAAACAACACAGACATACCTCACTGTGCTAAAGCATCTGATTATATAGAAACAAGACAGGCATACCTCACTGTGCTAAAGCATCTAATCATATAGAAACAAGACAGGCATACCTCACTGTGCTAAAGCATCTAATCATATAGAAACAACACAGGCATACCTCACTGTGCTAAAGCATCTAATCATATAGAAACAAGACAGACATACCTCACTGTGCTAAAGCATCTGATCATATAGGAACAACACAGACATACCTCACTGTGCTAAAGCATCTGATCATATAGAAACAAGACAGGCATACCCCACTGTGCTAAAGCATCTGATCATATAGAAACAAGACAGGCATACCCCACTGTGCTAAAGCATCTGATCATATAGAAACAACACAGACATACCCCACTGTGCTAAAGCATCTGATCATATAGAAACAACACAGGCATACCCCACTGTGCTAAAGCATCTGATCATATAGAAACAAGACAGACATACCTCACTGTGCTAAAGCATCTGATTATATAGAAACAAGACAGACATACCTCACTGTGCTAAAGCATCTGATCATATAGAAACAACACAGACATACCTCACTGTGCTAAAGCATCTGATCATATAGAAACAACCCAGGCATACCCCACTGTGCTAAAGCATCTGATCATATAGAAACAACACAGACATACCTCACTGTGCTAAAGCATCTGATCATATAGAAACAACACAGACATACCTCACTGTGCTAAAGCATCTGATCATATAGAAACAACACAGACATACCCCACTGTGCTAAAGCATCTGATCATATAGAAACAACACAGACATACCCCACTGTGTTAAAGCATCTGATCATATAGAAACAACACAGACATACCTCACTGTGCTAAAGCATCTGATCATATAGAAACAAGACAGACATACCCCACTGTGTTAAAGCATCTGATCATATAGAAACAACACAGACATACCTCACTGTGCTAAAGCATCTGATCATATAGAAACAAGACAGACATACCCCACTGTGTTAAAGCATCTGATCATATAGAAACAACACAGACATACCCCACTGTGCTAAAGCATCTGATCATATAGAAACAACACAGACATACCCCACTGTGCTAAAGCATCTGATCATATAGAAACAACACAGACATACCCCACTGTGTTAAAGCATCTAATCATATAGAAACAAGACAGACATACCCCACTGTGCTAAAGCATCTGATCATATAGAAACAA
>NC_139644.1:14318394-14350894 GCF_964638095.1 Poromitra crassiceps
CAATTACAGCAGTAGATGACAGCCATGTTTGTGTTTGTTGTCATCCCTCAGATGGCCAAAAAGTACCACCCTGACACCAACAAAGACGACCCACAGGCCAAGGAGAAATTTGCTCAGCTGGCTGAGGCTTATGAGGTTTGGCCCCAGTCATTTTCCAAGCTTCCTTTTTTATACCTTCACTGTATCATGTCTGCATTAGTGTTTCCTTTCAGGGATGCACGGCTATCAGGGTTTTCCCTACCATTATAAGGCTTAGGCACAGCACCCAAGACGTTGTGGGCACCACCTATCAAATTTAAAATCAATCTGGAGAAGCATGAAAACTAACTAGATGACTTTTCCCAGCTCTCTTGGTTATTGTTGTTGGTCCCCAGTGGACTTCTTTAGCAAGTTTCATCTTTAAGATTGTTCATTATCTGCTGTAGCTTTTCCGAATTCTTGTACACATATATGGTAATAATAATGGTCAAATGATGCATATTTTTGAAAAATGTAACATTTTCTTGAAAATACATGAGCCTAAGTCTAACACAAAATCCATTCTTGCAGCATACTGACAGAAACAGTGGGCCGTTTGATGAGGAAAAAAATGGGCAGGAAAACAACACAGCATGTCCGCCTTCATCTAGTCATCTATTCACAATTTGCCAGTCAAGAAGACCACGTGTTTTAATCCCATCTGACAGCTGGCTGATAGATGATGTGTTGTATGATTTATGTAGCATATAGCCGAGCCTAAATACCTTCCTGTGATAACAGCTGTAGTCTGTTTCCTTGGTTTCCAGTCAATATGTCAGAGAAACCTTTCATTCTCTGTCCTGTCATCTACCAAAATATAGTATTACTGTCTCTGTCTTCCAGTTCAACCATCTCCTTAGAATGACGAGTGAACAAAACCTCTTTCTGTGGCCCCCAGGTCCTGAGTGACGAGGTGAAGAGGAAGCAGTATGATACCTACGGCTCTGCAAGCTTTGACACTGGCCAGGCTGGTGGAGGGCAGCAGTACTGGAGGGGACAGAGCACCAACGTGGACCCAGAGGAGCTCTTCCGCAAGATCTTCGGGGAGTTCTCCGGAGCCCGCGGCTTTGGAGACTTCAACGCCATCTTTGATCAGCCGCAGGAGGTCAGTGGGATATGTCAGTGAAAGCCTTTGAGAATGATTAAGGTTTGCTATTGAAAAGCTCATCTGATCTTGTTTATATAAATTATATATAACAATTGTAACGGAGACAAGTTTCTCGCCTTTGGTAATTTCCATTGGTGGATTTTCATCAGAATTAAGTAATTGGCCTCTGTCTCCCTCTTTTGGCACAGTACATCATGGAGCTGACATTCACTCAGGCAGCAAAGGGAGTCAACAAAGAGATCACTCTGAATCTAGAGGCGAGCTGCCAGCGCTGTGACGGCAAGGGCCACGAGCCCGGCACCAAGGTCCAGCACTGCAACCACTGCAATGGCTCAGGCATGGTGAGACTCCTCGCCCACCCTGCTTTTCTTCCTTAAACTGCCACAGGTGTATCATGTTTTTTTTTTGCGTGCTATATTGCTAAACACGCGTAGCGTTTCATCTGTAGGAGACGGTGAATACCGGCCCCTTTGTGATGCGCTCCACGTGCCGTCGCTGTGGTGGCAAAGGCACCGTCATCTCCACCCCCTGTCACACCTGCCGCGGGACGGGACAGACCAAGCAGAGGAAGACTGTGATGGTGCCGGTGCCTGCAGGTCAGTCGCCCTCAGCTGTCTGTTTCACTCACAAACGTTGCGTGAATACGTACAGTTTTGCCACGGTTACCGAATTGTAATGTCGATTGTGCACATCGGCTCACTGTGGTTTGCCTGCCTGTGTTGCAGGAGTGGAGGACGGTCAGACGGTCAGAATGCCTGTTGGCAAGAAAGAGGTCTTCATCACGTTCCGGGTGAGTGTCAGCGTCTCACACTAAACCCAAGCAGGACCCAAAGCAGCTTTGCAGGAACCTCCGCAGACTTTGTGTGTGAATAAGTGAGAGGCGTTGAGCTGTCTTGAGCTCTTTGCATTTGGAGTAACACAGTTCAGCAGGCTGCTGCATGAAGGAAAAGACGAGCTGCAGTGTTTTGTTGTTGTCAGTATGTTTTTTTTTATTTCGACCTTCTGTGATTTGTGACTGTTGTGTTGTGGTTTGGTCTCCAGGTCCAGAGAAGTCCTGTGTTCAGGAGGGACAGTGCAGACGTTCACTCCGACGTGTCGATCTCTGTGGCCCAGGCCATCCTGGGAGGCACGGCCAAAGCACAGGGCCTCTACGAAACACTGAACTTATCAGTGAGTGGACACACGTTCAAAATACAATATCTGTTATTGGTGCCGATTTCTCAGTAGCAAAGCCATTGATGAGGAAACGTTTCAAATGTGGAATGCACACAAACATAATATAATAAATGGACAGTATAGTAACTGATTGGTGTTTTTGGCCCAGATCCCTGCAGGCATCCAGACAGACCAGAGGATCCGTCTGGCCGGGAAGGGAATCGCTCGCGTCAGCGGCCACGGCTATGGAGACCACTATGTCCACGTCAAAATCAAAGTGCCCAAGTAAGACAGCACGGACAAACACAGACCTTTCCATGATAAAGTGTGACCTGATTAGTGCAAGTTACTTTATTCATACTACGGTAGTTGATTTTCAGCTAAATTCACCGTTTTGAATTCCAAATATGTCATCCACGTGAATCGTGTAGATCAGAAGAGATTTTTTTTTGTTCTGGGCGGCGGGGGGCTGTTTCTGAATGGAGACTGGCAGACAGAGTGTCCACGGCTTTATTCAGAGTCACACAGACCTCAGATCAGATCAGCTGGTGGTGTCCAGAGATTGTGTAGTAGAGGTAAGACTCTCCACTATGGGTATGAGGTCTGCCAGCAGGTGGCTAGAACGATTTCCCTTTGATTGGAGTGAGACCAGTGACAGTTCAGAAAGTTGTCACGTCAATCTTGTTCTCAATAGATGATCTTTGGTGAGACATGTCTCAAGTTTTCTCATACCAGCAGTCGTGATCTGGCAGTCATTGCCATTATTAGTTTTGAGGTAACCTTGTTTGCTGCTAAAGGAGCGTTACCTTGCCAAATCAAAGTTGAAGTGTGTCGTGCGAAATTATTCTTGTAACAGTATCCCACCAAATCTTTCCCAACCTGTTTATAATGGAAAGCTTGCCTTGCCAGCTTGTTAGCAGGACATCGGGTAACATTAGTAGCCAACAGACTGGACAAGAGTTCTAATTTATTTGAAACCGTTGGATGCAAAGCTGTTGGATGCAATCCTTACAGGTCAGCTTATGTTAGTTGGCTAGCTTTCTGCTACCATACATGTTGTTTATGACAACAGTCACCACACATCATTCAGCATTAAGTTATGTGCCACAAGTGTTAAATTCTACTGTGGCCCGATGCAACCCGTCATTCTATAGTGTTTTATATGGTATTTGTATGGTAACATTACTCAAGTCTTACGAGTTTGCAGGTCTGTTTTTTACTTTATTGAAATTTGGGTTCATGTTTTCCCCAAGATAAAGACACAAAAACAACTTGCTTTTGGAAATGATATTCAAATGATAATATTCAAATGCTAAGTTGTGTTCCTGTACAGGACCCTGACAGAGAGACAGCGATCTCTGCTGATGAGCTACGCTGAGGACGAGACGGAGGTGGAGGGGACAGTGACCGGCGTCTCGGTCACCGCCACAGGTAACGTGATGGGTTCTCACGGACTCAGAAGCCTAATCCTGACCTAAGCCCTGTTTCCCTACTTTCCCTGTCTCCTCATTCCTCTTTGTTTATAGAACGGATTGGGTATTACTCAAGCAGAATCGTGTTTGGTATTAGGTCGTGCACTGGGCTGATGCAGTGTTGGTCTCTGTCCAGGTGGGGGCGGCAGTGGTAAGCAGTCTGAGGCAGGGCAATGCAGGAAGGAAATGGAGAATGAAGGAGACATGAAACAGGAGGGGGGCTTCTTCTCCAAATTAAAGAAATTGTTTAGTTCCTCCTGACAGCCACAAACCAGGTGGGTAGGACTAGTGTTAATTTATCACAAATTACTGAGTGTCTCCCACTTCACATGTCTATTGAATTCTTGATAGATGGATCGAGAAAATAAATCATATTGCAATTATATTGACATATTCATTGGGCCCTTCTTGAACTAACATCTTTCTCTCTCTCTCAAAAAGAGAAGAAGAAAAACTAAACTTGACCACTCTATTCCTTCAGAAGTTGTAGCTGTCATAGATTGTGTTGCATAGTTGATTTCTCTATTGTTGACAAAAATGTGTTATTGTAAGTCGCTTTCGATAAAAGCGTCTGCCAAATGACGCGACGTAATGTAATGTCTGGAGAAAATGATTCGTAGGCCAGGGGAATTTCTGTAGCACCACAATGCCAATGGTATGTTGTAACACATTTGACCTTTGTCCCAAAAATGCCAGCTCCTGCTATTTGGATATTGCACTTGGCCATATTATTTTGATAATATTTCGATTAATTGTGCAGCTCTAATGTAATGCATCATGTGACTCTTTATCCTCTGATGATGACAGTATTTCATTTGGTTTGTGGCTGTCTGTGTTCAGGTGAATGTGTAGCCGGTCAGGGATGTTGATTTTGTCAACAACAGTTCTCTTACGACTCACAAACCCTTGTCCTTATCTGATCCACAGCATTTCTATTCAGCTGTTTGGTAATGTCGGACTGCTCTGCAACATTTAAGTTTGAACAGGTCTCCAATTCAGTCGTTTCCTTGTTCTTCTTCAAGGTAAAAGATCTAGTGGGAACTGAGATGCTCCATCAGAGGGTCCGAGCTCCGAGGGCATAGGGAGGACACCCTAAAGAGAGGACAGCCATCCACATGAGCACAGACAAAGAGAGCAGTGGGTTGAGGAGGTGTATTGGAGTTGGCTGAGACCTCGAAGGGTTCTGGACTGATCAACACAGACTTGCCCACCCAGCCGTGCTGCACATATTCACTAGCATGTGAATAACAGACTTGAGGATTACGTGTCCTGCTCCTCTCCTCTGCCTGAGTGAATCCACACAAGAGGATTCCACTTGCACCAATTCTTCTCTATCAAACACCCACCTTGGCAATTTGCAGCAAAGACTTGTCATTTTAGTCTATGTGTGTTGTGCTATTCTGCTGTCAGTCAAAGCCAAAAGCCCAATATGGTGGTGGTGATAACAGAATCCGTGTGCACAGAAATATTTCTTTTGAAAAATACAGATAGTCAAATTCTTTATTCTGAAGGAAACAATCCTAACATAGAAATGTTATTGATCTGGTCTCTGTATGCTTTATTTTAGTATTATTTTTCTGATTTTCCCCATGCTTCCTCCAACACATAGTAGCCAACCGCTTCTTTTCACCTGACGGGGAGCTCCACCGGTAGGACGTAGCACGTGGGAGGATCACGCTATTCCCACCAGTTCCCTTCCACCCCGACCGACCAGAGGAGGCTCTGTATGCTTCATTTTGACATGTGTTTTCATGAATTTCTCCAATCATGAAGTTCTCCAATCTTACACGTTCAGTCCCAAAAGCTTGAACATTGTCAGACTATGAGTTTACCTTTTGAGTTTGAGTGTTGGAGAAGGTAGAGCAGTGTCTTCAGTGGACAATGTGTTTCCTGTCGCTGACCAAGAAAGTTAAAGCTTGGCTCATGGGCCCACTCTGCCCCTCTGTAACCAGAAGTAACTCAGTTAACCCTGTTCTGCGTTATCATTATAATTGTACATAGAAATGTGGATCAGAAAAGTATCAATCGTGTCTCCCCTAGAAGAGATATACTGTACATCTATAATAAAGCTATGGTCTGGAAAAAGTGTCTTACATTAAGTAGATGGCTGAAGGAAATATCACGCATTCATCTGAATCTGGTGGCCAAAGCTGAAAGTTTTTACATTAATGTCAGGAATAGAAGAAGCAATGTTGAGTGATTGTTTTGTTACTGCGTGAGGTTGATCGACAAAGTATATCTAATCTGGATGTTGAGATCCTGCATATTCCAGACTGCTTCTTCATCATGCCTTTGATGTTTCGGAAGAAGTGTTCATACCTGACATTTCTCAACTTGGTGTTGATTGCTAACTCACACCTGTGGACCACTTTAAAGTATGGGAGCCAATGGTCTGCTAATTCTGAGCGTTTAGAGGAGGAAGAGAAAAATTACCATTGGGAAATTAAGGAGGAAATCATCTGCTCTTCTGGAAATGAAGCCTCAAGCTGAAGGTGCAGCCAGTGATCTGAATGAGCCTGCCAAACATGAGTGTGATGACAAGAACATCACCACTCTGATACCTGCTGGGTTTGAGCAGTTTCACCAAAACCAAATCAAGGCACCAGCCATCCTTATTCCTTACAATGGAGATCAAGCCTCCAGGCATCCAGGAGGCCAAAAGCTGTAATAGTGGATAAGATCCCAACCGGTCTGCAGCTTCTGATCATCCACAATGTGTCCTACGAGCTCAGTACTCCAGCTAACTTTAACCAGGAGGTCAGAACTGCAGCCGCTGGTTGTTCCAGCATAAGCCACCTCCAGGCACACCAGTGAGGAGAATGCCCTCTCACCTCCTGCCTACATCTGGTTGTCTGCACATAATTCTTTTAAATATATAAATTCATTAGCATAGTCATTATTTTACTATCTGTGCACATTTTTGCTGCATGCTTCCAGATTACAGTATCAATGAGTTGTATGTTGACCAAAGTCTTAAATCATACAATTAATTCACAGGATGACATTTTCTGACATCATACAACAGGCCCGTGTTGTTACGATCTGTAGAATGTATGCATCACTTCCAAAAATAATTCAATGATACAAACATACATATTTGCTTTATTGTTCACGCAAAATAGGATCATACTTTCATCATACTTTCGTATGATGAAATTTGTTAGCAATCGGCAGAATAATCCTTTCAGTTAAACTGCCAGGTCAATAATCTCAAGTAACACACACAATAAATAATTGCTGTAATTATCCTTCTTGATTTGCACAATTACTGTCAGCAAGGCTATTCATAAAAGCTGAATAAAACTAGAAATGTAATTTTAAAGTTAAATACACCTTTCTTAGACAAGTCAATGCGATTATAGGTGAGTAATATTAGTGATGTTAGTCTCACAAGTGTGTAAATGTGTGCATGAATAAGCTGGAGTCTCTATTTGAACCATCTCTCTTACAGAGGGGTTGTACCAATCGCCTATTGTTGTGATTAAGAAACCCAGTCTTAATGAAGACTTTATTGCAGCATTAACATGCAACAGGAAAATTGTTTTGTTTTTATTACAGGCATCACAAAATATTTCTGTGATTTTCACTTGTACAATGCGGGTATTCTTGTCGGTCACTGCTAAAGAAAGCTCAGTCAAGTTAGATGCACAATGAGAACACAATTCAAAATCAAACATGTTTCAGCCAAGCATTCCACTCACTGAACAATCCATGGCTCCAACTACTGTACATCCTGAGATTCAAGTAGCCTAACCACCCCTTCACTATAAGTCCCC
The DNA here is from genome assembly GCF_964638095.1 of Poromitra crassiceps. Taxonomy (NCBI): domain Eukaryota; kingdom Metazoa; phylum Chordata; class Actinopteri; order Beryciformes; family Melamphaidae; genus Poromitra; species Poromitra crassiceps. Next base: position 14,325,924 of record NC_139644.1, read on the forward strand.
CAAAACACTGACATTTTGACACATCATACTGGCACATTAAAAAAAAAAAAAAAAAAAAAACGTTCACATTGAGCTGCGATGCTATATCAAGCAGTTCCTGCATCAGTCCCAGTGATACAATGCATTATATTGCCATCTAATTTCTAGATCTGCAACTCCATGAGTGTGTGTAAATACACAGCACAGGAAGCTGTTTGAAAAGTGATATCAGTAAATGTCCTTTCACACTATCCAACATCTCCAAGCAAAACTGAAGAAACAAACTGCTTGGCAGGATAATGCCAAAGTTGGAGGAATGTCATTACTGTGTCATGATCAAAATTAACCATCGATTCAACTGCAATATAGTGCATTTACACAGTCGCTACACAGACACAGTATAGAATGAACCCTCCTTGTCCATTTTGAAAAAGCAGAGCAGTGGGGGGAAAAAACCTTCATAACATAATTATGAACAAAGCAATAACCGTCACAATCTTAATGTGCATATTGGCCTATCCATCCAAGATGCATGATACATAACGATCAGTGGGTTATAATAAACCACAAACGAGCCAAACAGCTTCAATTCACTATGTTGAGGACACCTTCGTCCCAAAAGGGCAGTGACAGATACTGATAAATCAATTACTTCTCTCTCTACTGGTTAAGTGGTCCAATGCAATCAACAAGAGGCCATTTTTGGGACAGATTGTTGAGAAAACAAGACGCCCCATCACTAATACATTTGAACATGCACTAGTACGGATATAATTGGCTTGTAGACATCCATTGATCTAACTATACTGTAATAACTAAAAGGTATCCATATTTGTATTCACTAGTATTTGAAAGCTGTTTATTGATCATACAGTGGTGAAACTGTAGGTATATTATCTTTTGAAATGTGCTTATTCCAACCACTCATACTACACAAGTAGACTACTGGACACATTTGAGGCCAAGTATTATTCATGACATCTGATGATGGAATTTTAACCAGTTAAACACAACATAACATTGTGCTGTGTTTTTGCAGGTTTTTGTAACTACATTCAAGGTGTAGACATAAAAAAGAAAAAGAAAAAAGCAAGAACAGTTTGTAAGTTTCCATTTAAAGCTAAACTGATCTGTTTTTCCATTGCATTATCTTTCCATTGCATCAAACTTCACCTCTTAAGTCCAAAATACATCGGCGGCGTACGGCGCGCGTCAAAACAGCCACCCCCATTATTTTCGATGTGCAACCCCACACCGCCAGCGGCAGGTGCGTGTCGGTACTCGGTACGCCACTGTCCTATTTCCAGCATCACCGCCTCGCGGCTGTCTCATTGTCCCCGAGTTGCAGCGCGAAGCTTCCCATCTCTGCTAGGGGTCATGTGCCTGCCAGGTCATGTGCCTGCCATCTCTGCTAGGGGTCATGTGCCTGCCATCTCTGCTAGGGGTCATGTGCCTGCTAGGGGTCATGTGCCTCCCGCCGCTGATGCGTTTTGCACTTTATTCTTGGTCCAATTTACTTGGACTTCAGTACAGTACAGTCAAAAGCCACAGGCTTAATTAAAAATCAAGAGTTTGAACACTGCAGTTTGCCCTGCAGATAACCTACTGTGCTATCCTACTCATGCATAACATATCCATCCTATGCTTTTAATTTTATTTTTAGAAAGCTTACCATTAAGTAATATTGATAGATTCATCAACACTAATTAACGCACCACTATAGTCAATTATAGTTTACTAGGCATCTCGCGCGCTCTGCGCACTCGATTCCTAGGCACGCCCGCCCTGCAGATCACATAAGCAGTTCGGCCCGCTCTTGTGACATCACTGATGATGTCACAATGTCTATGGCATCATCAGTGATGTCACAATTGCCTCTGATATCATCAGTGCCTATGACATCATCAGTGATGTCATAAGATGATTTTGGTCAATAATGATATCACTGATGACATCACTGATGATGTCATAGACATTATCGTCAGTGGGACAAAAATTGAAACAAACAAACAGACAAAGCCCACTTGCTCCCTTTTATAAATGGGCTTTGGCAAAACACCCTGAACGATCTTTCGCTGCCAAACATTAAAATAAAGTACGAAAAAATATCATCTCACACCATCAAATGGTTTCAAGTGAGATTTAAAACATTCCTCATGAATATCCCCCCAAACTATTCAACGTGTGTTTCTATAACTAAAGTAAAAATAAATCAGCACAATACAGCAACAAAAGGTCATCATACTGTATATGACCAAACACAGGATGGAGGGATGGTGCAAGGGAGAAATCAAAAGAGAGAAAATATGGTAATAAGGCATGGGGATGGATGGTCATACTGTATAGTTTCTTGGGGGTTTTTTCAGTCTCCTTTCTGTCTTTCCCAGCAGCACGGTGATTGGCTGAGGGCTGGATCACATGAAATACCACGCAGCCAATCCAGCCAAAGCCGCAACCCAAGTAGCGAATAGGACCTGTCCTGTGGGGTGTCTGAGTACAGCCATGGCTAGCTGACAAGCGTATGCTGTTCCGCCACTGGCCGCTGTGACCGAGAGGGAGAAGAACATAAAGCACAAAACAAACATAAACAAGATTTTTTCACAGCAACACAATCAAAGACACGGCTGATTTGAGTGTGATACAGTGCCTGTGGAAAGAAGAATAAACGCATACCCATTTGGGCGGCATAATAGGGGCATTTGCTGACGTCTCCGCCCGCTGCTCCATGGACAGGCATGCCAGCATCTAAAACCTCTTCCTGGATGCTCTTACCCATCTCTTCCAACTCATCAAACACCTGGCAGCACAAACAAATGTAAGGTGTTTCTCTCTCTCTCAAAAAAAGCAGGCTTGACAGTTTATAGAGACAATCCCATGCAAAAAATCCACAGAAAGAAATGACATTGTCATGCAATCTAGAAATGTCCCACGCTTCGGGCTCACTTCTAGCGTGCCTCGCGCATGCTCAGTTGAGCAATTGTGCGCCGCGACCGGCCATACCATACTAGTTTGATACCGTATACTGCAATTAAGAGAAAAGAAAGTAAATGTGACATAATGACACTGTGCCTTCAGGGAGATTGAAATCTAATAGAAAATGGAAATAATGTAATTACACCACGTTGACATTAGAGGGCTACGGTGCCTTCAGTAATACGCAGAAGGCATACAATCTATTCTTAGCAGCAAACTGAATTTTCTTCAGGCACGATGTTCTCATCTCAGAGGATTCAGTAATTGATGCAAGAATGAGCAGCATACATCTAATGTGAGAGACGTTAAAGCCCCCCTCCACCACAGGAACAGACCGACCCACTCGTTTATCCAAACAACATTCCTCTCCACCTCTTCCCCCTCCGATCCTTCTCCCCTGGCACTCACCTCCATGTTGAACTGGAAGGCTGTGACAGCCTCGGCCACTAGCTTCTGCTTCGCCTCCGTGTCCAGCTCCAGCTCGTTCATCCGGCTGCGGTACAGCTGCTTGAATGCTTTGGCGCTGTGGACGGCGTCAAACTGATAGAAGTGCAGGCCCTCTCCTGTGGCGGGCAGCTTCAAGGCCCGCTGGGCCACCTTCTTCAGCACCTGGCCGCCGGACAGGTCCCCCATGTAACGGGTGTAGGCGTGGGCCACCAGCAGCACCGGGTCCTCCTGGCCTACCTGGTGGATGCGGTCCACGTACTGCTGGGTGGCCGGGGAGCAGCTGACCCGGCTCTGCCAGTCTGGCCCGTAGAAGTAGTCGAGGTCGCGGGCCAGAGCCTCATGGCGGTGCAGCTCCGTGGGAAAATAAAGGGGGGCAAAGTGCGGGTGGTCCTTGTTCCTCTCAATCTCCTCCTCCAAGGCTGTGTAGGTGTAGTAGAGCGCCACGTGGCCAAGCTGGGAGAGAGCACAGATGTGGAGAGCAGGAGAGAGGAGTTGGCAAATATGAGCTCATCTTTTCTTTTTTGAATCACTTCTCAAAGCACACTTGTTGCCTTTTCATAATGTTGGTTTTTACATCCTGTTTGATCCAAGTTGGAATTTTGCTAGTCTTCAATTTATGTTCTCATGTTCTTTGTCTCCTTTGTGTATCCACTCTTTTACTGTATTTACAGCATTTACTTGCTTCTATTGTAGTTACTTAATATCTCATTTGAGATTCCTTTTAGGCAGTCACTTGTGAGGCAATCAAGGACAAATTACCATTTCATTCAGATGAATAGCATTTAAAGTGGCCCGAAATTACCATTACTGTAGTTCTCAGGAGTACCGAAATAAAATAATACTCCCCATTCTTTTCCAGACTGACCTTGAAGAGCTCTTTGCGGATGCGTCCCCTGAGGAAGTCCTTGACAAACTGGGTGTTCTCAGCCTTCTCGTGGACCTCCTTGGTCCCTGCTGCCAGCAGCTCAGACAAGTCCTCAGGGCTGGGGGGGAAGGGGGAGCAAGAGGATGCTATAATGTGTGGACATGGTCATTTTAGTCCACACTTAGACTTAGGATTTTCCATACAGCTTATCCCCCCTCCCTCTGCTGCGAGTGTAGGTTGTATTCATAGCTTTCAAGGGGCGTTACGTGCTGCCGGGAACGCCCACCTGACGGTCAAAAAAAAACTTGTTCATTCCGCTGCCAGCCGAGTCGACTAGTTTCTCACGCTGTGTTTGTTCAGCCGTTTGTACACACGTCTTTGCGGCCAACATTTCATCAAAGGTAAGCTCAAGTAACGTTACAATAATGATTAAAATACCCCGTTAACGTTACTTGAGCTTACCTTTGATGAAATGTTGGCCGCAAAAACGTGTGTACTTTGATGGTAGAAAAAAAGCCATTTGCCCTCCCCAGCGACTGAACCACGTCTAATCGCACAAATCCACAACCTCCTCCTGTCTGAGTTTTCTTTCTCCGACGGGATTCTGTAAAAGCACAAGCCAGGCGTGTCTCCTCGTCGGTTAGTGCAACCGATAGCACAACAGGTATCCGGCATTTTGGCTGAACAAACACAGCGTGAGAAACTAGTGACTCGGCGGGCAGTGGAATGAACAAGTTTTTTTTTGGACCGTCAGGTGGGCGTTCCCGGCAGCACGTAACGCCCCTTGAAAGCTATGAATTGAGATGCAAAACCCTCCCCCCCCAGCTGACTACTATTTTCACCCAGCTGGACATTGTATGCATGATTGGAAGACCCTGGGGCCGGTTAAGATTTTCCTTAGGGTCTGCACAAAACACCCTTAAATCTTCTCTTTAAGGTCAAACATTTTAAGGAAAACATAAGCACAAGATTTAAGGGTGTTTTGTGAAGCCGATTCTATTTTATGGACGCCTTAACTCTGACTATAAGGGAAATCTTAACATAAGGTGCTTTGTGCAACCGGCCCCTGGACTTACCTGAGGGTGTCCTCTTTCTCTTCATACACTGGCCCTGCTCCATTGGACACACTCGTCTCCATCTTCTCTGCTGACATTGCTGATGTCTTCCTGTCAGCCGGAGTGCTCTCACTGGACTCTAAAGATTGACAACAAATTTACACCATATGATTTTGAAAACATGACAGCGCCCACATGTTGTTGAATTCTGTTGTATTTCATCATTAGGAGTATTCCTACACTTTTGGCCACAGTACTATAGCAGTGTTTAATAATAAGTAGGTCAATAGTAGAGAAGAGTGTAGATTTACACTAGTTTTTCAGCCTTGGTTGGTGTTGTCTGAAACTGTTACTTGAGCTAAGATTACGCAACTGTTTTTCAGAAGAAGAAAAAAATGTCTACGAGGTTCACCAGTGCTAGAGGTCTGTTTCATGTGACACTGCACAGTTGTTGTATACCAAGATAATACAAGAGATAGGAGAGACACACTACTACAGGTTACGTCCAAGAAGAAATTGGTATCAATTACAAAGGCCGAACACAAAGACGGTCCATTGTCTGATGCGGTGATTATGTCCATAATAATAATCAAATAACGGCTAATCAAATGTTTTCTTTAATTTGTAATTACAAAAAAAGGATGAATCAGAACATATTACCAGAAAGGATGGATAGATGCTCGCTGTGCCTACTCATTTATAGCAGACTAATAATCTATAAATGCTTACTAAAAGAGAAAAGAGGTGTTGTGGTGCAGAGGTCCGGTCAGCAAACAGGATATCACCCCACTCCTCTCCTTCACAGTCGCTGTTGTCCCTGAGATGATGGCTGTCCAAGAAACGATGCCTCCTGGCTGTTTGTCCAGCTGCTTTATGCTTTTGACCTTAAATTTTACTCTGCTAGGAAGATAGGGGAATGTGAATGTGACTCTGGTGCAAGTTACAGAGTGACAGCTGAGCTGACACAGCCAGGCAGGGACTGGCTTGGTTTACATAATCAAAGCTGCTTTAAACAATAACCCAGCCTGAACTACATGGATAGAGCCAAACAAAGGAGGTCATACAAACACAGCACAGGCCTTCTGGCGTTTACCAGCAGCAGTCGCAAGCTATTCGAAAAACCCTGTGCTGTTAGCTAGTTATAAATCTAATTTATCATCACATACTAGTTTGAGTTCAGTTCCTCACTCTAATCTCAGTACACAACGCTCACGTTATCTTTCAGAAAAGCAAAGAGAGATTTAAAAAAAAATCTGTCACTGGTTTACATTTAACTATAAGGGCATCTAACGCTACCTTGCTGAGCAGCATCACTTTTGACAAAGGCTAGATGACTTTAGCTAACATTGCTATTTAACAAGTTAACAAACTCGCTTTTATTATGTGATTGCAGAGTACGTTTCACAGAGTTGACACGTCCATTCACCATTGAGGTCTAGGTTAGTAACCTTAGCGGGCTTTGCTATCGTCCTACATTGTACACACAAGAACGCTTACCACCTCCTCACTCTTTGCGGAGCTGTCCAGCTAATGCTATTGCTAATTCAAAACAGGAAGTGCTCAGAACAGAAGCCAGGTTCAGATCACGTGACAGCAACGCAGTACGCAGCATAATAATAATAATAATAATAATAATAATAATAATAATAATAATAATAATAATAATAATAATAATAATAAAGAAAAAAATAACAACAATAATCATAAAAATAACAATCATAATAATAATAACAACAACAACAATAATAATAATAACAATCATAATAATAATAGGCTAATAATAATAATAGCAATAATCATCATCACCATCATGTGGCTTTTGCTAACTATGAATTTGTAGTTTTTTAGCCTTTTATTCTAAACTTTTTCACATCAGTTCCTATGACGAGACAAAGATTTTAAAAGCCGAAACTTCTAAAAGCTTGATTCAGCATTAGAGGCGGTTGATTTGACATTACTCTTAACACATTACACGCTTCTTATTTTTTGAAGTAACATGGGTGTTGCAGTGAGAATCAAGCTTCCACACAGGCTACATAGACTTGTACACATTGTAACTCTACTCCCTCAGGGTTACATTGTTCAAAGTGTCAGCGTTCCCCGTGTCCTTGGCTTCAGCCAGTTTAAGAGTGACTGGACCAGCACTCTGACCAGTCTGAAGAGATGACAGACACACATGATCATACAGAATGAAAACACACAAAAAGCATAGAGAGTGACACCGATGTGTGAGTGATATACAAATAATTCGAAAGAGACATGCAGAAAATCATACAATCCAAACATGTCTATTACAATAATAAGCCACACGTAGCTATGCACTACAGTAGGCTATGTGTCTACAGCGATACATGTTCTGGAGCAGAACTTGAACCATCCTCTCTCTACATGTGGTGCTGCTGAGACTGGAATCACAATCTCTATCAATAGAATCTATCCTCTCTTAGCAGCATATAGCCTACAATGATCACAGAGCTAGAAGATAAGTGTGTGTGTGTGTGTGTGTGTGTGTGTGTGTGTGTGTGTGTGTGTGTGTGTGTGTGTGTGTGTGTGTGTGTGTGTGTGTGTGTGTGTGTGTGTGTGTGTGTGTGTGTGTGTGTGTGTGTGTGTGTGTCTGTGTGTGTGTGTGTGTGTGTGTGTGTGTGTGTTGTGTGTGTGTTGTGTGTTGTGTGTGCCTACATGCATACATGTTTCATCTAGTATGTATCATCTTCTATCATGTATCTGGTGGTCCATCACAAAAGCAAACACACTACAAACAACAAGGCCAGAGACTGGAAAATATATCAAAGTCATTAGCAAGACAAAAACCCAAGTCAATTTGTACTGCTCAGAAATGTCATCTCACTTAATTGGCAGTGTGTCTATCTCACTAACCCTAACCGAAAAATACAGTACATCCCAATCCCATACTGTGTGCCTTATCAGGTCTCTGAAAGAACTTCCCAGGGCACCTGAACTCACTGCCTGCATTAACCTTTTGTCCTCCCCCCCCATATAGCCCCACAGTAAACCCAAGTAAGTTATTTGGAAAGGAAAGATCCATAGTTGCTCCCAGGATGTGTATCATATTTTTTTGTCATAAAACAAATTACTTTTTGGCAATATCCTCTGCTGCTGCTCTCTTAGGTAATACACTGCTAAACTGCTTTCTAAATCTAAATGATTACAAAGTTATCTCGCTTATGGAGCACCTGGCACACTGAAAGGAGAGATAGGAAGGCTACATAATGTTAACCAATTATTCTCTGCTAGTTATTGGTGTAAACCCAGCTCATCTGTCCTTCTTTGGTGATGTATTAATAATGGGAAAATCCCTGTATGAAATTCTCTTTTCAACCAAATGAAGAGTCTTATACTGAAAGTGACTTTACTGACAGCCTGACAGGTGTAATGCCTCAGATAACCTACCGATTTCATTGCTTCAGTTTGAATAATCAGCACTCAACAGAATGGTTCATTCCACTTGGACAGAAAAGCAAACGAGTTGTTATCCTGTTTACACTGTCAGGCTATTCTGCCAATTACAGATGATCATTTGAGAACATTGTTGCAGCCGTGTAGTGCTGCCATGAATCATGCACGCTGCCCGTTACACATGCAAGATGGTTGTTTGTGTCGCTGCAGATTTGTACCCTACTTTGTGTGTTTGAAATCTACTTGTTTGTGCAGGGGTGGGTGTGTGAGTGTGTGTGTGTGTGTGTGTGTGTGTGTGTGTGTGTGTGTGTGTGTGTGTGTGTGTGTGTGTGTGTGTGTGTGTGAGTGTGTGTGTGTGTGTGTGTGTGTGTGTGTGTGTGTGTGTGTGTGTGTGTGTGTGTGTGTGTATGTGTGTGTGTGAGTGTGTGTGCACGTGTGTGAGTGTGTGTGCACATGCGTGCATGCGTGTGAGAGTGTTTGACTGTGCCAGAGCCCCCCCCCCCCCCCCCCCCCCCCCCCCACACACACCCATCCTGCTATTGAGCCACAGGGGGGCCGGTGGGGAGAAGACAAAATAACAAGATGATTCACTAGCTGCCATTAAATGGGGCTGGCAAGCTGTTGCTATTACAGTTAATTGCTTTGGGAAGTGCTTACCGGTATTTTCTGTTCTGTTCTGTTCTGTGAATCGAGTTCAATAAGGGAGAGAAATCAGAGTAAAAAAGAAGAAAAGCCAGAAAAGCCCTGGTGGTGGTGGTGGGGGGGGGGGGGGTGATTGGCAAACTCACAGCCAGTGGTTTGTGATGGATGCTGCAGGATAGACGTCAGCTGAAACATCTGCTCTGTCTGACAACCATGCTCACTTGTAGCTGCATCAAAACGCCATACTGTTAGTCATTCTGGGGCCAGCTGGAGACATGCAGCAGGAGGTCCATGTTGCCACAGCAATCTTTAACATATCCCTCCCGGCAACTGCGGGAAAGTGTTAGAGCAGTTAGGCTCCACCACATCACAGCAATCAGGGAAGCAGAATGAATATGGGGGCATGCTGATGGAAATTGGAGTGGGAGACATTTACTGTAACAATTAGCATCAAAACAGCACAGCAGCAGCCAAGAGATCCAAGACACGAAGACAGAAAAGGGACCCAGAATTTGAATTAAAACAAAAAAAAAAGCACCTTTCTGCATTAGTTCTGCACTCTGGAGTATGTAACATGCAATGCAAATGATGTATTCATAAGCAAGTTACATTTTCATGTGGCTTTATCAATTGTCTTATCAATTATCATGGCCGTCCTTTGTTTCCACTGTCACCTTTAGCAGGAGGCTCTTGGATGCTGAAAGTAGGCTACATCCAGTTATGAATGTGGCAGAAAGAAGAGGTATACATGGACACAAACAATAATATACTGTACATCCACAACATCTCACCTGACTGCATCATCATGACTGATCGTCACAAAGTCTTTCTTCTCTCCTATTGAAACACTGCAGGACAACACATCCTGTTTTGGTTGAAGGTACATGGTGAATTCAGAACACTAAGGTCTGATGAAGAAAACGATTAGAGGTAATAGCACAGCGGTCAATGAGCCCCACTGAGCTATTGACGACATGTAGCCTACTGGCCTGGGCCTAACTGCTGTGGGCACTAATTGGCTTGCTTCGGATAATTGCATGTTGTTGTCCTATGTTGCAGCTTGGCTGAGGACTGCAGTCGTCATTTCTCTCCTTTGCAAGAGTTTCAATCACTGTCACGTATTGAGAGAGACCAAAGGAAAGAATACTTGGGATTAACAACTTTAATAAATATGATCTAACTACTGTATGTAATCCTCTTTAGAGTAATAATTTGCAACAGGCAATGCAATGCATATCTCACATATGTTTACAAGCCATATCAAGTGTATGAACAGGATCTGATTACTTTAAGCTACAGATAGAGTCCACAGCTTGATCTCTGTATGCTTGTCTGGCTTTTTCTGTGATGGTTCAGTGCTAATGAATTCAAACTTAACTGAGTTTTGTAAGTTCTTCTGGTTTGTTGGGAAAATAATGATCAACAATTAATGTCGAACAAGCTCCCTGCCTAACTGCTGTTTGTCCTAACCCATGACTGGTAACAATCCCCCAATTAAAGTATCCTTGATAAATAAAGTATCCTTGATCCTTGATTAAAGCCTAGCGGGGAGAAAAACTGTTACTTCCATGATTTTAATTGTAGGCCTATGTCTTAGAAAACTACTGAAAACAGCTATGAGTCTAAGTTCAGTTTTTTTCTTTGACATGATACAGAAACACCTCTAATCTTTTAGCAGCAATACGTATTGAGACCACAAGGGGGTCAGGAGTAGAAAGATGATTACAGTACATGTCATGTGTTATTTGGGAAAATCAGGTGACATGGCAGGTGTATTTTTACATAAACATCTTGCAGCTTTTTTCCATGCTTTTTTTGTGCCCATGATTTATTTTCTTTCTTTCTATTTTATGAATTGGGTTTATCTGTAAAGTGCTTTGTAAACTTTTGGAAGTGTTTAAGCCTAGACTACATATAGCCTAAGACAAGTTATACTTATTAATACTGCAAGCTTTAGTTTCAATAGCAGTATTAGTATTGCATTGTAAATAACCCATCCACCTGAAATTAGTCTCAGGTTTTAGGCTAATGTGGGCTACAAATAATTTACATGTATTCATTCTTCTCTCTGCCCAAGCCGGGACTAATAATAATAATAATAATAATAATAATAATAATAATAATAATAATAATAATAATAATAATAATAATAATAATAATAATAATAAAAGTTCTAAAATCAAACATAGAAAGTTGAAATCCTTTCCTTGACACAAAACAAATTTTTATCAGCAGTTTCAGAAACCGAAGCTGTTACAGGTAAACATTTCCCAGAATGCAAATGCAGGATAATATAAGATACAAACATGTAATTTTCAAATAATATTCCCTCATTTGTTTCATCTCATTTTGAGAGACTAATAATGATTAGCATTTTATCATTCATTTAGAACAGAATTGTTATGCAAATCGCTTGATCAATGGTCCGACAATATGTTTCCATTGATAGACAATTATAATATTGAATTATTGTCCAGCCCAATATTAAATGACCTCTGCTGTGTGGAGTTTCATGTGTCTCTTCAGGTTTCGTTGATCACCAAAACATTTCCCACAGACTGAGCATTTAAATGGCTTCTCTCCTGTGTGGACAACCATGTGTTTTGTCATGCTTCCTTTCTGACAAAAACCTTTACCACAGACTGAGCATTTAAATTGCTTCTCTCCTGTGTGGACTTTCATGTGTTCTTTCAAGTTTCCGTTCTGAGCAAAACTGTTACCACAGACTGAACATTTAAATGGCTTCTCTCCTGTGTGGACCACCATGTGTTTTGTGACCTCTCTTTTTTGATGAAAACCTTTACCACAGAATGGGCATTTAAATTGCTTCTCTCCTGTGTGGACTATCATGTGTTCTTTCAATGTTCCTTTATGACCAAAACTGTTACCACAGACTGAGCATTTGAATGGTTTATCTCCTGTGTGGACTACCATGTGTTTTGTCACATCTCTTTTCTGACGAAAACCTTTACCACAGACAGAGCATTTAAATGGTTTATCTCCTGTGTGGACACTCATGTGTTCTTTCAAGGTTCCTTTATGACCAAAACATTTACCACAGACTGAGCATGTAAATGGTTTATCTCCTGTGTGGACTATCATGTGTTGTTGTAAGGTTTCTTTACGACGAAAACGGGTACCACAGACTGAGCAATTGAATGGCTTATCTCCTGTGTGGACTCCCTTGTGTCTTTTCAAGTCTCCGTTATGAACAAATCTTTTACCACAAACTGAACAACTAAAGTGTTTATTCCCAAGAACTTCATTGTTTTTCTGTGAGTGTAAGAGAAACTTAGGTTGGCTAGTTTCCGTCCAATCCTCACTGTCTTCAGTCTCAGAAGAGTATGAAGTCTTGCCAGCACTGGCTGGTTCTAATGCTCCACAGTCCTCTCCATCAGCTTCTGTTTTCATCTGTTCAGTTGAGCTGCTGGCTAGAGGCTCTGCCTCTCTATTCTCCTCAGTTTGGCTTTGATGAAGCTGTGAGGACTGAGGTTTCTCTTCATCATCTTCACTCTTCACACGGACAGGAGTGAATTGGAACTTGGTGATATCAGCCTCCTCCAGCCCTTGAAGCTGCTCTCCCTCCTGACTGATCCAGAGTTCCTCCTGTTCCTCTTTAATGTGTGGGAGCTCTGGGTCCTCCTGAAGCTGCTCTCCCTCCTCCTGACTGATGCAGAGTTCCTTCTGTTCCTCTTTAATGTGTGGGGGCTCTGGGTCCTCCTGAAGCTGCTCTCCCTCCTGACTGTTCCATACTTCCTCCTTTTCCTCTTTAATGTATGGGAGCTTTGGGTCCTCCTGGTTCAGACTGGGGCTCCACTCCTGCAGCTCAGGGGGAACTTCTTCTTTAATGACCAACAGCTGCTGGAAGTGTGGAGGTACGGCTACTCTAGGATTTAAAACAGTGTCGAGCAGCTTTCGTTGTTGCTCGTTCTTTTTGGAACAAGAAGATAGCCTGATATCAGACTGAATGGTTAACTTGTTACACTCCATTTCCTTCTTCAGAAGCAGTCAACTCAGTGGAGTGGGTAGATCTGAAAGTCTGGACTCGGGCAAAGAAGCTTCCTCCTCGTACTCTATATTTTCTAGTTCACCAACGCTGTCAGGTTTTGGACATTAGACACACATTTCCATACAGTGACAGGAACCTTTCTTCCTGAATGTTTTACTGACAAACGTTCTTCTTCAAAGCCCAAAGAAACGTTAGCTCCATTAGCTTCGCAGCTAGCTAACTAAACCATTAATCTGAGTCCACAAGTGAGATGAGCTTCTTCTTCCTCTCTCAGTGCTAAACGGAGCCTCCTCTCCAGTTTATATATTCGTGATAAAATATCATCCATACATAGTCTTGTGTTGGTCAACTACAGTTGTAAACTATACTAATGAAAGGGAAAACATCTGTAATGTTAGACCATCAAGACACCCCAACTTCCAGTCACTTCCTGTATCTGTGGCACGGAGGTATCGCCACTGCCACACCTACTTAGGAGACTGGTCAGCCAATTAAGTTTCATGGCCGCGCCCCTTTTTGGGGGATAGAAAGAATGAATAGCCTTGTTGTGATGGTATTTTTGCCGTGTTTTTAGCTAGCATAGACAAAATACCAATTCATTAATTTCGGGTTCAAGTGTTTTTTTGGTTTGATAAACATGTCTACTAATTATTTTTGCGACCTTGCCCTAACCTGAACGGTCGAGATATATTAATAAATTAAGGTTGACTGGTCTGTCGTCATGTCCGTTCAGCCCATTGTTCAGCCTGAGTCAAAGAGGATTTCCGCATTCCCCCAAAAAGGGGCGCGGTGCAGGGGGTCCGGGCGCTAGTCCGACCTCCCGCTAGTCCGACCTCCCACTAGTCCGACCTACACTGCCATAAATTCGGCTGTGTCACCAAGCCGACCTTAGGTTTAGGCGTGGGGGGTGGGAGAGGTTAGGTTTTGGGTTAGGGTCTGGGGGAGGATAGGTTTAGGCGTGGGGGTGGGAGAGGTTAGGTTTTGGGTTAGGGTCTGGGGGAGGTTAGGTTTAGGCATGGGGGCTGGGAGAGGGGAGGTCGGAACAGCGAGAGGTCGGAACAGCGACATGGAACCCGGTGCAGTGCGATGACGCGGTGCAGTTCTGGTCTGACCACGCCCATATAGGAGACCGGAAGAGTACCATTTCAGTGGAGTGTCTCTCTATATTAAAAGTCCCTGTCCGAAGTCCAGCTTCCAGCCTTGCTGACGTACGACGTTGGGTCTGACTAGTGTCGGGTCTGACTAGTGTGTCTGACCACGTGAGACTACACGCTCGTCTCGACTCGCTGCCTGGAACTTCCGCATCCGTAACTTTCGCGGGTCAGGATGAAAAAGCCATGTGAAAAAGCCACATCGTCACATTTATGCCGGCCTTTCTGACCAATTTGGACATTGAGTGAACTAACTTTACAGTTTTGGTAAATAGTTTCTTGCGTGTTGTCACTTGTCACGGCAGAGCAACAAGTGCACGCACTGCAAACAAACACCACCACGAGACCACCAGCCCAGCATGTCACTGCTGACCGCGGTGGAAGAAGCTATCAAGTCATGCAAAGCTGAGCAAGCCAAGATTGAAGCCAACATTCATCTGTACAGGGAGATCTTACAGACCCTGTAAGTATGACCTACCTACCCCTCCTGTAACGCTCACAGTTTCACTCCTTTTGCCAGTGTCACCTACTTTGGGAATTTAAACTCAATTTAGTTACAACAAGTCCCAAACAACTGTGCAATTAGATGAAATATGGACTTCGTGTACCACAGCAACAGTTATTGAGGTGGTAAAGCAGGAAGTAAAGCAGGTGTAACCATTATGAGGGACCTGGAGTAGGGACACTCTGGAGTTACTTCCGGTCTGTTGCTGCGCAACGAACGGTAGCGTGGGGGGTAAATTTAACACTCGAGTTTCCCCCGCTTCTGGGTCCCCGTGCTGCCCGTGACGCGAGTGTCACTAGTATGGATAAATTGAATGTAACCAATGGAAAACATCAATATTGAATATGATGAAATGAGATAAGATTTGAGATACAAATGTAATTATTACAGAGAGTGACTTCCTCACCAAATTAAAACATGAGCCTGTTAATTACATGTTCATAATCTCTATAACTCTGTCTTTGCTGTTGACCTGGGCATTACTGCAGAAGTGGAACCTAAAAGTTGCCCTCAGTTGTGGGTGGTGTCAGGTTGCTGTTTGCTCTCATGTTGCAGAACCGGCGCTGTGGCTTAGTTGGTAAAGCGCCTGTCTAGTAAACAGGAGATCCTGGGTTCAAATCCCAGCGGTGCCTTTTTCAGAGCTCAGGGTTTGTGTGTGTGTGTGTGTGTGTGTGTGTGTGTGTGTGTGTGTGTGTTAGTGTTACCTTTATAGTCACATGCTGTATTTTCCCCCAGAACACCACAGACCAAGAATGTCTCCCAAGACTTTGAATTCACAGATGCTGCTGCTACAGGTAATGATACAGTTTAGTAAATTTCAGCGTTAATTATCTAATGCCGCCCGGGCAAGTAGAGACAAGGGAGCACTCATGGATAATAATGCTGTAACTAAATGACAATGGCATGTTTGTATACTGTGTTCAGAGCCAGACATTCCACCCGGGGAGAAGGAGGAAATAGAATTACTGGAGCGAGCGCTGGAGAAAGCCCTTTGGATCCGTGCTGGAACAGCACCTCCAAAGAAAACCGTTGACAGACATGGACAATCTGGACCCCACAAGGTGCCGGTTGGCGCAGTTGTCAGACCCAAGGAGGTTCCTCAGCTCTCTGCCACCTCTGAAGCCAATCGGACCTCCATCAGATCAACCTCCAAATCCACCAGTGTGGACAGAAAACAGCCCAAGAATCCTAGGATGCCAGCGTCTGGAGCTCCAGCTGGCCACCATCCTAGACAGTACAAACCCCAAGTGAATAGCAACTCAATCCAGAAACGTGTGGTCTCATCAGCTGATGCCGTTCCTCTCCGGGCGGCTAGGAAAGCGCCACAGGCCGTCTCAAGTTCTAGCTCCTCTGGCCAGGCTCAGTCACACGCCTCCATCACCTACTCCAAGTATGACGCCATTCGACGCGGCTCGCAGAGTGACGGGGAACCTCGCAAAGCCACGGCCACCTCCGTGCCTACTTCAAAGAACCCAGTGTCTGTTTCACACGCAGAGGGGACTGGAACTCAGACGTTGCCTCCACAGAACGGGTATGGTTTCACACAGCTGATCTGTGAAGATATCAAAGTGGAAAGGGATGAGCAGCTGTTTTGTGTGCTTTTGTAATAAGTCTGTGTACCCTTTGCCCCATGGCAGGATACCTTCTGAGCAGATAGCAAAGTGGACGTCTCTGAGGAGCAAGCAAAACAGGTGGCTACAATCAGTCTAAAGTGTGTGTGTGTGGGTGTGGGTGTGTCTGTCTGTGTGTCTGTCTGTGTTTTAGAATTTGCAAGATGTTGTGAGAATATGACGCCTCATTCCCCAGGCATGTCGTGGTGTTAAGTGTCTCCCTGGTATCTGCAGGTTGTGGGACAAAGCGATGGCGGTGCAGAGGAAGGCCGTGCCGGAGAGGAGTCACTTCATGGAGAGAATGAGAGCGACGGTCTGCCTCCTTTTGCTAGTGAATCAAAATACCTTACAAAGCCAGAGATATATTTTCCATCTTGTGTTATACAGTGGAATCCACTTATAGTGATCACGCTTATAGTGATCAACTGCTTATATTGATCAAAAAGCTTCATCCTGAATCATTCCTATACACATGCTGTTTAAATAATTCACTTATAGTAGTGATCGATACTCTGCTTACAGTGATAATTTTGGGCCTTGTCCCACCTGAGAACAACAATGGGAAAAATGTTTAAAACGACAGCAATTTTATTATTTTTTACTTACAAACTGCCAAACATGAGCCAATAAGATACAGCAGTGATACTCTGTGCATGTCTGTCTGGATATATGGAGAGATGGCAGCATCTCTGTCTGTGGAGAGATGGCAGCATCTCTGTACGTGAGACCGCTGTGTTTGAAACAGCTGGAGGCCTAACTTACTGTATGGATTTTTAAAGTCAATAACATTAATTTACTTTGTTATGTACTGTATCCATGTCATACATATACAAATGTCAATTAGACGGTAATCTGCATGAGAAATAAAGAAAAAGCACCCAGCTAGGAGAAAGTGGGACAGTGCATTACAGGACATTTTCATGGCAGATCTACAAATTCACAGTAGGAACTTATTAGTGCTCTTTCGGGCCCTTGAAAGTGTCTGGACAGCCGGTTTGCCCTCCTTGACCCTGTCCCTCTGGCCGCTTTAGTTCCCTAAGGATTGGCCTCGTGGCAGCCCAGATGGGACCAGGGTGCTGGTGGACAAGCTGACCCGCCAGGGGCAAGACCTGACCCGGTGCTACCAGACCACGCAGCTTCTGGCCAACCAGGCCTCGGCGGCTGGCACGGAACCGGGTAATAGCCCGAGTAGGGTCACGTCCACACACACACACACGCTCACACACTCACACACACGCTCACACACACACACACACACACACACACACACACACACACACACACACACACACACAAAATGGGAATAGGACAGATGGGGACAGACAAAGTGGGCAGATGACACAAGTGTGTGGGTTGAGGAAATGAGAACTTGGAATGAGACGTGGCAGTTTAATGGCAGGAAGTGTCTTTCTAGAGCGTGTTCGATTGATAGTCTCATTTTCTTCTATTGAGTTGTTCTTCAGCTCAGTGCCGCTCCTTCCCCTCAACTCATTAGCAGTTAAACTCCTCTCATTAGTCATTTGGCATCATTGGATTGAGAGTTTTATTTTTTATTTCTGTTGATAACAATTACAGTGAACAAACATGAGCCTAATTAACATTTAAACAATTAAACAAAGCGTCCACCATGCTGTTTTGTATAATAATGTTTCCAATCACTTTTGGAATTGTATTATCCTTTATCAGTGTGTCGACTGAAGACTTAACCGGATGTATTTCTGTGCAGGTGGCGAGGAGAACAAGAGCGAATCTTACCCGTCACTTGAAAGCCTGGAGGCGATGGCAGCAGAGCTCCAGCAATCTGCAGACGGGGTAAAAGGAGGTATAGGCATCTCGATTCACACTACACAGACCAGAACTGAACCTGAACCAAATGCCCCCCCTGAACCAAAGGCCCCCCCGGAATGATTCTAATGTCAACTTCATCATATAAGACTGTCATGAGCAGGAAAAGTGGCCTCACAGGGTTCCCATTGGTCCTTGAGATCCTTGAAAGTTTGTGAATTTGAGGGGTGGAATCAAGGCCTTAATGTTTTTGAAAGTATACATGAATAGACATGAGTCATTGGAAAGTGCTTGAATTTATACATCTTGTGGTAGAATAGAAATGGAAGTTCTTTTGATTATTATTATTATTATTATTATTTTTTACTTAACATTAGTAAGTAGGATTTGAATTTGATGTTTGAGAAGGTGTGGGAACCCTGCTTACAGTATATCATCATCATCATCAAACTTTATTGCAGACTCCACCATCCAAATAGACATACAGTCACATATAGTAAATAGACATAAAACACACACAACAACAACAACAAAAATACATTATAAGAGGCGATATATCACATATTAAAAAAGTGCTTATGCAAATTCAATAAAAGGCATCTAAAAATAAGAACAGTAAATGCCATTAAAATGCCATTTAAAAGTGCTTTATACACATTCTATAAAAGGCACAAATACCAGTGTGTCCACATATAGGATTGGTATCTCACAGAACTACACCTTGGGTTGGTCATATCATGCACTTACTGTGCCGTATGTCTTTGCCAGGCAGAGACTTGTGTAATAAAGAGGACATAGGTGGTGATGTTGTGACCCTGTGGTTGAATCTGGCCACACAGCTGTTTGAATTATCATATCTAGGTGTCAGGTTATCACTCACTCAGTACCTAGTGTGTAACATCAATTTAAATAAATTTCCATTGCCTCTTGACGATCCAATTAGAATCAAGCTGAATGCCCGGAGATTTTCCGTTCATCATGTGACAGACAGGCGAGGATTTTTAATTCTATTGACACATTATAGTCCCGGTGCCTTGTCAGTATGTGCCTCACAGGCAGCAGCGTCTGAGAGAAGAGCAGTCACTCTGCACAACTCTCTAACTCCCTGGGTCAGGCCGTGCAGGCTTCCATCTGGTGTTACAAAGTAACCGAATGCATTCCATCTCACGTCTTTGATCTGTAGCCAGTCATCATTTTTATTTGAAGATATTTCACTTCCTGGAGATGGTATTTGAAAAAGAAGACTGCAGTGAATAGACTTGGGGGAGATCTGTTGTGTGCGAGTAAACCTTTGGGCCATGCTAATGAGCTAATTCAGCCTCTCCGTCTTGACGACGTATGGAAAATGAAAACAGAGCCGCGGTGAAAACCTCGGTGCTAGATCAGTACTTTCCTTGGCCTCTGCAGAGACCCCCCCCCTCCCCCCACCCCCACCTCGTGACGGTGGGGTTTTATAGCGGTCTCTCCTCCCGACGTGGCCGGGGCGAGGGCCTAGCTATTTAAAGCTGAGGCAGCGCAGCAGAGAAACGTTTTCGGGTACGGTTGCTCACGCTCACGCTCTAAAAATAACCTTATTTTCCGTCAGAGTGGGAAGCATGGGATCGATGGAGGCCAGAGGGAGGATGTCTCTGCCCCGTCGGGCCCAAGGGTGAGTGGGGAGACGGGACGGGCGGTGCGCCCCTCCTCCCCCCCACCGTGTCTTACACAACGGAGGCGGAGCTCCGAGAGCTGGAGACGCTGAGGATGAGGGTGGCACTGCTACAGCAGCAGATGTGCCTACAACAGGTAAGGGGGTCGTGCTCTTCAAACGGCTGGAGAAAATAGAACATAACGAGTACATCAGACACTTCTTAGTTAAAGACCGTTAGTTCATTAGTAGGGATGGGACAATATATGGCAATTCAATATATATCGCAATAGAAAAATGTGACGATACGTATCGTGGGGCAGAAAATAATTAAATATTGGCTCCATTTTATTCTGCTGTAGTAATCACAGATGAGATACATTTCCCATCACAATTTCACAAGCTCTCAATTGAAATATTACTTACACTTGATAGTGACATTTGTAAATTGTTGTTCACATTAATTTGTAGCAGGCCATTGCCCTCGCTAGAAAGATTTGTCGCTCAGAAGTAAAGATAATTCTGCCCAGTTAAACTTTGTTGTAATTGAAGTTGTATTTCATGGTTGTATTGAATCGTGAACCGCATTATCAAATCATATTGCGAGTTTAAGCGTATCGGCCCATCCCTAATCTGTGAGTTCTTTTGAATGCTAATGAATAAAAAAAATCAATTTCGGTAGATTTAGCGAGCTCTATGTAATGTGCTGACAGTGTTTCCCTCCCTCTGTGACAGGCTCTGTCAGACACCCTGCTCCCCTCTGTGGTCCCAGGCCCCGGATGTCCCGACCCCACCGTGCTGAGACACCTGTACTCCCTGCTGGGAGAAGGAGGGCAGAGGTCCCCTGTCATGGTGCTGGACACTGAACCTGACTGACTGCAGAGCAGATTGTGTTGGAGCCTGAACCTGTGAATCTAGGCTCTCTGTGATTTTGTGTGCTGTGATAATCAATCTGTATTTATTCACTGACTTGTGCTGTGCAAAAGAAAAATATTCTCCTGATGTTTTCAAAGTGCCCATGTTCCAATTTCTAAATGATATCTGCATATGACCAAATAGATTTTTACAGTAGTTGTATGTTGTTGCAATTGTCTTCTCTTTGATTAAATAATCCTCTTTGAACAACTTTCACTAAAGTGTCAGTCTGTTTTTCTTAAATGTTAAATTGTTATCCTAGTGAGTAATATTTTAATACCTACACTAGTGAGTCATTATTTTAATACCTGCACTAGTGAGTAATTGTTTTAATATCTACAATGTAATGGAACAAACTTGCATGGAGACACTGACAAACGTTGCCAGCAGGTGGCACTCATCTCACAATAGAAGTAGACACAGGGAGCTGACTGAGTGATGTTCATCACCTTACTGGTGGTTATTATTGTTAATGTCAAAATGTTACATGTCAATTGGATTCAGTCTGTGTGAGCAGGATACCCATAACGACACAGGAAATATCACATGTCATGACCTTGTGTAATATAATATATATATATATCTCACTTATAGTGGTTAGTCATCTGTGAGCTCTTAGCCTGCTGGTCTGCTGATGCTTGATATGAAGGATCAATGCTTTTTGCACTGCAGACACAGCAAAGGTGCCATAACAACTAAATAGGAGTAATGTGAGTAATCATAGTGTATGTCTCACCTGCTCAATCAACACCCGTCCCCTCCACAAATAGATTGACCTTTGTTGAAGGATAAACCCATTAAGATGAATCATCTTGTTTTCAAGGGGTCCTTAAAACACAGACATTTTCAATGCAACAAACGAAGAAGAAAATGTCAGGTACACAAGAGACACGTATCATAGACCATAATCATAGACACATGCAAATACAAAGGCACCCTCGCCAACCCACCCATACCCTGTGCTGCTGTGCATGGATGTATGCTGATAAAAAAAATACATTGAGTTCATTTATGTTTATTTAGCACAATATAAAGAAAAACAAGAGAGATACTGGGCTAAAATGTTTATATTGTATACTACAAATGTATTAGGGTCAACTATATCGTATATGATAGTATTGTGAAAATAATGTGAGTATGCACATCTCACATAATATTATAGTAGTATAACATGTTATAACATTATATTACTACTTTCATATTAAGCCTATAGATTTAAAAACAAGGGGTAGGACTTGACAAGTATTTACTTCTTCCTACTCCTTTTCGGTCATGACATACAAATGTAAACTGCTTGAGAATTTGCTGTATATGCTGTGAACTCTAATGGACTATTCTTGCCTATATTTATTTTATTCTTTATCTTTGTTTTGTTTTGTTTCTCCCACCATGTTCGACATAAATCTAATCTAATCAAATAATAAGGACACATGTTATGAGGCTCATCATTGGTAACCTGACGCTGCCAGATGGATGTGTTTGCTATTCCAAACTCATGTATGCATGACAGACACATGGTTTGGAGACTAAACTGCCCATATAGGTGTCGATGTGAACGGGATCTGTTATCCTGGTGATGGACTGCCGACCTGTCCAGGGAGTTTCTCTGCCTCCTGCTTAATGTATTCAGGCCAGGGATGGATAGGCTCCCGGCCCCCTGTGACCCTGAACAGGAGGTAGCAGGAAGAGAGAAAATGAAAAGCAGAAACACTCCATGATGGATGTTTTGTGCATGCTAAAGTAGCAAACACGAGCTCATTGGCAAGCAGACCTTCAGATCCGCCCACTCCACCAAGTTCACTGCTTCTGAAGAACGAAATAGAAAATTTGAAAGGGAGTTGAAAATTCAGTCTGATATCAGGCTAGCTTTTATTCAAAGCGCTTTACATTTACCCATTCATAAACAGATGGCGGCAAGGTACCACGCAGGGTGCTGCTGGCGCACCCATCGGGAGCAATTTGTGGTTCACTATCTGATTCCTGCCCAAGGACACTTCGACATGTGGACTGCAGGAGGTGTGGATCAAACCACCGACAACCCGCTCAAACCTCCAGAGCCACAGGATGTAGTTGAGATCAAACCAAGTCAGCTCCTCTCACATAGAACATTGACACCCGTCATGGTGTAGTGTTTTCCTTTCATGCTGAGCGCTTTGTGTCTGGCAGAGACTCGAGATGAGATATTTGTGCCCACATACTGCATCTCACATACTGCCTCTCCAATGTGAGGAAAAGGATATTGCTTCTGCTTGACACAAATGTGATGTGAGAGATGTGAGGGAGGTGAGGGAGGATGTGCGAAGTAGGGGGGCTCGGAGAGGCCCTAAAAGCCCCACAGATGACGTGTAGATGGCGTGGTCTGCGCCAGACTGGACGACAGGTGGCGCGGGGTCCACACACAGCAGGCCGTGGGTGTTTGCACCCTGCTCTCCCCAACGCTCACGTACACACACACACACACACATCCAAAGATGGCTGACTCACAAAGTCAATGGTTCAGCTTCTCCGCAGGCTGCCAGCTGGAAATGGCAGGCTCCCCTGATAGAGAGAGAGGGGAAGAAAAGAGGACAAAAGAGAGGGAGAGGGTTAGTTCAGCTTTGCAAAGCCTTGGGCAGTTATCAAGATTGCATGTTCCCTGTGTCCAAAGCCACGCTTTCATGCAGTCCAACTATTCCTGGCTCAAATGAGAAGTGCGCGGGAGCACGTTCTCAAGGCCTCCTCTGTGTGTTGGTGCCAGAAATCGTTCGTCACTATTCTGGATTCCGCTCACATCCCAGTCTGTAATGGGACAATGTGCAGCAGCAGGCTGCTCCTGCTCCTGCTCCTGCTCCTGCTCCTGCTCCTGCTCCTGCTCCTGCTCCTGCTCTGCCCGGAGAGAGAGTCTTGAGGGCAGGTCGTGTGAATGTGAAGGGAGCAGAGGAGGCGGCCAGGAAAACCTCTCCAAGTTCACGTCAACACAGCACGCAGGTCCCCGTGGGAGTGGTGCCTACGCAACTCGCCCTTCCTGTGACCCGGCTGCATCAGCTGCTGCCGCTTCCTAGGCCCTGGCTGGCTGTCACCATCATCAGCGCTCGACCACTCTCCCCCGGCCCGGCCCGGGCCGGCCAGGTTACGCCTGTCCCATTGCCTTTGTCCCATTTTTCTCATGCATTTTTTTGGGTCACATAATTTCCATGGAAGTGGCTTCATTTTCTTTCCCAGCACTTTCACAGAATCCAATAGCCTCCACATTCCTTCCCATTTTGTCCACTTTTTGTAATTTTCTCATTTTCTCCCCTCTCGCCCTTCTCGCCCGCTGAGATAACGCCAGTCCAAGTGCAGTTCCACAGAAACCAATTAGCGCTACCGGGAATCCACTTCACACACAGGCCCGCTCCTCTCGTCCTCATTGAACACACGTCTTGTCTCCTGTGCTCTGTCTTTCTGTCTGCCACCCCCTCAGCTCATTCACATTCCACCTCTCTCTGCTACTCCTGCTGTTGCTCCTCCACAGCTCTGTTGCCATTGAACCACAGCAGAGACCACCGGGTCCGTGCGATCATCACTTAGCCTGCATTAGTGTTTATTATTCGATTTGCCCCTCTCCATTTCGCCCCGGTCTTGGCCAGCTTCCTTCTCCGCCGAGCAGCATATTTCTGTGCAGGAGAGACTAGTACAGTGTCTTAACTCAAGCTGCAGGTATCTTGTGTGGCTGGAGGCGCGTCTGGTAATTGCATGCAAATATTAGATACAAGAATCTGTGACTTGCGGGCGTTGAACAGCAAGAATCCTTTTTATTGATGAGGAGAAAATTGTTATTTGGATTTCAGGTTTCAAGGCCCCCCCACCTCTCCTCTTTGGACCCCATGATGGTTCAAATCTGTACAAAGCTTTTAGATATGGCATTTTCTAGATACATGAAAAGGTCAACTTCATTAGTGACACAGCATTCCCTGCATATCAGACCTGTATCATCACATCACACATATTACATCCTTTGATGCACTTTAGT
>NC_139644.1:14355894-14395894 GCF_964638095.1 Poromitra crassiceps
AATGGAGGAGCTTTGTGCGTTTCCTACTGAGTGAAAACAGACAGTCCAACAGGAGTCCAACAGAACAGCCACGTCAAACCCTGTTTTTCTTTTGAGGTGAATATGAAAGGAAGAATATCTATGAGCCTGCTTTTTTTAGCTCAGTGCCGTGGTATCCTCCACAGAACAGAGACGAGAGAGAAGCCCTGGTATTACATTACATTATGACGACCACGACGACAACGTAGCAGCAGGCTGCCTGGCTCTCTACTAGCCCGCACTGCTGCCCTGCATGTCGGGGGGGGGGGCTGTCTTGTGTTCAGATCCATTAAGATTGGCTTACATGAAAGCAGTTGTTCTACTCCGAGGATGACGTCAGGCCGTTTGAGGGTGGGCTTTGTGAAGCTCAACTCTAATGTGGCACACACGCAGAAGACATTTAACCGTGTTAATGTTTCAATTACTGCCAAGAGATCAATGCAACCCGTTACGGAGGGTCGAGATAGAAGCCGTAGATAACGATAATCTTTTGTTGCCTGTTGATGTGCCTTTGTGAGAGCTCTAAGTAAGCACCCTGGCACACAAATGGTGTTTCAATCCATAAAGATGTGTAGCACACGGCGGTAGAGAGACTGAGGGAGAGAGAGAGAGAGAGAGAGAGAGCGAGATGTACAGTTTTATTGAGAGAAGCAGCCCGCAAGGAGCTAGCGACGTGCGTGACGGGCATACGGATTTCCAGTCAGTTAGGCCACTAAATTAACCACTCAAACACACAGTGAAGATGCAACATACAGTACAAAATACACATAGAGACAAACACATCTACAAGAAACACACAACACACACACACAGACACACACACTTTTACTTTGGCCTGTAGCGACAACAACGCAATTTCCACATGTAGGCATGCACTAGTAGTGTGTAGGCTTACAGCTTGTGGTTGCATACGCAGGCCAGGCTCTTATGTAACCATGACGTATGCATAGTTGTACTTGTGAAATAGTGCAAAACTGTCGACGCGTACACTAAAACGTGGATGGCAGGTGGCCAAATGTTGTCCTGTAGAGATGTGAAGTGATTTCCCTTCTGTCGTCTGCTGCTGCAGCAACAACAACAACAAGAGAAAAGAAAGTGGGGGAAACTAGCTCTCTCTCTCTGCTGTGGTGACCGAGGGAACGTCTGTTACACAGGAGATAGCCATGCTACTCCACTGATGCTGTTACCGGTTACTCTAGTGAGTCACTCCAAATGTGTTTCAATATGTTTTGTTTGTCTGCCCTCTAATATGTGGTGCTGTATATACTACAACTATTTTATATTTCTACTGTATATTTATACTCACATCTAAATGTATGAAAATTGTTATTTCAATTGTTGTATTAAAGAAATGTTACGTGAACACCGTTTCGTCTGTTGTGTTCTAGCAGAAATAGTCAATATCTTGAGATGGAAAGCTCTCAGGCGAATATTCGTTAGATGTTATTCTATTACTATATAACTCGTTTGCTTTTGGGAACGTATGCAGTCCGGCCTGAAGACAGGGGAGGGTAGAACTGTAAGCTTTATCTCTAGATTCTGAAGAATCTCTGTCAACTGGGACTGAGCTAAAAATATAGGAGACAGATGGGGGGTGACAGGGAGGGAGACAATGACCTGCCACACTGTTTTGACTCTGCATTGTTGAGCGTGGGCTAGTGTGTACATGGGTTGACCGTCACATTATCAGCCAAGCATTTTTTTTTTTTTACAAAGAATTTGGAGATATAAAGAGACCGTCTCTGCTGCCTCCATTCTTGGCATTCAGATGCTGGATGTAGACAGAGGGCCGCTTGCTAACCCAGCCCGGCTTAGATCACTTGCATGGCAAGCCTTGGGCATGTGGCAGCATTATGGAGTAAAAGACACCCCCTTCTGGTCAAATGATGAAATGAGAAAAACACATTGATGGTGACCATGTGTCGGTCGGTACATTACATGAGTACATTTCACTAGTGCTCCAGTAGGAGGAGCAGCACGCACCTCTCAGCTCACTATGGTTTTATTCTACATTTGATGTATACATGTATACATCCATACATTCATATCCTTGTATATGAAACGCTGGTGTTACTGCTGGGAAACGGCTGTGGGAGTGGAGAGGGCAGTGTTTGGGCGTGGATACGGGTGGAGAGGCCAGCGGGGGCAGTGTTTCGGGCCTGGATACGGGTGGAGAGGCCAGCGGGGGCAGAGTGCAGATGGAGGGAAGTGGTCAGTTGGATTGCTCGGGTCAGCACAGATTACAGGAAACCAGCTGGGACTCATCCGCCTCCCAATTTCCAGACTTGGCTTCAAACCCGAGTGCCTATGTGCTGCTTGCTTTTACAGTAATCATACTCCCTTATTGAAGACTGTTATCACTTTGAAACTGTGTAACAGGCAGCACAATGTGACTTTATGCACTCTGGGGTCTAGCCATACTGATATGACTTTATGCACTCTGGGGTCTAGCCATACTGATATGACTTTATGCACTCTGGTGTCTAGCCATACTGATCTGACTTTATGCACTCTGGGGTCTAGCCATACTCATGTGACTTTATGCATTCTGGTGCTAGCCATCCTGATGTGACTTTATACACTCTGATAGCCATACTGATGTGACTTTATGCACTCTGGTGTCTAGCCATACTGATGTGACTTTATACACTCTGATAGCCATACTGATGTGACTTTATACACTCTGGTGTCTAGCCATACTGATGTGACTTTATGCACTCTGGGGTCTAGCCATACTGATATGACTTTATGCACTCTGGTGTCTAGCCATACTGATGTGACTTTATGCACTCTGGGGTCTAGCCATACTGATCTGACTTTATGCACTCTGGGGTCTAGCCATACTGATATGACTTTATGCACTCTGGTGTCTAGCCATACTGATCTGACTTTATGCACTCTGGGGTCTAGCCATACTCATGTGACTTTATGCATTCTGGTGCTAGCCATCCTGATGTGACTTTATACACTCTGATAGCCATACTGATGTGACTTTATGCACTCTGGTGTCTAGCCATCCTGATGTGACTTTATACACTCTGATAGCCATACTGATGTGACTTTATACACTCTGGTGTCTAGCCATACTGATGTGACTTTATGCACTCTGGGGTCTAGCCATACTGATATGACTTTATGCACTCTGGTGTCTAGCCATACTGATGTGACTTTATGCACTCTGGGGTCTAGCCATACTGATATGACTTTATGCACTCTGGTGTCTAGCCATACTGATGTGACTTTATGCACTCTGGTGTCTAGCCATACTGATGTGACTTTATGCACTCTGGTGTCTAGCCATACTGATGTGACTTTATGCACTCTGGTGTCTGTCTAGCCATATTGAGGTAATGTGACTTTATGCACTCTGGTGTCTAGCCACACTGAGACAATGTGACTTTATGCACTCTGGTGTCTAGCCACACTGACACAATGTGACTTTATGCACTCTGGTGTCTAGCCATATTGAGGCAATGTGGCTTTATGCACTCTGGTGTCTAGCCATATTGAGGCAATGTGACTTTATGCACTCTGGTGTCTAGCCATCCTGATATGACTTTATGCACTCTGGTGTCTAGCCATACTGATGTGACTTTATGCACTCTGGTGTCTAGCCATACTGATGTGACTTTATGCACTCTGGTGTCTAGCCATACTGATGTGACTTTATGCACTCTGGTGTCTGTCTAGCCATATTGAGGTAATGTGACTTTATGCACTCTGGTGTCTGTCTAGCCACACTGAGACAATGTGACTTTATGCACTCTGGTGTCTAGCCATATTGAGGCAATGTGACTTTATGCACTCTGTTGTCTAGCCATATTGAGGCAATGTGACTTTATGCACTCTGGTGTCTGTCTAGCCATATTGAGGTAATGTGACTTTATGCACTGTGGTGTCTAGCCATACTGAGACAATGTGACTTTATGCACTCTGGTGTCTAGCCATACTGACACAATGTGACTTTATGCACTCTGGTGTCTAGCCATACTGAGACAATGTGACTTTATGCACTCTGGTGTCTAGCCATACTGAGACAATGTGACTTTATGCACTCTGGTGTCTAGCCTAGCCATACACTGAGGCCCGATTGCCTCTGATCTCTTTTTGTTCAAGAGTTATTAAACTAAACAGCACCAGTGCAAACAGAAAGACAAGCTTGAATATGTGCCGGCTGTTGTTTTAGCAAGATGGTGTTACAGCTAAGTAGCTGCTGTTTCACATAATTGCTACATCTGTTTAGGAAAGAGACGTAAGACTAAATACAACGCCTGGCAAGACAGACAAATTCAATCAAAAGCAAAATCCAATTAAAATGTTGTGGGAAGTGCATGTTGTAGACTGGTGCCGCAATAGAAACAAAATGTGATAAGGATGACAAACTGCTGTATTTAATCAGGCAAATGTCTGAAAATATTGGAATAGCATAACATCGTCTGAGTATCTTTGGACGGCCATCACACTAGAGGAGAGATTGTAAATCAGCCACTGCCATGAAGAACTCAGCATGGCTTCTCCACCACCTTACTTCTGAGTCCAACTCCTGGCCTCTGAACCTGCACCCTCCTCTCTTCCTCTCTCCTTCCCTGCCTTTCTCCGTCTCTTTCGATCTGAAATCAGTTTGAAGTCTTCTGCCAAAGCTTGTTTCAAATTGATTGATTCTATTTCTTTTTTTTTTTAATACTAGGGCAGTAAATTGCCCAACTGTCATCTAAATTGCTCTTCTAGCAATCTTTTTCTAAGCAACCTCAATTGCTTTCCTTTCAGCGGTACACATTTTGTGTTGACAGGATTACGCCCATGCATGTTTTTCAGTGAAATTACCCTTTAATACTAGATTTGGAGAGGCGAAAATGATAGACTTACAGTAGAAGTCATTTGCGCGTATATGGTTTTATTGTGATTATTCTCAATTTAGGAGAAATGCATCAACTGATAGCTTGTCCCTTACCATTATCGGTCACCTTGTGTTTCACTGAGAGACCCGTAGGAGTTTCTATGGAAACAGTGAATGCACCCATTTGGAGATGTCACTCTGCCCTGTCTTAGGTCCCTCAGCTACAAGGTAATTTTGCTAGGCACATCTCCCCTGTGAAATACCACCATCATCACCATCACCATCATCACCATCACCGTCATCCCTCAAACATGGAAAAGGAACATCAAATTGTTCTCTTTATTCTCCATTTGACGTAGCCTATGCACTATATAGAAGGGTGACTGACATAAAGTGATAGGAACTGGCTCGAGATAAATTTCCATAATTCATAAATCAGCTTAATCTTCAACTGTGATTGTTTCTCTGCAGTATTTCTCAATTGACTTACCCTTATCAGAGGCATTTGACAGGTACATTGTTTTTTTTTAGGTGACATGAGCTGGGTCCAAGTAAGTACACATATATTACACACATTACATGCACACATTATATATACAATATTAGTTAGTTTGGAATTTAAAGAAACTTTACCTTCATTGAGACAAGACAGCTGTTGAACTCGATCTGTGAGGTGTTTGCGCGAGGCAGCAGAGGTAATGTTGAATGCTATATATAGCATTCAGCATTACCTCTGCTATATATAGCATTGAACATTACCTCTGGAGCCGAGTCGTGCCCAATCTCATCACCCCATCGCTTGTTGTGGGCGATGAGATTGGGGTCAGGTGCTGAAGATGAATGGTGACCACCACAGCAATCGAGAGAGAGAGCTGCCCTATGTGCCCTCTGCTCCTGTGTGACCCTCAAGCGAGCAGTGATCAAACGGGCACTATTCCTGGAAGAGGGCAGTGTGTTTACTCACAATGAGAAACAGACAGATCATCATGTCATGTCCCCAGAGGCAGCATGTGAGGCCGAGCCAGTCTGCATTTAAAAAGTGTGTGTGTGCGTGCGTGCGTGTGTGCGCGCGTGTGTGTGTGTGTGTGTGTGTGTGTGTGTGTGCGCGCAGGAGGAAAAAGTTGGACAAGGAAGAGCTAAGATTGTTCCTTATTGTGCTCAGTGAAAGCAGCACATGAATGATAAACTTGTTTTGCTCTGCTCCACCAGTGGTCACGTGTGTACTTTCTTTGTACTTAACCTTTGCTCGTGTAGGTCTGTATAGCCTCGTTAACTTCATTGATTATGCTGCTTAATGAGTGTGTATTTCCCCTTGTCTCCACATCCTGTGTGCCTCAGTGATGGGACTGACTGCAAATGTTAACGTCAATACAGGATATTAGAATGCACTTCCTAGTCTTATCTTTATTACAAATGTTAATTACCCAATACTGACCAACAAAATGTTTGTGCATTTGTTTGTCTTCTGACTTCTACTATGCTTTCCTTGTAAATGTTACTATAGAGGACGATAATTCTGTATTTTACATACCCCTCTGTTCAATTGTCATGCTTTTTTTCAGATTTCGGTGATGAAATGTTTGCATGTGGGTAGGGGTGGGGCAATGGGGGGTCATTTGGTGACAAAGACGTAGGCATTCAGTAAATCAATTGTGAAAAAACCCACAATTGATTTACTGAATGGATCTTTGATGTATCAGTGTTAATCACACATAAAGTAATGAGATTAACGATAATCAGCCCAATCTGAACTTTGCAATGAGCAATAGGCTACGTACTACATGATTAAACAAAGCCAACCAACAACTTCAAAATAACCATCAATTTGAATTTGAATTTTCTTTATTTTTAATACAGGGACAGTGTACAAGAACATTAACCCTATAAAATAGAGAGAGATGCATCGTACCAGGTTATAGCAGAAATGCTATTTTCCACCCGTAGTCCCTGGGCAGGTAAAATACAAGCTTAAAACAGTAGGAAAAATAGAATCTAAAACATAGTAGGAAAAAGGTTAAAAAATAAGGAAATTACACGTTAAGAGATACAAAACACTAGTAAATAGAAAATCCAATCAGCCCTGATTGAATTGAGTTGCTCTTTTATGTCAGGGCAAGTTAAGGCAATAGGGCATGTATGTTATGGCACTCACACACAGTCTTTCTCTCTGACACACACACACACGTACACACACACACACACACACACACACACACACACACGTACACACACACACACACACACACACACACACACACACACACACACACACACACACACACACACACACACACACAGTTTGTTTGAAAATACTAATTTAATTTCAAGTTGCGTCAAGCTTTGGAAAGCTATCTGTTGTCATTACACAAGATTGAGGCTAAAATTGAAAATTATTATAATAATAATTATAATTATTGCCACGTCAAACATGTATTATTATTATTATTATTATTATTATTATTGTTATTATTATTATTGTTGTTGTTGTTGTTGTTGTTGTTATTATTATTATTATTATTATTATTATTATTATTATTATTATTATTATTATTATTATTAGTCTCAGTGTGCTTGGTAGACACAGGACATCCATTTTATGACCCAAGCTCAGGTGTCATGGGACTTCCCTAGGTTTTATACACAGTTTTGCCTGCTTGTTGGTATTGAATTGAATTCTTATAAAATAGCACAATATCCTAATAATATATACATTATTATTATACAATTAGTTTTTGATTGCATCCTAGGAACTGAAGATTGTCATCTCAGATCGTGGTTCTTGTCCCTTTAAATAGAGTACCTTTAAACGGTTTTGTTCAACTACAGGTCCCATAATCCAAAGCAACAAGGTAGCCCTGTACACGTTTTTTTAATAATGATGTCAACCAATGAAATATCTTTATTTGCGAGCGCGTACTTTCGAAAAGGCGTTACGTTGTCCAATCATCGTGCTCTAATTCGGAGTTTATCAAATCCAGCCAATCGCTGCTGCTGATCTTCATCTCGGCGAATCAAATGGATGCTACTTGGTCGATGGGCGTACCCGCGTTTGACCAATGAGATTGATGTTGATGTTTAAACGCTGGGCGCGGGCGGTGCTAGTTGAGGAGCTTTGGGGAGGGTCTTCCTCGTAAGGAATAGGATGTATGCATGCTTGAATTTGAATTCATAAAGACAAGAGCTTAGGGAGCTAACAACTTCACTTTACAGCACAAGTAAGGTAGTGAGCACTTACGTTAAGTTATTGTAAAAACGTTTGTTTCACCTTCTCGTACAGGACTAACGCTATAAGAGTAACGTAATATATTCGTATCTGGATCTTTTTAGGCTGTTTTTCTGTTCAGTCAGACCAGTGCAACAGCCATCACTGTTTTGAGGAGAGATCACTCGCAATGAAAGCGGGCGGTAAGTAGTCCGCTTTAACTAACGTTATAGCTTATTGTTGTCGGAATGATGTAGAAATATCCCATGTTAATAAGTGACAAGTCTGTCTCGGTTGACGGTTGCTAGCTCGCAACGTTAACATTGCTTACGTTAGCTAGCTACTAGCCAGCATGATGTTAGCGGTTAGCTGCTTAACGTTAGCCATATATATGTCTTGCAAGTTCAAGTTGGAAATACCTTGTTAAAATGTCCAACATTTGTGGAAAACATGTAAGTTATCCTTTACGTTGCTGTTTACAAGTTGATTGTAATGGGCGCTGCAAAATCCAAATATTTATAACATTAAACCTCTATAAAAAATTGATATAAGTGACATAGCCGCAGGAGGGAAATTTGGGCGGCCACTTCGTTTGACTTATCCAACTTTCTCAGTTCACCACCGCCTGGTGATGCTTACAACACCTTATTAACTAGGTAACGCTATTATGATGTTCCTATTTTTAAATACTTTAAAGTAATATTGGTTTTCCACATATTGATAGCCGAAATTCAAAATGAATTTGAATAGACCGCCTGGACATGCCTTACATTAGCTAACGTTAGGCAGTTTGAAAGTGGAGCCATAAACTTCATCCATAACCTGGTTACCAGCTGGCTATTGATCTGCTCTAAACTAACTGCAAATATTTGTGAGACCTTCAAGTGAGAATTAGTGTCAGCCCAACACTAAGATGTGAAATGCTTTTCAGTTAACATCTGTGCCAAGTGCGGTCATTTGGTCCTTATGAATTGAAGATTCAAGCTAAGATGCTTAAATGATCTTTTTTCTTGTAGCTGTCTAATTTTCAACATATTTTTCTTTCTGTAGCCCACTGCCGTTGTTCGAAATGCTACTCGGTTCCGGTGCGGAAGCGGGTCCAGAAGCGCACTCCAGCCCTAACCTTGCTGTCTCTTCCTGAGGAGGTTCTGCTGTGTATGCTTCAGTGCCTCTCTGCTGAGGATCTGCTGGCTGTCAGAGCAGTGAGTAAACAAACACACACTGTAACACTCCTACACAACCTCTAGCATATACATGCAATGTCATCAGGGTTTGCCTCAACATCTTGTAACCACCTGATTTGGTGGGTCAAGTGTCTATTTTATTATAGAGGGACTAATTGGCTTGACTGCTGTTACAGGTCCATTCCCAGCTGCGGGACATCGTAGACAACCACTCCAGTGTTTGGGCCAGGGTCTCTTTCAGAGAAACCTGGCCATCCCCTAAGACGGTGTGGCTATTTGAAAGGTACACTCCCTTCAGTCAAAATTTTGCTGTTATAAGATGAACTATTATTTTTCTGTATGGGTTTTTACATTAAAAATGTCTCTTTCTTCAGAGCTGCAGAGAAAGGGAATTTTGAAGCCGCTGTGAAGCTAGGGATTGCTTATTTGTACAATGAAGGACGTAAGTTAAACTCTTCATAACTCTCTGCCTCTCTAATTCAGCCATTCATTGTTGTGAGTGATTACAGCTCTTGACCTGTACCTTGTCCCACACACAGTCGCTTCATCTCATGTCTTTCTCCTTTTCCCTGTGTCAGCGCTGTGTAGTGACGAGGGACGTGCGGATGTGTGTGGCCGGAAGGCCTCCCACTTCTTCACCCTGGCAGAGAGCCTGCGTTCTCCAACGGCAGATCCCTTCATCTGGGTCTTCATACGCCCCCCTTGGTCCCCCAATGGCAGCTGCTGTAAAGCCGTGGTGTTTGACCGTCTTAAGGCTGAGAGTGACAACAACGTGGTAAGTATTGCTCACTCAGTCAGGACAGTATACTGGACAGACGAGCTGTTTTATCTCTGTCCAAACTTCAGACAAATGATTCCTTGAAGCCCCCCCTCCACACGTCATCTACGGTAAAACAGCTCTGCGCCCGCTGTGCCGTTGTTTTCTACGGGGAGAGCGGTGCCTCCCAACTATGCGGCAGCGCGACCCTCATGCACCGCTTGAATTTGCCACCGTGTGTTGTGCTCAAAGTACAAATAACTTAAACTTTGACGTACTTCCCGCTGGCTTTTCTCACTCTACTTCGCGGTGAGAGAAGAGACGATTGCTTATCATGTGAGGGCACAGGGCAGCTTAAGAAACAAGCTATTCTCTATAAGGGGTAGACATACATCATACTTCATGGTCTCTTTCTTCCATTGCTCCAATGATTAAGATCAAATTTATAATTCTGAATTCTGAATTGCCTTTGTTCAACGGAAATTCACAGAATTCCATAGAAATGGAACAATGTTGGCGATAGTTGTCCATAATAAACAAACAAAAGGATAGTAATATATCATATAATCTTGAGACTTTTTCAGGTGTTCATTAATTGATTTTGTTCTTGTCTCTGTAGGACATGAAGGGGACCCTACTGCACTGTTTGGCCAGAGTTTTGCAGCTCTTTGAGGTGGGTGTGAAAGTGAGGCTGGAGCCTCCGCCTGGGTGGGGTTTGCACAGTTTCAATTGGCTTGTAATCAGAGCATGTGTGCCTGCGTAGTCCTGAACACAGATGGGATAATTGTGGTTTTCTCCTCTTCATATAGCACCGCTATTGACTTGCAATCCCTGTTGATTCTGCTTGCCCACAGCCCCACTGTACTTATTTGTTATTTAGCAAAGTGGCAATGATTCCACACAGCCGAAATAGGGTCATTACACGCAAGCAGCACCTTAGAGAAAATGTTTTTAAGAGTCATGTTTTCAAGTTAGGAATATGCTTGAATTTGAATATACTCCTTGAAAATGGCTTGATTTCCAACATAATCTGGACTTTCGAATGAAACTTTGAACATAACACTTGGTCTAGGAAAAGCCAATTATTTCTATTGAATTTGGTAGGTAAGACTGGCCAATCATGTCTGGAACCCTGTTTTATTTTGCCAGGACGGTGAAAGGCGCTTGGAGGCCTTACCCATGCTGGAGGAGTCGTCACAGGCCGGCTGCCTACACAGCTCCTATCTGTTGTGGGAGCACAACCGTAAAGCTGCTGTGAGTTATGAATCTTTGTCATTTGTGATATTCAAAGTTACAGGTTAGCAACACTGGACCTTATTGACTTACTGCACGTCTCTGCATGTCAAGCACCGAAACTCATTCCGATTCACAGCCAGACTTCTTTATATGTGAAACATGCATGGAAACAGGTTTTCGGAATTCGGGACTCCTAAAATTTGCAGTGGAAATGTTTTTAATTTGATTGGATTTAGAATAACGTGTCTGTGGTTTGTATATTTCTTCTTGACGCTGAGGCTGTTGCCCAAACATGAAATGGTTAATTGGGTCTCTCTTATGTTTCAGATGGCAGACCCAGGCAGGTACCTTCAGTGTGTACGAACCCTCAGGGACTATGCTGCTAAAGGATACTGGGAGGCTCAGGTGTGTGTTTACTATTAAGTGCATGTAGAGTTGATGTGTTGTTCTTGTGCAATTTTAGTCTTTATGTTTGCCTTTTTGTTAGTCTACAGATTCGGTCATTCACCATAATCATATAAAAGGCAGGGGGGTGTTTGTCATTTGACAGCTTTTATGTATGCCTTGTCATGTGTCAAGTCTTTAATTTTCCATCTCTCGCTGCACCATTTGTCCAACTTAAGGAGTTGTGCTCATTGAAGTGCTATCAGGCATTGTCAGTAGGGCATGACAGTTGACATACCCCCCCTCCCTTTGATAGCCCTGTAAAGCCTTGCTCAAGCTGCTGCACTGAATCATAAAAATGACTCATCCTCCTAATTACAAGCTCTTCCGAGAATCCCACTGTGTGTAATTACATTGACAGACAGGCAGTCTCTGTAAAATCTAGGTTGCTTTTAGTGTGACCCAACACAACATGCCCAGGTTGCTTTCAGTGTAACCCAGCACAACATGCCCAGGTTGCTTTCAGTGTGACCCAGCACAACATGCCCAGGTTGCTTTTAGTGTGACCCAGCACAACATGCCCAGGTTGCTTTTAGTGTGACCCAGCACAACATGCCCAGGTTGCTTTTAGTGTGACCCAGCACAACATGCCCAGGTTGCTTTTAGTGTGACCCAGCACAACATGCCCAGGTTGCTTTCAGTGTGACCCAGCACAACATGCCAAGGTTGCTTTCAGTGTGACCCAGCACAACATGCCCAGGTTGCTTTCAGTGTGACCCAGCACAACATGCCCAGGTTGCTTTCAGTGTGACCCAGCACAACATGCCCAGGTTGCTTTCAGTGTGACCCAGCACAACATGCCCAGGTTGCTTTTAGTGTGACCCAGCACAACATGCCCAGGTTGCTTTTAGTGTGACCCAGCACAACATGCCCAGGTTGCTTTTAGTGTGACCCAGCACAACATGCCCAGGTTGCTTTTAGTGTGACCCAGCACAACATGCCCAGGTTGCTTTCAGTGTAGTCTGGCGGCGCAGGTCTCCATTGTGGGATTGCGATGTGCGGCGCTTGGCGGCAGTGCCCTTGGAAAATAGTTTCCAACAATCCAACTTGCCATTTTCACCATGTAGCAACCTGACGTTAGCTTGCTAGCTAGTTAGCGTTGTTTTCACTGCGGCGGCAGGGCACTGTTTACATCGACACACAGGGTGGAGGGCGCGGAAGCCGCTCTGATTGACATGGTCGGAGCCAATGATAATACGGAGCCAATGAGCTTGTAATAAGCCGGGAGCAGACATCCGGCCGCGACTGAAACAGTCGCTTCAATGGGGAGCAGCTGTAGAGCAGGGGAGGGCTTATCCCAGTAGCCTGTTTCCGTGCAGCCAGACGACTCTCACGGAAGGGAGAGGAGAGAGGAGACGACTTTCAGTGTGACCCAGCACAACATGACCTCACATTGTGCCTTGCTTCTTTCCCCCAGCTATCCCTGGCCAAGGTGTGCTGCAGTGGGAATCCTCTGGGTTTGAAGGCGAAGGCCTGTGCTGACTTGGTGGCCCAGCTTTTCAGCTCATCATCTCCCCCGACGCCACACCACCGCGCCGAGGACATCCTCAGGCGCGGCATCAAGGACACCATGAGGTAGAGGAGTACAGAAAGTCTACCATAACCATAGTGCTGCTGACATGACCCCAGTCTGTTGGTGAATACTATCTCCAGACAGCTGAATGTTCCTCTACGAGTCATTGTGACTCATTGTGCTGTGACCATTACATTTGAGCTTTTTCTAATTACATTACTAGATAGACTTAACTAGAGGTGACCCCCAAATACTCAGCGATTCGTTCGAATGAGCCTGATTCGACTGCCAATCTATCTCAGACGAATAGGCGCAAAATGTGGTTACCATACAAGGAGCATTCCATTCCGGCTATATGGGGGTGCTGAATGTCTGATTTTACATATAGAATTGCTTGGTTTCTCCCAATAATCTATTGGGAGAAACCAAGCAATTTATAACCAAAAAGGTTATATATATCATGATCTATTAGATCATCATATATATATATATATAACCTATTTTGGTACAAGTGTCAGCCTATTAATACATACATTCAAGTAAAAAACAAATCAAACAAGCACATGCCAATGGATTTTCTTCTTGCCAGATAGTTTTATAAAAAATAAACTGAGAAGAAAAGAATATTTAAATATTCATATTGAAAGCCAAATCCGATTCAACTGACAGTATTCTGAGTCAGGTAGAGCCCCAGATTTAACAAAACGCCAGTTCAAGAGTGCCAGGCAAACCAGTTACCTGTGGAATCATGGGAGACACTACACATTGTCGAGATCAAATGTGCCCTGATCGATCCATGCTGGTTTGGCATATGATATTGTAGTGCATGAAGGTTATGGACTTTAATTTCTTGTCTTTCAAACCAGTGTGTCAACAGGGATCTCTAGACAAGTGTCTGCAGTGTGAACTCTGACATAAATCTGACCAGAAACTGGCAGTAGCCAGTAAATCCCCCGCCTGGACGCCTCGATGACTAGAGGAAATGATGAGAATGGCAGTCATTAAACGTGTGGTGTCCAGTCTTTTCACAATCTGTTGGGCCATTTAGTTGCGCTCCCAGTTTAGCTGGTGCACTGAGATGCCAAAGTGTCTCGTTTGAATTTAATCTTTGTTTTACTCCCGTTTTTCTGCCGTGATCTTTCTCTCTCTCTTGGCCTGGCCACATGATGTTCATGATGTCCCTTCACCTTTCTATCCATCTGTCTCCGTCTCTCTCTCTAGATACATCCTGGTGGACTGGCTTGTGGAGGTGACCACCATGAAGGACTTCTCCAGCTTGACGCTGCATGTGACAGTGGGTTGTGTCGACCGCTACCTGGCCATGCGCTCTGTCCCCAAGGCTCGCCTCCAGCTCCTGGGCATCGCCTGCATGGTGATTTGCACACGGTGAGAACGTGCACCTTCCCACCCGCGCTGCTCTCTGACATGTTCATATCATGCTTTCTAGTTTTGTAATACAGTCGTGTCCCGATACGAGGTCAACTGTAGGGAAACATGGGAAGGCACGTCCAGCACTTGGGGCGCGTTTTCTGAATAAAGTCTTCATTTAATCTCAGTCATGGAAATTGACCGGCTGTTTCACAGCATACAAATATGCAAAATGTTAAATTCCTTCTATAAATATATGATTGTAGCAATAAATATGGTGGTTGTCATTTCCTTATCAGTTCATGAGAGAACTTGGGAGTAGAGGGGAGGGATGGGTGGTTTGTTTGGATTGTGTGTGTGTGTGTGTGTGTGTATATGTGTACCGTATATGTGTATAATTAATTCATCGTCATTTTGTTCTTTTCTTTCCAGCTACATGAGTAAAGACATTCTAACCATACGTGAGGCCGTTTGGCTCACAGACAACACCTACAAGTATGAGGACCTGGTCCGCATGATGGGAGAGGTTGTCTCTGTGCTGGCCGGAAAGATCAGGGTGAGTCATAGACAAACAAACAAACAAAATCCTGCATTTGTTTATTTTCCTTCCGCCAAAGGTTTTTGGACGACTGTAATGGTACAGCAATAAGCTAGCTTCCTGTCGTGCATTTTGAAAACTAATTGTGTTCAAAGTATTTTTTATCCGTTTTTCAGTAGTTATACTAAATATGGATTGAAATATCTTTTGGCACAAAATTTTAAACAAAATCCCATCCCCCGCAAGTACCCCTAGCCTATCACACCATCACACATTAACAATTGTAAGTATACTAAACAAATAGACACACAAAGAACATAAATGAAATAAGGAAAAGTTAAAAGACAAAGAGGGTAACAAAACTAAAACTAAAGAATATATTGGGGGGGGGGGGTATCTATATATTTGAAACGCTTGAAGCGTCCATTTTCTCTACCTGGTCCAAGACTGGTTGCAAAATGGTGTAAAAGTCGAGAGCACAACCGAACACTGTAATTGTGACTGATGAGAGGTCTTAAGCCCCTTTTAGATTGGCTAACAAAGAAACATTCTACTTTCTTAACCGTTAATTACTTTAAAATGTCATGCTGCTTTCCTGGGTATAAAAAAACACGTTCATAAGCAGTACTTAATGATGTAAAAAATATATATTATGCTCTTCCCCTCAGATCCCCACACTGCTGGACTACGGGGAGGTGCTGCTGTCCCTGCTGCCTCTGGAGAGGCGGACCACTCACCTGTTCAGCTACATCTGTGAGCTGTCCCTGCTCCACTCAGCCCTGCTCACACCTCCACCTGCCAAACTGTCCTGCGCTGCACTGCTTCTTACACGTACACTGCATCACTATGGTAATAAACACTCATTCACATGCACACTGCATCACTATGGTAATAAACACTCATTCACATGCACACTGCATCACTATGGTAATAAACACTCATTCACATGCACACTGCATCAT
Source organism: Poromitra crassiceps (assembly GCF_964638095.1). NCBI lineage: Eukaryota > Metazoa > Chordata > Actinopteri > Beryciformes > Melamphaidae > Poromitra > Poromitra crassiceps. Next base: position 14,371,954 of record NC_139644.1, read on the forward strand.
GGTAATAAACACTCTCACACATGCACACTGCATCACTATGGTAATAAACACTCATTCACATGTACACTGCATCACTATGGTAATACACACTCATTCACATGTACACTGCATCACTATGGTAATAAACACTCATTCACATGTACACTGCATCACTATGGTAATAAACAATCATTCACATGTACACTGCATCACTATGGTAATAAACACTCATTCACACATGCACACTGCATCACTATGGTAATAAACACACTAAAGGTACACTTGTAATTCCAGGCTTAGATGCAGTGTTTTTAGTCTTTTAATACTGACACATTATGCAAATTATCTGTTCAAACAAACACATGCAATTTAAATTTAGTCGTGAGGTGTCAAGTTCATACCTCGCCTGATGCTCACTCCGCTTGACTCTCTCCTCCTCTCCCCCTCCATCTCCCTCTCTGCAGCTCCCATCTGGCCCAGCCAATTGGCCGACTATACAGGCTTCTCCAAGCAAGAGCTCACCCCCTTAGCCGTGCTGCTCTATGTCAAGTGGTAAGCTTTCACTTTGTCAGTCTCTTTTGCCTGGATTGGTCCCCAAGCAAACAACTGTCAAAAACATACAGACAGTTCAGGTCAGCATTCTGATTTGGTATCTGTGCCATGCCATGGCAGACACACACACACACACACACACACACACACGGCAACTACCTCCCTATTTCTTTCGGGCACGTTCACAGTCGCCACAAAAATAGAAAAAAAACACCAACTTTGCAACCTCTCAGATAGTCTCGCTTCCAACAATCCAACTTGCCATTTTCAGCGTGTAACAACGAGCTAGCATGTAGGTTTCTGCCGTTAGCTTGCTAGCTAGTTAGCATTGTTGTTTTCACTGAGGCGGCAGGGCACTGTTTACAGCGACAGACAGGGAGGAGGGAGCGGAAGCCGCTCTGATTGACATGGTCGGAGCCAATGACAGAGCTTGTAATAAGCGGGGAGCGGACATCCGGCAGCGACTGAAACAGTCGCTCCAATGGGAGAGCAGCTGTAGAGCTTTACTTTACTTTACTTTATTTGTTTATTTGGACGGGACAGTGCATATTCATGAACATTACACAAGGCAACGTAAATAAGCCGGAGTTAGCAAGAATGCTAAATTACATCCGTAGTCCCCACAGAGAGACAGAAAAACGACAGAGGCAGCACCAGGACAGAACTAAACAGAACAATACAAAAAACAACATGAGCAATAACAAAACCAAAACGGATCAGAAACTAAAGTAAACCAAAGTGAACTAAACTAGGTTAATAAGACAAGACAAAACAAAAACAAGAAGCATAACAGAGCAAGCAAAACAAGAGCACTACAGTACAATTTACACATGGTCGCAGATTTGGCTATTTAAAATCCATTTTTTTACGTTGTGTTTGAAAGATGGGAATGACAGACAGTTTCTTATAGTTTGAGGTAGCGAATTCCAGATTTGGCAGCCCTGGACTGAGAGGGTGTTTTTGCCGAAGGCAGTTGTCCGGTGTGGTACTACACAGTCCCCTCTGGCGAAAGCCCGAGTGTTGAGTCCTGTGTCAGGCTTCCGTTTTATGAATTCCCTCAGGGGGGGCGGGCAAAGTCCATGTAAGGTCTTATAGACAATACCAACCTGTTTAAAAACTTTAAAGTTGACAAAACTTAGAAAATGATACTTACTGAGGATGTTACAGTGGTGATATGAGTAGGGTTTTCTGTCAAAAACCTTCAGTGCACTTTTATATAACTGTTCAATGGGTTTGAGGATCGTTACTCCTGTGCAAGACCAGTTTGTGAAGCAGTACTCAATATGTGATAGTATCATACATTGGGCAGGGGAGGGCTTATCCCTGTTGCCTGTTTCCGTGCAGCCAGACTACCTCTCGGATAACAAGAATTAGTCGGTGACGTGTCTGGCTGTTTGAACCATGCTCATATAACCCTATTTAATTCATTATTATTTCATTGATTTGATATCAGATTGCTTCTACAGCCAGGTGATCACAACGGAATATATAGCCATTGAGGCTGGCAACAGGCACACAGCAGACCGTTGTGGGGTTTTAGCAGCCTGGCCGATTCATAAGAGACAGCGGGGAGCATTTGGGCTGTGTGTGTGTGTGTGGTGGATGGGGGAGTGTGTGTGTGTGTGTGTGTGTGTGTGGTGGATGGGGGAGTGTGTGAGTCATAGAAACGTGCCGCAGGGTGAGTCACTTGGATAGGTGAGCATCATATAGACAAAGTCTGCTCCCCAAATAGACAAGTAATACGATTTGTCTCCCCGAGTTAATTATAGAGATGCATTGGTCTCTTTTTCCTCTCTCTCTCCCTCAGTTTCAGTCAAGATGTCCCCAAAGACTATAGGCACGTATCTCTCACTGGTGTTAAACAGCGCTTTGAGGACGACGACTACCAGCACATCAGCAAAGAAAAGGTACTTGAATGGTTTTTATGATGTTTCTGGGAAAAGTCTTCTCTGTACTTGCCATTTCTAAAACAAAACATTATTGCATGGTGGTTCAGTATCTCTCTTGTTTGCTTCCTGAATCTAACTGGTCACTGATGTCATCCCATGGCCTGCACCAGGTGATGGATTTCAGAGAGCTGTGTCAGATCTTGGAGATCCCTGAAGTGGTGCCTCAGACGGAGCCTTCCAGCCCCACTGGCCAACCAGCAGACATCCACACCTTCCTCTCCTCCCCGTCCAGCAAAAACAAAAGGTTAACCAGCTGCCAACGCACAGTTTCCCCTTACAATACATACATCAGTGTTTGACATCAGATCTTTGTATTTGGGATGCCGGTGTAACAGGACTTGAAAATGCGGCACAAAAATCAGCTCCAAGTCACGTTTGCATAAGTCACGGGGTGACAGCAAAATGACCAGTGTCACGCTGCGCCTTTAGCGGCTGCTATTGCTGGATCACCCTATGCTGTGTGACAAACAGCTCTGTGAACCATCTTGTCCAGAAGGTGTTTGTGCCATCTGCGAGACGGTCCAGTGACTCACTGTATCCGACTGCTTGTTGTCCCCCAAGGAGACGAGATGACAGCATGCAGGAGGACCACAGAGGCAGCTTTGTGACCACGCCCACGGCTGAGCTGTCCACTCAGGAGGAGACGCTGCTGGGCGACATCCTGGACTGGAGCCTGAACACTTCCTGTTCCGGCTATGAGGGTGACCAGGAGGAGAGCGAGGTGGAGAGAGACGGAGAGAGTGAGTGCCGGGGGAAGAGGAGAGAAAGGGGCTGGGTGGACTGAGGGGGGCAGTTGTCAAAATTGAGGCCAAGGCAGAAGTACCAAAAACTATAGTTCCTCGAATGGCCACTTGAGGCTTGCTCCAAAAGGGAGTCATTCACCCCCATGTTAATGCCAGGCTACAGCAGAAATAAACTGTAAACATGTTTACAGCATGGTACAAAAATGGTTTTGATCTATAGCTAATACATTTCATGCCAACTGTACGGGGGGTGAATTTTTATATAACTCACCCTTTTAGAGCAAAATCTCAAACCTTTACACATCAAGTTCCCCTAAACTGACTTACTTAGAGTAGACCATGGACCCCCGTTTGGTAAGATTTTGCCCCAGGGTCCTCATCTTTTCGCTTTTAGACATTTTATTACAGAAAGTGAAACCCATGAAACAAAATACTGAAAATAATGTATTCCTCTTTTTGCTGGGGACCCGCTTGAACCCCTTCAAGGACCCCCGGGGGTCCCCAGACCCCACTTTGAGAACCACTGTTCGCCTGTCCAGTAGACCATTAAACTAATAGCATGTCACGTTACCTACGTCCATCCTTTGACAGTCTATGGGCTAGACGCATGAAATGTACCGGTAGTTACTGGCAGGGACATTTATAAAGGGCATGAAGTAACTGCTGGTTATGTAGAGGAGAATAATGCATGAGTCAGTCTTCCATTAGGATATGATGGGGCTAGACATGAGTCGGCAGTTGCAATGTCCAGCGTGATATACTACTGTAATAGGTCACATTCACGTTAAGGCATTCTTGCTAATCTAAGCTCCCAAAAGCTTGCATTTTTTTATGGATCACTATAATTGTATGGTTAGGCCTTGATCAGATAGGATCTGCTTCGAAGACTTGCAAACTTATTGGAAACAATTAGACAAAGGTGCTTCCTGCCGCTAAAAGCATGTCCTGTCTGATCAAGGCTCTTTAGTTTGTGTTATGAAATTTAAATTATTCTGTGTGGTTAATCCCGATACGTCTTCTCTGTCAATAGCCTCCTTCATGGACGTGGAACTGCAGCCGCTGAACGATGCAGACAATATGCTAGAGCACTGCCGAGCCCTGTCCAGTGATGAAGACAGCTTCTGTGAAGCGGAACGTGCGGAGGACAAGAGCGGCCACGGCCGAGATCCCTTCTTCCCCGTCGACCATCACACCTCAGGGTACTCCTCTGTCCAAAGTGCCAGCCCCTCATCCTCGTGCTCCTCCTCCTCCCTCATGCCCTGCACGTTCAAGGCCATTCGCCCCGCCTTTGGCACGGCGTCTGCCAACGCCCAGCCCGGCTTCCGCCTTTTGGTGCCCATGCAGAGGCCGAGGGGCTCCTCCAGCAAGCAGGTGAAGAGGAAGAACACAGCAGCCCATAGCGGAGGAGAGATGGAGAGAGAAGAGGAGGAAGATGAATTGGAGGATTCTCAGCACAATGTGGCGTTTCTATGCCTATAAGCAGTGGTTGTTTGAATTGACTGACACGCATATGGCGATTCTCAGCACCACCCACTCAACTATTCTTCTCCAGCACTTTTCTTTTAGTTCTGTCATTCTGCACTGGTCCCTCAGTTACCAGACGATCAGGAGACTTTGCAGTTTGAGATAGAAAAGGGAAAGGAAAATAAAAATGGAACCAATAATCTTCTTTTACATGTTACATTTCATTTTTGTTTATAGCCATGGCACAGCAAATCAATACCTCTCATAAAACCTAGAGCAGGGGTCACCGACCTTTTTGAGACGGAGCTACCTGAAGGGTAGAGTCATGTGGAAGGCTACCCGTTTGTCAGCCCCAGCAAAACGTAATCCCACTCTTGTGATGTCACAGGCCACATTTAAAATGCCACCTTTTCCTGCATATTTCTACCCTGGGGGCCTGTGATTTTTTTGGGGGGTATTTTGATGCTAATCATGAGCCCAAAATTTAAACTGATTTTTTTTGTTAACCTGCACCATGCTGTTTAAGACTTTAAATTTAAAAATCCTATAATTTTGTAGGTGTTTCAAAAAAGAACACCTGTAGATATTTTCTACATTCATGCAAGTTATGGGGGAAGGCTGGTGCCTATTTTTAGAATGTAGTCTGCGGGCACCCCATTGGCTCCCTGTGGGCACCCAGGTGCCTGCGCGCACCGTGTTGGCTGCCCCTGGCCTAGGGAGTACAGCCATTGACTGACTCAGCTCTGAAACCACTGGAACATGACTTGACTTTCCTCAGGGCACTGGTACAATCAGGTGGCCTCCTTTCTTTTGGTCTGACAGCCTTTAACAAAAACTTCTCAGTTCTCATCAGATGCAATCTCATAAAATGAAACCTCATGGACTTGTTTAGTAAAAAAAGAAGAAGAAGAAGCATTCATTGTGAAAATCCTACCGTGAAAACCTTTCAACATAGCTGCCATGTTGTGATTGTATTGTGTTCTAGTTTCTAATATGCACTGTCTATACAAGAATCGAGCCGTCTTGTCATGGTGAATATTGTCCTATGTCGTTAAGAGATGACCACTCGGTCGTCTTGCTTGATATAAATGTCTATGTGACGCCTTTGAGAAGATTGTATGAGCTCGTACTCTTCCGCTTTGCCATGTCATATGTGTGTGTGTATGCCAAAGGTACTGTCGTGTTTGTCATTTGTGTTGTCAGGGGCGTCTACCTGCATCGATAAGAGCTGTGAATGAGACGGTAGTCTGCGTTTTCCCCCATAGAGTCTTGTGCATCCATTGTGCTGTTAAACATTTTGATCTGTGCTACTTTACAAGAGGCCAATGTCACATTAACCATGTGGGAGTGGTCCTGATAGATCGCAGATCAAGTGTTGATGTAAAACGATAGAAACAGCTGTATCAATAACAAGGGATCAGCCTTTATGATCTAAACCACTAAGGATGCAGCTTGTCATAAATGTGTAGGGCCACACAATCGAGTATTAAGGTCAAAGTGAATGAGGTTACCCACAATGCAACGGGAAACTCAAGCCCGGGCAGATGAGTTCTATTTTGCCCACCCTCACTTGTCTGAATATCACAGGAGAGCAAGTCTACTACAGAAGAAGTTCTGTTTTCTACGCTTGAACAATCAAGACTAAAGTATCGCTATTTTAAGTGCTTTTGCTTTCACTCCTTGGAGAAATGGAAGTTCAGATGCTAAAGGCAAATTATTACTTGATGGGGTTTGGGAAGTACTGTATTCCTCATTCAGGACACTTGAGTATACAAACTGATTGTGGCTGACTGTAAATACATTTTAAACTGTTCCTCCTGTGTCTTGTATATATGTGTACATATCTACAAATGTATAATGGAGTGAGACAAAACTTGCCACTATTACTTGAAATTGTTTTTGCTTCATTCCAAAAAAGTACAACTCATACTTTTCTTTGCAAAACTTGTTTTCTCAAGTGACTGATGTGAATACTGTTTTATTTTGTATCGATTTCAAATAAAACAAGTATTGACTTGCAAATTAATGTTTTAATATTTTCATGCCCCCCCCACACACACACACACAAACATATTGCAATGTAGATTTCCTCCCAACATGATTGTTCCATGACTGCCTTTTGCAGAGTTGTTGGGAAATGTGATTGGCTTCCCATGGTCATGGAATTTCAAAATCTCGTTTTCCAGGCCTGGAAAAGTCATGGAATTAGTAAAATCCTTGAAAGTGTTGGAAAAGTTATGGGTTTGACCTCTTCATGTTGATTTTAGTGTTTTTCCTTTTCTCTCTTAAATATTTTTATTTATGGGAAATCACGTTTTTTCCCCCTCACATCTTCAATAGTTTTTAAAATGTGATGTGACCCACTAACTCCAAATGAATAGCCAAAGTGACATTACACTAGACAAATTGGGCACACATTTTATATTGGATTTTACTGCTTCTTACTTTATATTAATATTTGTATGGACAATTCATGTTTTATTTCAAGAGCTTCCCTGTAATGTGATGCAGTGAATGATTTTACTTGGATCCTTGAAAAGTTTAGAAATTTGATCCATGATGAAACTGGGAACACTTGACTGTTGACAATGTGCTTTATTTCTTTCTAATACCGCTCCCAACCAAACTAGCCCAACTTGTAATGCTATTACTTTTATTACTAATAATAAGCAGAAAGAAATATGGAAATGTATATAAAGTTAATTTAACCTGAGTGATGATGATTAGGGACACACAGGCAGCACAGCTGTGAGGTCACATGACAGTCTGTAACCACAGAGATCACGTGACAAGGTTTTGTTGACGGTCGTGGCTGCATTTCGCACAATGAACGCACGGGCTCCGCAAAGCTGAAGCCGCTGGTGCAATGTCATCGCCCTCCTCACAGGACAGCACACACACTGAACCCAAAACACGCCTGCACTGAGGGGGCAAAGGTGTCAACGTCCCCGGCGTCACTCATGCTAGCTGAACCTCGGCAGTGTCGGTGAAGGAAGACCGGTTGCGAAGGTGATGTTCTCGCCTTGAAGAAGGGGGAATTATTTTACCGACAGCGAGGGACAACAGCCGTGAAGTTCATGTGCCGAATCCTGCTCTTCTGAGGTAATCTGACGTCTTAAATAGCACACTCGAGTGTAAATGATCGGTAAGAAAGAAACTCTGTTGGTGATTCAGCGCATTACATTAGGGAAATCTTTTTGTTTTGTCCACCAGCTCCATCACTGGAATTCATCTGAATCGTGGAAATTGACAAGCAGGTCGATTGTCCAATCACGAAGGCCAATGGGCTGTGTTGGGCCAATGAGAGAGAGCGAGAGAGGACAGGCAGGTTTAAGGTTATTATGGGTTATTAGGTTATTATGTGTCTTCAACAGTGACATACAAATTCAGTTTGTTGAAGACATGTTTTTAAAGCTAGATCATTCTTTAAACTCTGAAGGTGGATATGGGCAGTGTATAACTTAATTTAATGCACCTTGTCTTGTAAATTCAGTTACACAGATAAGATGCATAATTGTCCCTGAAATATTAGGAAATGTATTAATCTCTTGAAGAATAACACTAGTTGGAAACTATTCAGTGCTATTCAAGTTAGAAAGTTGGAAACCCACAATTACTTTGTTTATTAGATCAGTGAACTGAACTCTTATATAGAAAGACATCTTGTAATGGATTTTGTTTTAAATTGAATAAAAAGTACTGGTTCTGACAATGGATAGACCTGAAAATGAATGGATCTTAGCATCATGTATGGCTCCACATGCCTGTTGCATAGTCAACAGACATGTCTTTACTCAGTAGTGTTAAGTTTCAGGAAGAGAACTACGGTATGCCAAAATGCTGTTCTACAGTCAAAGGAAGCACATGGCCAAATACAATTATTACGTATCTTTCACTTTCACCTAAACCCAATCAAGAGTTTCTTCAACCTAAGACCCAAATAATAATAATAATATTTCACAGGGTGATTCTAATTAAAAACCACTTTGACTCTTCTTTTACCCAGCACAATAGTATTATGGTTAAATCCAGTAGAGGCAGCAATCATGACTGCATGATGGCAAACAAAGTTGCATTTTCTTTTCTTGTCCAACTGGTTCAGCATGTGGAGATCAAGAGCCTATTTTTGGCTTTTGTTCATTTGCTTGGTTTGTTGTTGTTGTTGTTTTGTCATCTCATTCTTGTGACAAGAAGATTACTTACAGTAATTTCCAAATTGCACAATTGCTTGTGTTTGACACGGGTTACATAATGACACAGGCTACATACCTAAACACCAAACCCGCTCTGATGAATTTTCACTCTCAGTTCTCTCTTCTCATGTTCTTAATTGCCCAGTGTAAATCGAAACTTAAGATGAGGTCAGAAGCCTGTTCTGCCAGTGTTGCTGGTGAATGTGTGATTTCTGAGAGCCTTTCAGAAGCATTAAAAAAAAAAGAATAAGTTACTAATTTTGCTCTGACCTAAACCTAAAAATGTCACTGTCTTCCCTGTCTCTGCAGCCGCTGTAGAGGGCCAACTGGACTGTGTCCTGTCTACTGTGCAAAATGGCTATCGTGCGGCAGTTTGGATTACTGCTGTGGAAGAACTATCTCCAGCAGGTGAGTTGGAGGAACGCAAATCTATAGCTTGCCTGCATATCTCATTATTAAGCACTAAGGTGATTGCATTGTATTGTGCTGTGAAATTTTACACGATTTCTGTACAATGTCTGTCTTATGCTCTGCAACTTATGGGTTTGTCTGCCATGACTGATTCGTAATGTTAGTCTAGACTTACTTCCGGTGTTGTTGCTGCTACGCAACGCTGGGGGTACGGGGCTCGCTCTCTTATGGGTTACGCCCACTGACGCCAAACTCAATGCAAAAACCTGTCCGTTTTACTGTTGTCTTGCTTGTCACGAAGTGCGCCCGACTACTATAACACGACTTTAGCCCTGTTATGAATCACTGGGGTCTTTTGTAATACTAGGCATCTCGCGTGCTACGCGCACTCGATTCCTACGCTCGCCCGCTGCGCGGCCCTGCTGCCCAGCTGGCCCTGCAGCTCGGATACGCAACAGACAGACAGACAGAGAAACAGACAGACAGACAGACAGAGCCCTAGCTCCCATTTATATACTGATGATGATGATGATGATGATGATGATCAGAGATGGGCAAAAATACATCATAAAGTATTTTGATACAAATTACAAATACTTGCTCAAAAAATGTATCACAATACAAATACAAAATACTGGTCTGAAAAAGTATTTGAGATACAAATACGTATTTTGTATTTTGAAAATACATAAAAATACATTTTATAAAAACCGATGAAGAGCTGCAACAATTAGTCAATTCATCAATTCCCTAGATATCTGACATCATAACAGTATCCCTGGAGGTGATGTGCCATGGCTGCAGTTATGGCCGGCCCCATGGGCTCCCAAAATCATGACTGACAGACAGACACCGCCCACCCACCTTGGTGCCATCGTGCAAATGTGCGCCATCGGCTCATACTACATCAGAGTTGCTCGAGTGACATCACTGATGACATCACAACTGCCTGAGTGACATCACAGTTGGGCCAACAGTTGCTCGAGTGACATCACTGATGACATCACAATTGATCGAGTGACATCACTGATGACATCACTGATGACATCACAATCATGACCCACACTGCCGCCACACACACTGCCACCCACTTTTCCAATTTTAATTAAGAAGATAATTAGTTGTGTCTTTCTAATATGATACACTGGTTTGAATATGCAGTAAACCGTTTAATTTGCAGATAGGCCAGTGCATGCAATATCTAATCATCAATTTATATTAGTAATTTATCTCTGGGGGAATTTCCACCAATACAAGGCTTCATACTAGACGTAGAAGTGATGTGAAGTCTGACTCAAGACCCACCGTACTCTGCCTCTGATTTGTGGTTGAGTTTGTTCTGAGGGTAAGCCAATCAGAGGTAGAGTAGAAGTGACATATCAAAACATTTTTCTCCACAGTTTAAACCTGTGTCAATGGTAAGAATGTGTCAATTTGAGAATAAAATGACAAAATTAAAGAAAAAAGTATTTTATGTATTTAAAATACACAAAATACAAGGTCTGAAAGTGTCTTGATACAAATTACATCTTATTTTTCTCCGTCCAGCCAAATACAAATGACAAAATACACAAATGTATTTGAAATACGTATTTCAAATACATGTATTTAAAATACTGCCCATCTCTGATGATGATGATGATGATGATGATGCTGATGATGAGATGCTGATGATGATTCATTCGGGCTAAAAACTGAAGCTCCCACCACGTACGTGTCTTGTTTATATTTACAAAATTCACATCCGCGCTCATTGTTTCGAATGGCAGGTTACCTCCAGGTCCGGGTCCCTCTCCTGAGTCCTGCCTCCTTGGCTCGTGTGATGTCAGAGTAACATGAATGTTAGTTAAGCTAGTTAGCCTACTTGGAAAGTGATCACAGCCAGTAATTGATCTGTAGCATGCTTGCATCATAGTGCTGTGTCACAGGCTCTAGCTAGGTCAGTCTTGACCATATATGGCTATCAGGAAAACAATACTTGTACTCGTTATTATTTTGTTGCTTTGAAACGTAATTTTATGACACACGTGACATAGATCATGAAGTGGGAATCACATGACTAGCACAACAGAGATTCTTGTATTGTGAAAACTACTGTGCTGTCTGTCTACCTTATCTGTTACATGTTAAGCAGGTCAAAAGCAGTTGCTGCAGACATAATCACAATCAATATCCTCAAGGCAGACACGTCCTACAGTAGCACTTCACCTGAGGCTTGTTTGAAGTAGATAAAACAACTTTGACCTAGATCAGATATTGACAGAAGATGGGAAAGAGTTTTTTTTTTTTGACTGAAAACAGTGCCTGCTTTGCACAAGCGTAGAGAATACTATTGGTGTCTTTGGATTTGAACTCAAATATGAGCTGGTGATTGCACAATATTCCATTGAGTTCAGAAATGCAGTTGGCTGCCTGCTTCATAGATGGCCTGTGTTGCTGGAGGTCGTTGCTCCATCGCCGCTTATCCACTCCCTGCTGCTCCAGCTGTGGTTGCTAGGAGACCCCATTTGCAGCAGGCAGAAAAGAAGGCACTGTGTATCTTGGTGTAGCTTGTTTATCTTGAGACACAGAGAGGGAGAGAGAGGGAGGGGGAGAGAGAGGGGGAGAGAGTGAGAGAGTGAGTGGTTGTGGTTGGTAGGTTGTTTCTGGTGCTATAAGGAGTGAGGAATTTTAATGTTGGCAGCATTTGGGCTGGAGCTGCTGGTTTGAGAGCTTTGATTCTCTCCCTGAAAATATGCATGAGAATCTGACTGCGTGGGAAGGCAGCGTAACATTTGAAAAGGTCGGCCTAGAAGATTTCCGTGTGCTATTAAAGCTGTGAAGAACAAGCCTGCGTGTTCAAAAAGACCTTGAGAACAAGAGTTGAGGAAGGCTGTGCAACGATCATCTTACATGGAATTTCTTTCGTTTTCCCTTTTTTGATCATGTAAAAAAATAAAAAATAAATCCCATTTCCTCCCAAATTGTACTTGGCCAAATTTCCCAGCTGTCATTGCTCCACCCCCCCTCTGCCAATGTGGGGAGAGCCGTACACGAGTACATGCTTCCTCCGATACATGTGCAGTAGGGGTGGGAATCACCAGATGCCCACGATACGATACTAAAACGATACTTGAGTCACGATACGATAGTATTGCGATATTGCGATAAGCTAGTATTGCAATATTTCGATATTTATTGTGATTTCTTACTTTTTCAACTGCAAATTATGTCCCCAAAGGAAAACTTTGTCAACATCTGGTTTATATAAGATCAATTTTCCAGTCTGCTCATCTGACTTCAACCGTTTTATTGCAGCAACATTGTCAAGTAGACAGAATCAATTTGAAAAAGCAATTGATTCTATTATTCTAGTACTGTAATAGCAAACAGTTTATTTGCACGATATATAATAAAATATCGATACTTGACGTCCAAATATCGATACAATATCATCAGGCAAAATATCGTGATACTATGGTGTATCGATTTTCCCCCCCACCCCTAATGTGCAGTCCCCAGCCGCTTCTTTTCACCTGACAGCGAGGAGTTTCACCGGCAGGATGTAGCGTGTGGGAGGATCATACTTATTCCCCACCAGTCTCCCCCCCCCCCCCCCCCCCCCACACACACACACTCTGAACAGGCGCCCCAACTGCCCAGAGGAGGCACTAGTGCAGCAACCAGGACACAAACCCCACCGGCTTCCCACCCGCACAGACACGGCCAATCGTGTCTGTAAGAACATCTGACCAAGCCGGAAGTACCGTGCGCTAACTCTACACTACCCAGAGACGCCCCTCCATAGATACTGGTTCAAATGAATCACCATTCACACCTTCACAATGAGAATGGTCTGTTGATGCTATTCTGTGTCTACCTCAATAATGAAGACATGTTGTGTTTTGAGTAAAGGGCACGACTAGCTCAGAGAATTAGCGGTACTATTGCTGTCTCTCTCTCAACCGACACACATAACCCACCGTCTGAATGCATACAGTCAGTTGACTTCTGTTCTCTGGGGAGTGGGGACTGTAGATGAGGCAGGTGAGGTCGAGGGAAACACAGAGGAAAAAATAAATTAACAAAAAATGTACTTGTGATCTGAAGCAGTGTAAGACTCGAGGGTGGTATTTCTGTTCACTTTACAGCCGTCATTTTCACCATAGACCGTCATTAACATTTACTGCTGTCACTTTCAGGCGACTTCCTGGGTCACTTCAGGTGTCACAGTGGTGTTAACCTTGCGTTACAACCTGACTGGACGTCAATTTGAGAATTTGTTAGAAGAAAGGGCCCACCTCTAACCTCCACCGCTACCTTTAGCTCTGTTATCTGGAACTGGTTTAGATAGTCCAAACAAGGTGACCTCTGCATCAGTCTTGGGGGCGGACATGTTTACTCTTACCTTGGTATTTTAGCATAATATACTTTAACGGGATGCTGTACTGCTGTTATCATTTGGGTTGTTTTCACTAGATTGCAATATAGTCCGGGAAATATGTCAGTCACCCGTAATCAAGGCCAAGGGCATTTAAAATGAATTTATACAACATCCATTTTAATTGAGCTCTCCTCTATAGAGTCTATAAAAGCAGTCTAGGCTTAATGATTGACTGGTTAGTGATCTTTAGTTGTTATGTTTTGATTGAATCAGATACTGTCTGGTAGGCTAGTGCTTGACACAATTAGTCTGTGTCTACGTCTACAGACAGTTTTTGTGTCTCTGTAGCTGAGACGGGTTGCTTCCCCTCCTTCCTCAGCGCTACAGTAGACTGTGTTGTGTGCTGTAGCACCTTGTGGAGTTTAGCTGCCACAGTGCCACTATTCCCTGTAGATTAGAGTCCACAACATGGCCCCGGTCCCGCTGGCATCAGCAGTGTCTCGTCTGCCCTGAGTCTCCTGGATACCAAGGACACACACACACACACACACACACACACACACACACACACACACACACACACACACACACACACACACACACACACACACACACACACACACACACACACACACACACGAGAAAGAAATGGACACAAATAGAATTGTGTTTGACAGAATTGAAACTACGATTGATATCATCACAAGTTTAGAATTTGAAAGTTGTTGAAAGAAAGGTTATCTTGTTACAAAAAAAAGATGTGTGTGCATTTACTATTCACTGAGTTTGAGTATGATGAAAGGTTTTGATTCATGGATGGACCAAAGACTACCCCCCAGCACTAAAACGCTTTGTTTAGGAATCCATTTTGGATGCCCCTCTGTCTTTAATTGCATCCTCCACGATTTGGTTCATATTGCATAAAACAAATAAAACAAATAAAAAAAACGTTAAATTCAAGTAATAATAGTATGGTAATTTACGTTAGATTTTGTCACATACATTTTGTGAAAAGTCTGTTTTTTTTTTTTAATAATAAAGGCCCACTGAGGGGGGAAATTGACTATAAATAGTATGAACTTTGATTCACGTGTTTTGGTGGAATGGGGAATCTCACATATTGGCACTCCTCTGACGCTTTGTGCTCCAATCACTCAACAAGAGGTGGCCTTCACATGAATGATGCTTTGTGTCATGGATCTGTGAAGTTCCACACGGCTCTCACAGCTCACCTGTGACTCAAATATGGAGGCAGTCATTTCTTTTTCATGGAGATTGTGAGTTACTTAAAGATTCCCCCGCCGGACGCCCTGACTCTGCGCTGCGTCTCCTAACCCTCCCTTGTCTCCTGCTCTCCACTCAGAAACGTCAGATCCTGGTGACTCTGGTGGAGATAGCCCTGCCCCTGCTGTTCGCCGGCATCCTCATCGTGCTGCGTCAGAAGGTGCCGTTTAAGAACTACCCCAACGCCACCGTCTTCGAGAGCTTCCCCGCCTCCCGCCTGCCCCCCCTGCTCTTCAACACCTTCCAGCTGGCCTATGTGCCCAGCAACGCCAGCGTGGTGCGTCAGGTGGCGGAGGATGTGCAGCACACCATAGGCGTCCAATCAGGTAGGTAACGAGAGGTAATGTTTGGGGCGTTTTTATTTTTTACAAAAAAAAATTGGTTGCTGAAGGCTGTATATCACCACCCACACTGGCAAACAGATTGATGCGTTAATAAAGGTCATTGCATCTGACGACTTGACTTGTTTGTTGATGTTGGCTGGTGTCCATATCGCTGGAGTTGGATGAAAAACCTTTTTATCTCAGAAATGTCAGCCTTTCGTGAAACAGAAACCGCCGTGCATTCTTGAGCTTATCCAATGGCTTCTGAAAGGGTTTCGTGCACCCAAGAGCTTGTAGGATTTTCTCAACCCATAGAGGAGCATGTAATCCTTCACGTGAAGATGAAACGCCAAAATCACCAAATTTAGAGTCATAAGGTTTTCATCTGACATCCATGATCATTCATGGAAACTAACTAACTAACTAATTTGTCTGCTGAAGTTCTACAGTGGTGGATATTGCTGTAGGAGCTGTAGGAGCTGTAGATGGTAATATCATCCGTATAACATAATAGCCAGTGTAACAAGTACCACTGCCTTGACACCATTTGCAATTTAAATTCCATTTGTTGGCGAAACTGGGAATACCGGTTCCTCTAGAAACAGCTCCGGGGAGAGCAAACAGGCCACACCCCTCTCTCTCTCTTTACTGACCATATCAGCTGGGAGGTGAGACACAGGGAAAGAAAGGAAGTTTCTTACACACACACCCACAGGCTGTTAGTCTGGTGGTCCCACAGGGCACACACACACACACACGCACGCACACACACACACTCTCTCTCTCTCTCTCTCTCTCTCTCTCTCTCTCTCTCTCTCTCTCTCTCTCTCTCTCTCTCTCTCTCTCTCTCTCACTCACACACACACACACACACACACACACACACACACACACACACACACACACACACACACACACTATCTCTCTCTCTCTAGTACTGTCTTTTTCTCTCTCAGACACACACACACACACACACACACACACACACACACACACACACACACACACACACACACACACACACACACACACACACACACACACACACACACACACACACACACACTCCTTTTCCCAGCCAGTTGATGACACAAACATCAGACACTCTGACTGGCAGCTGTGCAGATAAGCTGACATGCAGTGACCAGCATGTATTTATTATCATGTTCATAGGCAGTGACAGAGAGATGAGGGGGAAAATAGATCAAGTTGGGCCGTGAGGCTGACAGAGATGTCAGAGCAGGTTGACAGATCTGTCTATCTGCAGGTTCTCCTGTCCACATGTCTCAGCTCAGACCTGTGGATCTACAGGTTGTCCTGTCCACATGTCTCAGCTCAGACCTGTGGATCTGCAGGTTGTCCTGTCCACATGTCTCAGCTCAGACCTGTGTATCTGCAGGTTGTCCTGTCCACATGTCTCAGCTCAGACCTGTGGATCTACAGGTTCTCCTGTCCACATGTCTCAGCTCAGACCTGTGGATCTGCAGGTTGTCCTGTCCACATGTCTCAGCTCAGACCTGTGGATCTACAGGTTCTCCTGTCCACATGTCTCAGCTCAGACCTGTGGATCTGCAGGTTGTCCTGTCCACATGTCTCAGCTCAGACCTGTGGATCTGCAGGTTGTCCTGTCCACATGTCTCAGCTCAGACCTGTGGATCTACAGGTTCTCCTGTCCACATGTCTCAGCTCAGACCTGTGGATCTACAGGTTGTCCTGTCCACATGTCTCAGCTCAGACCTGTGTATCTGCAGGTTCTCCTGTCCACATGTCTCAGCTCAGACCTGTGTATCTACAGGTTGTCCTGTCCACATGTCTCAGCTCAGACCTGTGTATCTGCAGGTTCTCCTGTCCACATGTCTCAGCTCAGACCTGTGGATCTACAGGTTGTCCTGTCCACATGTCTCAGCTCAGACCTGTGTATCTGCAGGTTCTCCTGTCCACATGTCTCAGCTCAGACCTGTGGATCTACAGGTTGTCCTGTCCACATGTCTCAGCTCAGACCTGTGGATCTACAGGTTGTCCTGTCCACATGTCTCAGCTCAGACCTGTGGATCTACAGGTTGTCCTGTCCACATGTCTCAGCTCAGACCTGTGGATCTACAGGTTGTCCTGTCCACATGTCTCAGCTCAGACCTGTGGATCTACAGGTTGTCCTGTCCACATGTCTCAGCTCAGACCTGTGGATCTACAGGTTCTCCTCTCCACATGTCTCAGCTCAGACCTGTGGATCTGCAGGTTCTCCTGTCCACATGTCTCAGATGTCAGCGCAGGTTGACAGATCTGTGATCTGCAGGTTGTCCTGTCCACATGTCTCAGCTCAACCAGGAATGAATAATTCACATGGTCTCAGCGGTCAGAGAGGAAGGTGGAGGATCAGCTGAGCCTAGTGAGGTTTACAGTTTCATGCACAGGGGAGACAGCAGGGTGACGGGATAATGTGGTGTTGCATTGAGTCTTGACTGCTCATCAACTGCTCATCCCCCATCCCCAGCATGTGCTACGGACATGCTAATTTGGCTAGCCACATCTTTGTTTTGCATAATGGTCCTCTTCTGCTGCTGTTCCTCTCAGGTGTGCAGGTATCTCAGGTGTGCAGGTATCTCAGGTGTGCAGGGATGCATCTGTCACATGCCGAGGTACAATGTACAGTAAGCAGTGAAATCAGGCCAGCAGCAGACTGTGCAAACCCACACACTGACGATATTGTGATATTGTGAAAGATAATGCATATGGTGGCAAATATCACGATATTCAATATTATTGAATAGCCAAGTCTGCTTGATGTGGCTGTCAACTTGTGTATGTTTTCTAAAGCAGCTATTCTCAAACACTGGGCTGTGGCCCACTGGTGGGCCCCAGAGCACCGTGTAGTGGGCCACAGAGGCAGTGGTATTACCAAATACATTAATAAAAATAAAATAAAAAATCGTGATTAAAGCTAGTTATTTATTCCTTTTTATATATCTAAATGTGCTCAAGAATTTATATAAATCAAAAAGTTCCCAATTAAAATGCATAATTTCAATGACTTTTTTCTCTCTCTCATTTATCTGGGAACGTGGTCCTAGGAAATGTTTTAACAATCAGAAGTGGGCCCTAAGTTACAAAAGGTTGAGAACCCCTGTTCTAAAGTGTATTTTTTGTAAATAGTTGTAATTGTGACAGATTTGACATGTTTTGTGAACAGCAGTGTGGAGTGCTTGCTGTATTTGGCAGCTGTCTGTCATTGAGCCGTTTCTCTCTGTGCCCTCTGTACAGTAGTATACTGCATGTCTCCACGAGTGTGTTTATTTGACCAGACTGAACCTGCTTTCACCCTGGAGCCGCTGTGTGCGATACTAACCTTTTGCCAGACTCCAGAATACCTGCACGCGCGCTCGATAAGATTAAAAACCCGCCGTTTGGGAAATCTTTGTGAAAATAGCGGAGCGAGAACGTCAACAAAAGTCAAACAATTTTTTATCTCTTCTTCGTCCTGCTCTCGGTTTTCGTCGAGTTACTTTTAGACTCATATGTCTGGCTTTTCTCAAGCTGCCTTGACCAAATTGTTATTGCTGGGTGGGTATTTGCTTGTCTGTCTGTCTGTCTGTCTTAAGGTCCTTACACATCAAGAGCGATGCGAATATACGGCACGAAATTGCGATGCGAGTTTTGACCCACCTGTCAATCACAGCCACAGATGTGTACACGTCGGAAGCGAATTTCTGAAAAATCGACCGTGGTTCGAAAAAATAAACACCGCAATAACGCTGGGCGAAACTTCGCTGTTGGTATGCACGGTTGCATTGACTGATATAGGTTCGGAAAATATTATTGACGTGCGAATTAATCGCACGAAAAAAACGTGCTCGGTGTGTAAGGACCTTTAGGTGTGTTTGGGTGATCTGCTTCTGCTGTACAACAGTTTGGTCAGGTGCAGTACTAATATTGGATATTGAATTCAGTATGCTGACGGCATCTCTTCCCGGCAACTTCCTGTCTGTCAGAATAGCAAGCACCAAGGTCAGAAGATGAGACATGAGGACGGACGTGACAATAGACGTACGTGAGATGAATTCCACACCGCAACTGATGTCATTTGTGTGTGTGTGTGTGTGTGTGTGTGTGTGTGTGTGTTCCACCTCCAGTGCGTGGCTTTGAGACGGAGGAGCAGTTTGAGGACTACGTGAGGAACGACCCTCTGTCAGGAAAGGTGCTGGCTGCTGTGGTGTTTGAGCATCCCTTCACCCATGATGACGAGCCTATGCCCCAGCAGGTAAAGGGGAGGAGGATACATACACCAGTGGTTATCAAATGGGGGTCCGTGGGACTTTGCCACGGGGTCCGCGAAAAGTTTTCAAGAAAAAGAAAATATATATATACGGTATATATATATATATATTTTTTTTGCAAAAGCTTCATAGTTCAATGAAAATATTTTATGCTTTCAATCTAAAATGGTTCATGGATTACATTCTAATCTAACAAACCTATCAATTTAAAAGTCAAGCACCGTTACCGTGGAAACAATTAAGCTTAGCTGAAAATCACAAATCAGAATGAGGGGGTCCCCGGTATTTTATCTTGCAAGGGGTCCTTGGCTGAAAAACATTTGAGAATCTCTGACATACACACCCTCACACACTGTAGGACAGTGGTGCCCAACCGGTAGATCTCTGGATCTACTGGTACATCTCAGGATGCTTACCAGTAGATCCCCAAATCATTTTTCGATAATGAGTGTGCTGTGGACAGGTAGATCTTGTGCTGTTGACAGGTAGATCTCGTGCTGTGGACAGGTAGATCTTGTGCTGTTGACAGGTAGATCTTGTGCTGTGGACAGGTAGATCTCGTGCTGTTGACAGGTAGATCTCGTGCTGTTGACAGGTAGATCTCGTGCTGTTGACAGGTAGATATTGTGCTGTGGACAGGTAGATCTTGTGCTGTTGACAGGTAGATCTTGTGCTGTTGACAGGTAGATCTTGTGCTGTTGACAGGTAGATCTTGTGCTGTTGACAGGTAGATCTTGTGCTGTTGACAGGTAGATCTTGTGCTGTTGACAGGTATAACTTGTGCTGTTGACAGGTAGATCTTGTGCTGTTGACAGGTAGATCTTGTGCTGTTGACAGGTAGATCTTGTGCTGTTGACAGGTAGATCTTGTGCTGTTGACAGGTAGATCTTGTGCTGTTGACAGGTAGATCTTGTGCTGTTGACAGGTAGATCTTGTGCTGTTGACAGGTAGATCTTGTGCTGTTGACAGGTAGATCTCGTGCTGTTGACAGGTAGATCTCGTGCTGTTGACAGGTAGATCTTGTGCTGTTGACAGGTAGATCTTGTGCTGTTGGAACATTTAAAAGTAGATCTGAAGTAGGGCTGTCACTTTTCATTCGAAATTCGAATGCAACTTCGAATGTGGGGGAGGGGGTTCGTTTTCGAAATGTAATTTGAATGTTCGAATTTATTTATTTATTTATTTTATTAATTTTTTTTTTTTTTTTTTTTTTTTATGAACCAAAATTAACCAACTGCTGCTTGCTGGTAATGTTAATCCCATGTCAGAAAAAGTCTCCAGATTTGTCGCGTTAGTCTCTTCTGAGAAAGATTGTCTCCAGGGTCTGAAAAGTTGTCTCGAGTTGGATGCAGCCAAGTTTGTGAGGCAGTGTTGTGACTGTGAGCGTCCAAGCTAACACGTCGGGCTGATGCCCGGTGGCCTGCAGTGGGTTGCACCAGCTGTGCGTAAGTTGAAACGTAAGCTAGTTTGAACGTAAAGTCTCACTAAGTCCGAGTTTACGCACTACTAAAAATATTTGGGTTGCACCAAGTGAAATAGTTACAACGTAGGCATAAGTTAGAACTTAAAATTTACACCTACGTCTTACTAGGTGTAAAGTCCTCCGTAAAATAGCAGTTGGCACGGATTGCAACTTGGCACCGTGGCGCATCGTTGTTTTGCGTCCGCAACGCGCTCTCCGTGATAAATTACACCCTTTGATATTTATGACTCACGCTTTTGTTTCCCACAAGCTGCAGCACTGCATACAAATTAAAATAACCGCAACAATTTAGTGAGGCAGGATGGTGGTATAGCCTACAATACTGATGAAGAGCTCACAGATAAACGTTAACAGTAATATGAACCTAAACGAACGTTACTCAATAACGTTCTCATTTGATTAGTGTTGATGAAATATGAAAGCACTATTTTGCGGTGGGCAACATGTCCTGTTTTCACTCCACTTAAACAACCGTAAATAAACACCGTTTCCACCGTGCTTTTCACTGATTGGTCACAGATACTGTACACGTCATTGTCTGCGACACTATTTTGGTTAGTATGGACTTTAGGGTCTACTAGTTAAGATGTACCTTACGTCTCCGTGGTGCAACCAAACAAAGACACAACTTTAGTGTCAAACTAACTAGTTTGAACGTAGCAGTTAGTGTGGACTTTACACCCTAACTTAAGACAGAACTTACGGTCAGCTGGTGCAACAGGCTGCTGGACTGGAAAAAAAAAAAAAAAAAAAAAAAAAATTTTTTTTAATTAACCAAAAAACTTTGAATATATTCGAACGAATTTCGGGCAATTAAAGTTCGTTCGAATTTTATTTTGGGGAAAAAGTGACAGCCCTAATCTGAAGTGTCAAAACGTTGGGCACACCTGCCTGCTGTAGGCGGTAGATGGTGGATTGTTAGGCCTCGGAGTGGGCCGGGGTGCAACTGGAATGCAGGCTTTGGTTTTCTCATAATTTCTTTGCCACAATTGAATAATTTTAGCCTTGGTTAAAAATAGAGAGATGAGAATGAATGAATGAATAAATTCTCCTGCATTTGAACAGAGCTGGAAGGCACAATTTCATGGAGGGGGCGTAGGTCATGTATGTAACACATGTTATTAGTGTTTGTTAGTAGAGATGTAACGGTATGAAAATTTCACATCACGATTATCGTGACCAAAATTATAGCTTATTATATATAAATTATTATATAGTTATCGTATTATCACGGTATTTGTAAAAAATAGCTGAAATTTTTCAAAAAGTACTGAGAGACTCACTGAAATCATTTTACAACGTTTTATATTGAAAAACACAATTAAAATTAACAGCAATAAGAGACAATGCACATTGCATAAACACAAGTCTCCTTTAGTCCAAAACCTTCATCAGCCTCACAAAGCCAGGCCTCTCAACAATTTGGAATGATATCATGTCCTTTGCGATCCAATATGAAAGGGCTTTGAGATCAGATCTTGACCTTTTTTTTATGTGGGTGCCGAAGCAGCCTGATAGCGGAGGAGGAGGAGGAGGACGAAGCTGTACAGTAGCATCACTGGGTTTGCCTGCTGCACGCCCACTCTGTAAACAAGGGAATAGCAAATGTATTATTTATTATTACTATTATTGTTGTTCTTATTATTCATATCATTATCATCATCATCCTGGCTTGTCTGTCTCTCTCTCTCTCTCACACACACACACACACACACACACACACACACACACACACACACACACACACACACACACACACACACACACACACACACACACACACACACACACACACACACACACACACACACACACACACAGTCTATCTTCTGTGTTGGATTTAAGTATATATGCAATGACCACATACAGTACACAGTCACAACGTCATTGATGGTAATTGCAAGTGTTTCTCCTGTTTGGACAATTTTGCAACCACTCTCTGACAGATGACAGATGTTGAACAAAATAATGTTGGTTAACAATG
The DNA here is from genome assembly GCF_964638095.1 of Poromitra crassiceps. Lineage (NCBI taxonomy): Eukaryota > Metazoa > Chordata > Actinopteri > Beryciformes > Melamphaidae > Poromitra > Poromitra crassiceps. The sequence goes on from NC_139644.1 coordinate 14,394,953, forward strand.
TAAATCAGTCTTGTGACTGCAATTGTCGTGCATTTACATTTTGCTAAAATGTTCATTAATGTACACTGTCCCCTATTGAACAAAATTAATTGAATTGAATTGAAGTTAATTGGGTCGGGGGGATCAAACGACCTACCTAACGTGGTGTCGTGTGTGTAATGGGTAAATAACGTTAGTTTGCAGACATGTCTTTGTACATAACGTTGACGTTAGTTTGCAGACAAAGGGGGCTGTGTGTCAACTAACGTTAACGTTATTTACCCATTACACACACACACACACGACACCACGTTAGGCTGGTAGTTACCCCGCTAGCTGAGCGCGTCTCGCCAATGCTCAGTATGAGCGAAAAGCTCCCGGCTAGCGGGGTACTAGGTAGTAAGTTACACTAAAAGCTTCCGTTTAAAGTTAGAATATTGACAAGCGATTGGCAAGTTAGACAGACAAACCAAGACCTTTTCCCCACACATCGTTAAGCGAAAGTCCATAGCGTTAGATCCCTATTTGTTAGATAAGAGTGAGGTATGTAAGGGATAATTGGATTTGGATTCAGCTTTAGAAATGTGAAAATGCTTCAGGTGTTTTTCCTCATTCCTTTTCCCTGCTCGTGTGCTTTGTGCCCCACATAACTGCTGCTGCTCTCAATGTGGGCCAGTTGAAGAGGAAATGCCTCTCTCCAGAGATAAGACATACAGTACATTTACAGCGTGCGTTATCAGTAACTGCTTCAGTCACTTTGTACTTCAGTCTCAAAGCCACTCTGTTGGCCTTCTTGGCCAGCCAGTAGTGTTGAACAGTAGGAGAGCGGCCTGACATGGAATAGACCCAACAGCTTATATATGTGATTTGATTATAAAGCACTATGTTATTAGAAGAACAGTATTATTATACCTTTAACAGACAAACTGATGTCCATTCTGAATAGACAAACAAAAGAAGAAC
>NC_139644.1:14403394-14418394 GCF_964638095.1 Poromitra crassiceps
CGTGTTACAAAGTAACTTTATTCCTTCAGTTGTTTCTACTTTGTCATATTTTAGAGCAGTGATATTAAATATTGTTATTATCGCTGTCTGACTGACATGTACTGGTGCTTTCTACAGTAGATGTGATATTGGCATTGTTTGATTGACATGTTGTTGCAACTGTGGATGTGATGCATATGGACGACTGTGTCTGTGCGGTCCAGTATTGCTGAGTATTTTTGTATTTTCATGCGCCATTATGCAATGTTTTTCTCTGCGTAATGATTTACACACTGACCCTATAGGCTACTGATCCCCCATGACATTGCCTAAATCGCACATGTATATGCATAGTCTCGCATTCGAAATAAACGAAACCTGTTGATCGTCTCCTGCTTCCGCTGCACAGGCAGAGGTGTGAAGTTCATGTCACACTGTGTTCAAGTGTTAAACGGTGCAAGCAGTAAACTGTGGAAAATGTACCTCACTGGTGGTTAGTGCACAGTGTTGACTCATTCTAGGTGACCTCAACTAAAAACTCCCATGTTGTTGATATGAAGACCATAATAATAATAATAATCTGAGCCCTTATCTCCCCACCACTTTTCAACACAAAGTGACTCCCTTGTGTTTATTTACGTTAGCTCTATTGACTGGCTGTGTGTGTGTGTGTGTGTGTGTGTGTGTGTGTGTGTGTGTGTGTGTGTGTGTGTGTGTGTGTGTGTGTGTGTGTGTGTGTGTGTGTGTGTGTGTGTGTGTGTGTGTGTGTGTGTGTGTGTGTACAGGAGCAAGTGACAGCAGCTGCAAGTGCTTGGTGCAGTTCAGCGTTCATTCATTCATTGTCAAACCTCAGAGGATTGAATAGCTACATGAGCAATGTCTTCTGCTTTGCAATGCAGCTGATGACAGAATGGGAAATTGGCCTCCATCCCTCATTCTCACTATTCTGTCTGTCCCCAGCCAATGTGGCGGCGGCCGCGGGCGGCTTTATCTACTTCCTGAGCTACCTGCCATACTTGTTCCTGTGGCCGCGCTACGACCTGCTGAGCCACGCCCAGAAGGTGTCAGCCTGCCTTATCTCCAACGTGGCCATGGCCATGGGAGCTCAGCTCATAGGCATGTTCGAAGGCAAAGGTGAGACATCCTCGTCATGGACTTAACATAAAGTGTTATCATGGACTTAACATAAAGTGTTATCATGGACTTAACATAAAGTGTTATCATGGACTTAACATAAAGTGTTATCATGGACTTAACATAAAGTGTTATCATGGACTTAACATAAAGTGTTATCATGGACTTAACATAAAGTGTTATCATGGACTTAACATAAAGTGTTATCATGGACTTAACATAAAGTGTTATCATGGACTTAACATAAAGTGTTATCATGGACTTAACATAAAGTGTTATCATGGACTTAACATAAAGTGTTATCATGGACTTAACATAAAGTGTTATCATGGACTTAACATAAAGTGTTACCATGGAGTTAACATAAAGTGTTACCATGGACTTAACATAAAGTGTTATCATGGACTTAACATAAAGTGTTATCATGGACTTAACATAAAGTGTTATCATGGACTTAACATAAAGTGTTATCATGGACTTAACATAAAGTGTTACCATGGAGTTAACATAAAGTGTTACCATGGACTTAACATAAAGTGTTATCATGGACTTAACATAAAGTGTTATCATGGAGTTAACATAAAGTGTTACCATGGACTTAACATAAAGTGTTATCATGGACTTAACATAAAGTGTTATCATGGACTTAACATAAAGTGTTATCATGGACTTAACATAAAGTGTTATCGAAACAGGTGCAGAATAAACATCCGCATTCCCTCATTGACAGACTGGCCGGCCATATTTAGAGGTCAGGTTGATCTTGTTCTCATCTCTGGCCTCGCCCCTCTCCTCCTGCAGGCACGGGGATCCAGTGGTCAAACTTGTTTGACTCTGTGACGATCGACGACGACTTCTCCATGGCCCAGGTGCTGGGCTTGCTGCTGTTTGACGCCCTGCTCTACGGCCTGGTTGCCTGGTACATGGAGGCCGTTTTCCCCGGGGAGTATGGAGTACCGCTGCCGTACTACTTCTTCGTGCTGGTATGCGGTCGCACACGCGCCAACAGGCAGGCTCACTGACACTCACTCACCCACTCCTACGCTCATTCACCTAAGTAAGCAATATAGGTGCTTTGCAGGAACGTTTTCATAGTTCTAGCAACAGTTGGATGCTGAACGCTGTTTTGAGGGACTTTTTTTTAGCTCCTACTTCAGGGTAGGTACTTTCCCAGCACAAGAAGAACCTTTACTGCTTTAGTGGTCATAGATGTAAGTGTAGCTAGATTGAATGCCCCGAGGCATTGACCCCCACCCCACCCCCCCCACCCCTTTTTTTCTGCGCTAACATTAGCTACCTAATTGTTAGCCAAAATAGCATCAATCCCCTGTGAACTCTCACTTGCCTTGCTGTGAAGCTACTAGTAGCAGTTAAGCCCCCCAGACATGACCCGTGGTAAAACAGCTCTGCACCCGCTGTGCTGCTGTTGTTTTGTTGAGAGAGTGCTGCCTCCCAACTATGCGGCAGCACTACCCTTGGCGTCGCGCACCGCTCGAATTTGCCACCTTGTTCAAATTGTTTCAACTTTGACCTGCTTACCCGATGACCTTCCTCCGCTCTACCTCGCGGTGAGAGAAGAGGAGATCGCTCATCATGCGACTGCAGCTTTAGCATGCTAACCACTAGCCTTACTTCAGTGCTTCCTTATTGGCGGTGCGAATGTGAACAGAAAAAAAGCCCTTGAAGGTCTGTCGTTCCCCTGGGAACCTTCCCAGCACAGCGGTGCAGTTCCTCTCAGGAAGTCCCCAGAACTGTTTGGTCTGAAAGCACCTTATGATACATTTCTGATGACTTCCAAGATACAATGGGATTTCCACAGAAGAAGAAAAAAACACCAATTTAACCATTAGACCAGTGGCTTGGACTCGCGTCGGGTCGCCTGTGCGGGTCACAGCAGCGTGAGCTGAAGAGTGCCGAGCGGTATGAGCTGGTTGGTTTATGATCAGGAAGTGGCCTTTGTGCTCGAGCGGTGAAAGTGCCTCTGATACGGTGACAGCGGGGGAGGAGTGAAAACATGAGGTTATGACGCATTGACCACAGGAAGGCTTTAGGTTCAGCTGGCTAGAAAGACAGGAAGCTTTCCCCCAGTCTCTCCAGCCAAGACAAATTAGGCTTATCTTGATAACAACTACACATGCTTACGATAGGACACGCATGCACACACACACACATGCACGCACGCACGCACGCACACACACATTTCCTGGCAGTCAGACAGGAATTCCAGAGTCTGCCAGCAGGGTGTGGATGAGTTGCAGACGCACTCCTCTGTATGCCCAGCATTGTGTGTGTGTGTGTGTGTGTGTGTGGGGGAGAGAGATCTACGGCATCACATTGGAGAGCAGAGTGTGCTTCCTAAGAAGTTTGTCAGATGGGAGGTTTGGTCAGGAAACAGTCCCTGACGGTACATGGATGGACAATGTTAACATCAATGTATATCTTCTGCCTCCATGATATATGATTTTATTATAAGGACATCAATGTATTCCTCGGCATCCTTTGTCACATCCTGTAATATGCTCGCCTGTTTGAGAAGCGGACGTGAGCAATATACAATGTGTGCAATATGCAATGATAATGTTTGACCTTTACACTCCGTCATGGATGCAGGCTGCGGCGGGTTTTGAACACAACATCATTAATTTCCCTTTGACGGATGAGGAACAAAACATTTTTTTCCCCAGAATGACTCAATCACCACACAGGAACATGCTCCTCGTAGATTGGCTTCAGCAGCATCGGGTCAAGTTGGAGTCAAATGCTACCATTGCTGCACGGTGCTGCTGATGTGATCACACAGCCATTTGGGGTGGAAATAATTCTGCCAAGGCTCTGATCACTAGCCTTTTAATGAACCTGTCAGTAATGGTTTAATAAAATGTATGTTTTCACACATTTCATGTTCCAAGTTGTCCCAACTGACATTTATGATACAGATTACCTTGAATAGATATTAGCCATGATTTCACCCCGCTCGCTCTACCCATCCTCCCTGTTTCTCCAGCCGTCCTACTGGTGCAGCAGCCCTCGCATGGCCCTGGTGAAGGAGAAGGAGGAAGAGGAGGACGCAGAGAAGGCTCTGAAGGGAGAGTTTATCGAGGCGGAGCCAGCTGGTCTAGTGTCCGGGGTCAAGATCAAGCACCTAGCTAAGGTGAGCGATGTCCTAAAAAGAAAGGCCCAGACGGTGTGTAGGCTGCCAGGAAAGCAGGCAATTAAACCATTAGACGGCTATTTGACATTCCAGCCGGTTTCCAGGGGGGTGAAAAGCAACAAGGTTAGTCTGCCCCCCCCCTTCCCCTTTCCCCACACACACCTGTTTGGTCGCGGGAAGGAAGTTGGATGTAAAATAGTTTTGGTTGTGTCCGCTCCCCCGGCAGGAATTCAAAGTGGGCAACAAGACGCGGCAGGCTGTCAGGGATCTGACGGTGAACATGTTTGAAGGACAGATCACAGTGCTGCTGGGACACAACGGAGCTGGGAAGACCACGACACTGTCCATGCTGACAGGTGACTGGCTACAACATTCTCTCTCTCTCTCTCACTCGCTCTCTCTCTCTATCTCTCTCTCACTCACTCTCTCTCTCACTCACGCTCTCGCTCTCTCGCTCTCGCTCTCTCTCTCTCTCTCTCTCTCTCACTCGCTCACACTCACTCACTCGCTCTCACACACTCACTGTTCTGTGATGTTCTTGTCGTCCAGGTCTGTTCCCGCCCACCAGTGGCCGGGCCTATATCAACGGTTACGACATCTGTCAGGACATGGCTCTGATCCGACGCAGCCTGGGACTCTGTCCGCAGCATGACGTACTGTTTGACAACCTGACCGTCAGAGAGCACCTGCTCTTCTACGCACAGGTAGACGCACGCACACGCAAATGCACGCAGACACACGCACATTCGTTTTAAGTTGCGTGCATCGCGGCCGGTGAGATCCCATCACAAGATTGTGTGAACTTTTTCACCTGTTTCTATTTATGCACCCCATTCCTTTAGGCTGTGGTCTGTGGCTGTGCTGATTACTGTAAACTGTACTCTCTCTGATGAGAGTAACAACTACTACCAACCTTTCTCCATGTACTCCCTCGATTTCCCCCTCTGGTTGTTATTGTGAAACCCCGCCTTCTCTTTATTCTGATTGGTGGGCTCACCAAAAAACAAGAGATCATCATTATGTGGGAACATGGCCTTTTCTCTACTTAATCTGTTGATCTCCTCTCCTTCCTCCGTGTGTCCAGCTGAAAGGCTATCCCAGAGACAGAATTCCGGATGAAGTGGACCGGATGATCCGCATCCTGAACCTTGAGGACAAGCGTCACGCCCACTCCAAGACCCTGTCCGGTGGCATGAGGAGAAAACTCTCCATCGGCATTGCCCTCATCGGAGACTCCAAGGTTAAGAAGGAATATGTGCATTTCACTCAGATACACAATCACTAGCATCACTGTTTTTCTATAAATCCTCTAATAATACGCACATTTTTCTCCCATCTAACCATCTCACTTCTTCTCCTCCAGGTGGTGATGTTGGACGAGCCCACATCAGGTATGGACCCGTCGGCACGGCGCGCCACCTGGGACCTCCTGCAGGGGGAGAAGCGCGGCCGCACCATCCTGCTCACCACACACTTTATGGATGAGGCGGACCTGCTCGGCGACCGCATCGCCATCATGGCAGGCGGAGAGCTGCAGTGCTGCGGGTCGCCCCTCTTCCTGAAGAACAAATACGGTGAGTGACGGCATGAAGAAGAGTGAGGTGGCGAACAGGAAGGGCAGGAGGTCGTGATGACTGGAGGCAAATGGAGGCGGAGAGTGTTCTTTCAAGTGTGAGCTACTGAGTGGAGAGAAGGGTGACAGACACATAAGAGCCTTTTAGCGGAGAGGAGAGGAAGTGAAGGGGTATCTGTGTCACAATGTGTCAAATTTGATGCAGTTTAAAAGACGATGATCCTTTTGTCGAAGCACGATTTAAACTTTATGGTAAAAAGCATAACCCTGATCCGTGATCATGATGATTAATCACGATTATTTCTCTGTCTTACGAAACAAATTGATTTGATTCAGCTTTTGCATCTTAACCGTTGCACGACACCTTATGACACCACACGACACCTTAACACCTTATTTTCACTCTTACTGTCTTCCTCTAATTGCAGTCTTTATCTACAAAATTCAAACAATAAATAATTCGTCCTTTCTTACTTTAAAGCATAGCTACAACCCTAAGGCTCAGAATCTGTACGTGCTTGTCGTCTCGTTTGAAACCAAAATATTTCCAAATGAAAGACTGGGACCCACTTTTAGGAACCAAAACACCATTTCCACGTTTAGACTCGTGAGTTTCCTCTCTGACGTTGTGTCAGTCAGTTGTTCTCCACTTTGCTCGTTGCTATGGTTTTTCACGAGGTCTATGTAGAGTAAAAGGTTTCTCTCTTTCTTTCCCATCAGAGCTGCACTTCCCCATCTTAAATTCTGTTTAGGTCACACACGGGTGCATGTTGCGCTTTCAAAAGGTTGTGATTGGTCCCCGTGTATTGGAAGCACTTCATATACCGTAACCTGGACTTTAAGGGGAATTGAAAACATAACAGACACTCCAAATGTGGTGACGCACTTATGACCGGATTACATGCTTATTACCCGTGGAAACATAATGGTCCTCCTGATACACGTTTATCCTTTCCACTGGCCACCAGGTGCTGGCTACCACATGGTCATAGTGAAGGACGCTCTGTGCAACGTGTCGGAGATCACGCGCCTCGTCCACATGTACGTCCCCAACGCCACGCTGGAGAGCAGCGCGGGGGCGGAGCTCTCTTACATCTTGCCCAAGGAAAGCACCGGCAGGTGAGGCGCTCGAGTCTTTGTTCACTGACCTCTGACCTCCCACACACACACACACACACACACACACACACACACACACACACACACACACACACACACACACACACACACACATACACAGAGCTGAATGGAGAATGGTGCAAACCCTGGAGCCTACAGTGTTCCATTTCAGTGTTTCCAATTAACACTTCTCTGTATCCCAGATTGTGTCAGAGTGATATGTGTGAGACAGACTGCACATGTATCAACAAGTCCTGCCACTAGGGTCAACTCTCTCTCTATCACACTCTGTCACACTATCTCCTCTTGTCTCATTTTATGTTCTCTTATTCCCTGAAAATCAATACTTCCCCCCACACACACAAATACACACACACACACACACACACACACACACACACACACACACACACACACACACACACACACATTAACACACGCTAAACACTTTAATTTGACAGTGGCACATATTACTGTTACTATGATTTAAGTCCAAGCAGGATCCAAAGAGTAAAAAAAATATATATAGATTATTTGTTTAATACTTTATTTGGATAGTCCACCTACAGAGACTCTACTACAAAGTATTTTTTTTTATTAATATTTCAACCGTTTATTAGTTGACATTCAACGATTCAATAGATTCTGTTTGCTTCCCGTTCCACACGCCTGATTCTCATCATCTGGAGTAGGTGTGTTCATGAATTGTCACATACCCTATCGATAATCTGTTTAACATCTGTTAAACAGTTGAATTGTTGAATGTCCACCAATGATCTGTCGAAATGTTACAAATACTCCGTAGACTCTGTAGGCAGACTATCCAAGTGTTGAAGATTCTTTTATTTTAAAAGATGGTGATACTGAGTGAAGTGGCTTTATATTCCCCTTACGTTGATACTATGCGTTAACATTTAATCCACTGTGAGGCGGTGTGTAATGTGTTTTCCTCATGAACTTTGTTTTGTTTGCTCCCAGGTTTGAGCTGCTGTTTGCTGAGCTGGAGATGAACAGAGATGAGTTGGGCATCGCCAGCTATGGAGCTTCAGTAACCACTATGGAGGAGGTCTTCCTCAGGTAGTGTGACACAGACTGTCAAGAGAAATAGGCATGTGTGGATGTGGCAATCCATCTAACTCCATATCAGTGGAATTTGGGTTCTTGATACCAATTCTCCTGTTGTAAATCAGATGAACAGGTTGATGCTTTTTTAGCTCATGCAGCAGTTTCATTTGTTGGAGTCACGGAGATCATTGGGATGTACAGAGAGATATTTGAATGCAAGAGAAAGGGGAGTTCCAAACATATTTTAAGTTTGAAACATCTTTTATTTCTGAAATCATAAATCCATTAGCAGTGGATAAATTACACCCTAGTGCAGCCATTCTCTAACTTGCCCAATTTGAAATCTGAAAATCAGCCCACCCAATCCTCACAACTCTGATCAACACACGAGTCTAAGTATTTCCTATTTTCTTTTTTTTTCAGAAACAGAACATGCAATGCAGTGAAAATTAATAATCCATCATAATAGCAATGTATATTGTTTGACTTTGAAAAAAAAAAAATGTAGTCACATATCTGACCCAGGCACATCACAAAGTGCAGAAACAGAATAAAAATTTGCTTTGATTATCACAGAATTAGTGGCAACAACACACTTCCAAAACACAGGACTTCTAACTCCATAGCCAGATGCTATCGAAAATGAAGACTTCATATTTAAGGTACATCATACTTTTAAGCTGTCTTCGCTAGTGGATAACCACCAGGTGATTTATGCGTTCAGGGTGGGGAAGTTGGTGGATTCCAGTTTGGACATCCAGGCGATCCAACTGCCAGCGCTGCAGTACCAACATGAGAGACGCTCCCATGACTGGAGCACGGACGACGCCAGCAGCATCAGTGGTATGACCGATAACACTGACTTCACAGACAGCGGCACGCTCATCTCAGAGGACTGCTCCAACATCAAGCTGAACACCGGGGTGAGACGAGATGATGAGACAACCAATGCTTTTCATTCAAAGGAGGGACATAGAGGAATGTGCTACATACTGCGCAGGCTTGTGTAGAGTTTGTACAACGCAGCACCGTAAACGTTAAACCCGTCACCTCGCCATTCATTTTTCCTGCTTTTTTTTAATCAATTATTTATTGAAATATTATTATTATTATTATTTTTCATGATTATCACTCATATTGATCACATTTCTATCCCTTTCCATCTCCGTTGTCCCGCACCAGGTCCGACTATACCTGCAGCAGTTCTATGCCATGTTCCTGAAGCGGGCGCTTTACAGCTGGAGGAACTGGAAGGTGATGGTGGCTCAGTTCCTGGTGCCCCTGGTCTTCACTGTCGTGGCTCTGATTGTGGCACGCTCCTTACCCGACCACCAGACGGCCCCCGAGCTGAGGCTGGCCCTCCGTCGCTATGGCCAAACTAGGGTGCCTGTGGCCCTGGAGCCCGGGGCGGGTCCCCTGGCCACTGTGCTGGCAGACGCATACAATTCCCAGCTGTCTGCCCAGCTAGGCCAGCCCATCAACATCACTGGTGAGTGGACTGAATAAAGGGCAGATAGAGTCCAGCGATTTATCATAGCCCAACGGGCATCGCTGAACGTGACGACCTTTCCAGAATTGCTCGACGCTGATTTTGGACGCTGTCGCTGGTAAAAAGTATAAACACCCAGGTGACAGGAGAACACATCGCAGAGGCACAGAGCAGGATGTGTTGTGATATTTTCACATGGATTAATGCCAACACGGACGGACAGACAGAGAAGCTGCCAGTCAAGTCAGTCACGTTACCGTTTTGATTGCAACATTACAATACTGTCTATCTGCTTGCTAACATGCTGTATGGTTATGCTGTATGTTACTTACAGTCTGTGTTGAGAATGTCTGCTTTCCAGGCATTTGCCTTTTTAACAGCATCTTTATAATCTGCCCGGTCGTTAGCCCAAAGGCACGGGAACCGTGTCATTGTGTTTATTAGGTTTTTGACAAATATGTGATCTTCTGCCATTGTTAATTCAACTAACTAGCTAACTAGTGGCTTCAGAAATTGCGGTAGGAGAGAAACAAATTGTGGTTGTCATGACAGCGGAGCCAACGATGGGGTCAAGGTTGAATCCAGATGAACTCTTGACGATGGTCGCAACGTTCATCACAACGCTGGCATATCGCCCGTCGCTGGAAGTATAGGTTGAGGCCACGTCTCGTCATAGACGCTGGTTTAGCTGGCTCAGCCTGGCTGGGGGCGTGGTCAGGGTGGGGTAAAAAACCCCGTTCTATCCATTCAGCAAAGTTAGAATTTAGGTGATAGCCCAGCCCAGGCAGACACGATCAGTGATTTAACCACCGCAGTAAACGCACATCTGAGCAGACGTCTTGTGTTCTGCTCTAGAACCCCCAAACCTGTAGTTTAGAGCCGCAGCACCGTCTTTTGGTGAGTCAGCCCATGAGATATATGGGCGGTTTTACCCCACTCGCGCGCCAGCCGTTTAACATTTTGTGGGCGTTCCCAGACATGCGGACTGTCTCTATAAACACTTGTCGTTATCACCAACGATGGAATGTGATCATGGTCGGTCGCAACGACCATAAATCGCTGGACTCTAAACTGCCCTTAAGATGGAAAAAGGCGAGGTGTGCTTACCTATATAGCACATTTCATAGTACACATTCCAATTGTAATTCAAAGTGCTTTTCACAAGGTAGACAAGAGGCTTAATTAGCCTGGAGGTCACCATGAAAGACTGTGTAATAATGAGTCTCTTTTCCTCAATGTGTTGAAGGTTATCAAAAATAAATACCTGGGAATTCTGACTAAATAGCTGACTGTTTATTGTTTGACTCATTCCTCCTCCTCACCCCCCTCAGACTTCACTGATTACATCCTGACCCAGGCAGAGGAGGAGGGCGGAGCCTTCAACGAGCACTGTGTGGTGGGCGCCGCTTTCCGTGGCAGGAGCAATCGCTTTGTAGAGGCAACAGCCTACTTCAACAACGAGGGCTACCACACGCCCGCCACAGCCCTCATGATGCTGGACAATGCCCTGTTCAAGCTCATGGCAGGGCCCAACGCCTCCATCCAGACCGGCAATTACCCCATGCCACGCAACCTCTCTGAGATCGCCCAGAGCCAGCTAACTGAGTGAGTGCAGGGTGTCGGGGGACGCAGTGAGTTCGAGACAAGAGATTGAACAAACAGGGGTACACTCAACTGAGGCCATTTACACATGGCATTAACATGCGTTTTCTGTCATCAGATTGCAATCAGATTGTGCTTGACCACTTGAAACTACAGGTGTAAACGCCCCCAAGACACATTGAAGACGGATTGCAATCTGATCTGCCAAACCACATCCGGAGGTGGTCAGGGATGCATTGTGACCACATTGAACACAAGTGTAAATGCAATGTGTCCTCTCAATCTGGATACGGGAACTGTATGCGGATTGAGAGGACCCCCATTTTGGGTGATCAGATTGCAATCAGATCACCAAAAACGCATGTTAATGCCAGGTGTAAATGGCCTCACTGAGTAGAAAGGAGTATGGATGGGTAAATGAGTGAGCTAGTGAGAAAGAAGGAGCTGACAACAAGTGGCTAGGGGACATGCTTCTTTGAATAAGTCGCAGTTGCAACCAACAAATAATTTTTCTTATCTAAAAATGTTGGGATCTATAATTACACACAATCAGCTACTTTTAAAATTAGTAGTTCCTAGCTAGGTATGTCTAGTTGCATACTGGGAAAACTATGCATTTAATTAATTTCCTTAAAATATTTTCATCCCAATACTGTACATTCATGTAGGTTTTTAAACCCAAAATCATCTTACCTACATGTACTGCTAGCATACATCATATATTGATGACTAAACTCTTCAAGGCCGTTTGAGATATTCTGGTCTGTAAAAGTGCGTGGAAAGTGAATCAGTTGGAAGTTGTCCCATGACCAACCTTTCTGCAAACTAAGTTTCATGACCAACCTTTCTGCAAACTAAGTTTCATGACCAACCTTTCTGCAAACTAAGTTTCATGACCAACCTTTCTGCAAACTAAGTTTCATGACCAACCTTTCTGCAAACTAAGTTTCATGACCAACCTTTCTGCAAACTAAGTTTCATGCAAATCCGTTCATAACTTTTTGAGATATCCTGCCAACAAACAGACAAACGGGGGCAAAAACATGACGTTCCGGCCAACTCTGTTGGCAGACGTAATGATAACTCTTGCTTGGCCGCAGTACAAAGCCATGGTATTGTGCCAGCCAATTATGCTGATCATACTGATCTTGATTTCGACTCAATACTTTGTCAAAACAGGAGCGTGCCGTTACCCAAGATAACCCAAGTCTGACAAATCAAGTCTGACAAATCAATACGCCACCTGCATTGAACCAAGTTGAAGGATTAGCGAGATCATTTGAACCGGTTTTCTGTATCTCGCTCTCTTTTCATCCTCCCGTTGCACCATTTCTCCTCAATTCCTCCTCTGGCTTTCCACCTCCTCGTCTCCTTTCCCTCCTAACCTTCTCTGTTGTCCTTCCCTTCATCCTTAGGGGTCAGACGGGCTTTGCCATCGCCATCAACCTGATGTACGGTATGGCCTCCCTGTCCAGCACCTTTGCCCTGTTACTGGTTACAGAGTCGGCCATTAAGTCCAAGCACGTGCAGCAGGTCAGCGGGGTCTACCTGTCAAACTTCTGGTTCTCTGCCCTGCTGTGGGACCTGGTCAACTTCCTGCTGCCCTGTGTCCTCATGCTGGTCAGTCTGAGTTTTGCTTGTGGGGGTTTGCCTGTGTTTATATAGCATCTCTTTAAATGAATTGGGTTCTTTAATGTAATATGAATCACGCATCGCAGTATATATAGAGTACCAAAGTCACACCTTTTTGGACATGGGACCTAAGGGATTTCCTTCCCCATTCATTTTCCCATAGACGTTTCAAAAAGTCCTTATAAGAGGAGTTTTACTTGGTCAAACCAAGCGATTCAGCTATATTCAGAATCAGGAGACCATAGAACATTTCACTCTGACCACTTTTTTTTTTCTTTTCTTTTTCTTTACGTCTATGGGAAACCCGGAAGAGGGCATGACTTTGGCACTCTACACAAACCAGATACTGTTAAGGGAGCTCTCCCAGACCCCCCACCCTCTTCCCATTTTGCCCTCCCACATTTACACAAAGTTAGGCACCAATGTGAACAACTGATCCAAGGGGCTAAAATCTTGCATAGGGCACCACATGAGTCGTGGCTGGCTCTTTACATCTTCTATCTCTGTACAGGGAAGCCCTTTCTCTTCTATCATTCTCCCTCTGCCTCCCATGTTTACTTCACTCTCCCTCTGTCCCGTCCTGCTCGCCTCTCTCAGGTGGTGTTCCAGGCGTTTGCAGTCAAGGCTTTTGTAGAGGACAACCACCTGGTGGACGTGCTGTTGATGCTGCTGCTGTACGGCTGGGCCGTGGTGCCTCTAATGTACCTGCTCAGCTTCCTCTTCTCCACCGCCGCCACCGCCTACACACGCCTCACCATCTTCAACATCATCTCTGGCACGGCCACCTTTCTGGCTGTCACCATCATGACCATCCCAGGTGAGAGGAGAGCTGCTTGTAGACATTTGGAGTATCTCAAATTATCTGGAAGTTTGGGGGGAGATGAAAACTCAAAACAGTGGCAGGTTTGGATGAGTGTTGAGTGCAGAGTTGAGCTAAAAGTTTTGGATGAGAATCATTAAGGTTTTGCAGACTGTCCTTGTTCCTTAATTGATTAACTGATTCGATAGAATTATAAATTTGAGGGATTTGGAAAGACCCCGCCTGGAAGGACCCAGGTTTGATCCCCATTGTCTCCATACCTATTTAAGTAGACTTGAGCAAGGTATGAGACATTGAGGAAGGTACAAAATAATGTTCCCTTTGCCTTGTTGATTCTCTCCTCCCTTATTTAATTTCTCAATTCCTTGTCCAGAGTTGAACCTGCAGGACATGGCACATCTGCTGGATAAGGTGTTCCTGATCTTCCCAAACTACTGCCTGGGCATGTCCTTCAGCCAATTCTACCAGAACTACGAATTCATCACCTTTTGTACCTCCAGACCTCCCGTCACCCTAGTCATCTGCAAGGTCCTCAGTAAGTACAGCTTGACTCTAGATACGCAGAGAGAAGAGGTATTTACTTTTAGTGTAGAGGTGCTAAATGTTGTTGCTTTGAGATTGGCAAGCTCACAATAACAATGTGATATGCTGCCAGAATTGACCATTTAATGTAATGACTGTTGAAGATATCATCATAATGACGACTCATTATGTGGGTGGCAATATTACACATGGCTTTGAATGGTCACGGTCTTCATTATACTGACTATTATTACACGAATGATGAAGAATCTTATAAATATAGATATGTCAACCCCTGAAAACGCACTTGCGCACTTACGCTACTTAACATAAGTTGTGTTGTTGTGTCCCAGACATCACGTACCAGGAGAACTACTTCTCCATGTCGGAGCCTGGTGTAGGCCGCTTCCTGGTGGCCTTCTCACTGCAGGGCCTAGTCTTCATTGTGCTGCTGTTTGTCATCGAACTTCAGTGTGTCCGCACTCTCCGGCGTCTCCTCTGCTCCCTGGTCAGAAGACACAAGCAGGTTAGAACTTCAGTGTGTCCACACTCTCCAGTGTCTCCTCTGCTCCCTGGGCAGAAGACACATAGCCTGGGTAAACCCATCCCCCACGTGACCTGCTCTCAGACCTGTTCTCAGTCACTATGTGACTGGGAACTGAGAGAGCAGGTCACGTGGTGGCTGGGTTTACCTAGGCTAGAAGACACAAGCAGGTTAGAACTTCAGTGTGTCCACACTCTCCAGTGTCTCCTCTGCTCCCTGGGCAGAAGACACAAGCAGGTTAGAACTTCAGTGTGTCCGCACTCTCCAGTGTCTCCTCTGCTCCCTGGGCAGAAGACACAAGCAGGTAGAGGGAGGGCGGGAGGGTTGAATTTGGCAGATTGATGCACTCAGAGGTGGGTGCTAGGGTCTA
>NC_139644.1:14423394-14473394 GCF_964638095.1 Poromitra crassiceps
CTCCATGTCTTCTTCTTCTTTGAGTTTTATGGCGGTTGGCAAACATATATGTGCATTACCGCCACCTACTGGAGTTTGATATCAGCCAAACGCCTGAGGGGTGGGCATGGAAACGAAGGCCACGCGAGCCCAGTGCATTGTGGGAAATGTAGTATTTCGAGTCCCCGCACCCCCCCCCCCACCACCCCCCCCCCCCCCCACACACAGAGTGGATTTCTGGTGATATCTCAGGCTGTAAACAACCAATTTCAAAAATTTCAACGGATTCTAAAACCTTAGGGGCGTGAGATTTAATATATATTCATATTCCCCACGGAAAACCCGGCCTTTAAATGTACAATTCGCTCCAAACTGTAGCTTTAAATTCTGACCTTGGCTCAAAACTTTGAACAAGGCTAGAGATCGATTGCCTGACCGTCGTCTTCCTCCACTCCCCCTCAGGTGTTTGGCACTTTGGAGGCAGCCAAGGAGAAATACTGTATTGAAGACTACTGTGTGGGCCAGATCTCACTGGAGCAGGTGTTCCTCAGCTTCGCCCAGTTCCAGCACTGCACAGAGGGCGGCAGGAAATAAGTGGAGTGAAGAAGAAGCCATCCGTCCAATCTCCATTTTCTACTGTGTGTGTGGATGACCTGTGTACATGGATTTGCCTCAGTTACTGTATACCACACCTGTGCACACAGGACACACCGGCCTATACACCTCCTGTGCAGGGCTGGAGCAGAGTGCGCCCCCCTCTGGCCGTCCTGTGGCCGCTGGCCGCGTACGTCCAGCTCCGTTTTGACCTCTGCTGTGACTTGCCCACCACACACACACAGGCCACACAGGCCAGCCTCCAAACATCAGCCTTGGCATTTCTGCTCCTCTATCGCCCTGATGTGTCTTTGTTGGCTCATTCATGCCATTCTTGTTTTGCGATAAGGAAGTTAGGATTAGAACAGGTGGGGATTGAGGGGGTCGACTATACCAAGTAACAGGACCTTAACACTAAACCGTTCAGTGAGGTCGAAAACAAAAGACAATGACACGTACCCGTTAGATATGAAAATTAGTACGTACTACTCTGCATTGTGTGACAGACAGGGTTTATATGCATGTGCACTTCTGTGTGTGCAGCTTGTCTTTTTTTTGTTATTTATAATTTTGTTTTATCACTTGATTGTTGTGTTTCTGAGAATCTGTGCTCAGTTGTGATTGTTAATAATCACAAGAGAATGAACCACTCCATTCAATACTTATGAAATAGTTGCACACCTTTGCGCCTTATCTAACAAAAGAGTTTTTTTCCCCCCTTTATATTGCCCCAAACAAAAAGCCTGGTTATCCTTAAAAGCCGCTTAATGTTGTTGCCAGATGTAAATAATGTAATGTATTCATGGTACTAAAACCACTTACTCATTCAGATCCTAAAATACTGTTTTGGGCACATTAATGAATGCATGCGTGAATTACATTTTACAGAAATGCACGATATTGGGAGATCATAGAGATACTAGTAGCAATCATTTGGAAGATCGTCTTAATCAAAGATTTATCTTAAAGAGTATATTTACTCCAGTCTGTTCAGCTCTTGTGAAGCCGATGGTTTTTTGCACCTCTTTTAGTTTTTGCCGCCAAACAACTTAGAGCAACTGTGCGTGACCATGTCATGATCTCCAGCCATTACAGTTTACATGGGACCTATTCCAAAAGACATGTTGGGCACTAGTGCTGAAGTCATTTATGTGTGGCTACATGGGTTTCTCTATCTGTGACACACAAGATTATTTCCAATGGGATGATTGAAATGGGACGTCTTGACTTACTAGATTGCGTGTGTGTGTGTGTGTGTTTTTTGGTGTGAGAGAGACCACATTTACACCTGGTTTTTAAATCCAACCTGTATCCAGATAAGTTATCTGGATTTAAAAACCAGGTGTAAATGGGGCGAAAGAGAGTTAGACAAAACACTATCCCAGAACTCATCCAGCCGTTCCTATACCAGTGCTGTGATATTCCTTCATTATTAAACCAGGAGATTGATTGTTATTGTGAAGGACACTGCATCTTTAGTGCAGACTCGGAGCTTCTCCTTCAAGGAAAGCCATGAACCAACCTGTGAGTTTAACAAAGCCTCTACAAATACACCCCATTTACACCTGCTTTTTAAATCTGACCTGTATCCAGATCTGGATGTTATCCGGATAAGGAAAAAATTCATGCTAATGCAAGGTGTAAATGCATTGTGATCACGATGTGATCAGATCTTCCTGACCACATCTGGAGGTAGCCTGTGTCACATTGTGTTCAGATCTCTTACACCCCATTTACACCTGGTTTTTAAGTGCGACCATTATCTAGATAAAGTATCCAGATACAGGTCGCATTTGAAAAGCAGGTGTAAATGGGTGATACATGCGTTGTTCTGAGGAAAATGATCAGCGCTGCTTGTTCCTCTTGTATTTCGATGTGCTTCTGTTAACTTCTGTTTAGCGTGTCCTATTTCAAGAACTTGCAGAAAGATTCACGTCTCAAGTCAGTTAATGTATCAAAACAACATTCTCACCATGTAGAAGATATTCTCGGTTTCCCTCCTTTCCTCCCTGTGGAAAGGAAGTTGCAATCATATTGTTAACTTGCTCGTGTAGCTACAAGTGAAAGTGACATTCCTACTCTCAAAAAGTTCCCTCTGCCTCCACAGACGAGAGATGAATGTATTTATTATTTTACACATAAGCAAAAAAGCACTCAAGTAAATGAATCAACTTTGTTAATGGTTAGCTTGGTATGATTTGAAGCGCTTTGTCTGACCGGTAGCAAAATGTTAAATGTCAAGTGTGTGGAAAAGACACTGAAGTAGAGACTGACATTCCAGGAAGACACTGTATGGGGCTTATTATTGGTCTTAAAGAGTTTTCTTTGTTACGTTTGTATGTATTTGCACAGTTCATGTTTCTTACACCTGATGACTTGAATCAACTTAAATGTTGCATTCTTAAGTTGAGGGGAAAAAAGAAAGGTTCGTGTTGATGGTAATGCTGAATTGGTGATGCGGAAATACAATGTATCATATTTAAAAAGGGAATTTACATCATTGTAATTGTGTATACTGTATACCATGCAACTGACCTTGTCAACTGTGTATGTATTGCTATTCTTTTTAAATTAAATAATGCTCTATGCAAATGGAAGCAAAGACACTGTCTGGTTCTCCGTTTTGAAATCAGTAATTCACACCTTTCTTGATCTCACTATTCATCGTTTTGATTGAATAAAGCGGAACTATTTCATATATAGGCTACTTCAACCCAAATAATGATTACAGTCACAGTTTTGTATTTTGATATTGGGTTGAGTCAGTAACAGTTTACAATAAGGCTAACTGTTAAATAACAGTTAATGATTCATCAGTATTTAATCTGTGTGTGTGTGTGTGTGTGTGTGTGTGTGTGTATAGCCGCTAGGCTAGCTAGCAGGAGGCCATCATGCCATGGCCTGCATTGCCCCTCTCTCTGGCCTGAGATGCCCTGAGAGCCCTAAGGCCACCTTGGCAGCCCTGTTACCATTGTGATGCGGATCGCAGCGGAAGGCCAGTTGGCCTTGCCCCTAAAATGACGAATTTCCCACGCTGCTAGCGAGTGAATCTAAAGAGTCAATCAGCCCGGTCGATCAGTCAAGCGTTTCGTTTCAGTTGAACCTGTCCTGCGGGAGTTTCTGGAGGCTCGAGTCTTGTGTTTTTCTGCCACGGAGGAAATAAATCCATTACGAGTGAAAAGTCTTGTCTACTGCAGAAACGGACCAACTGACTGTCAAGCTGCTAAATACCACTGTCACAGATGATCTCTGCAGGAAATAATTGTTGACCGCTTCCAAGAGCCTAGACTGGAGAGATAGCTAACTAACGTTATGATTATCATGTAGGCTACATAAAGAATGTATAGCCTACAATTAAAATATTACAATTTCTATTAAAATAGCCCATTTATCTGGTTTGACATACCGGTAGGCTATGCTATCATTGAAAACTCAACTGCTGCATATAATTTGGTTTTTAAGATTTCACTGATCATCACAGTAAATGCAAATCACTGTAGTCCTAGTTCAGTTCGGCTGAAAGTCCCTGTCGTTTTGCCATCAAGGCTCGAGTCACACGTGTAATCTTTTAAATAATACAAATTTGGTTTTATGTAGCTTACTTTTCTTTATTTTTTTAGCTTGCATTAATTTAATCTGTGCCATTTCTCTTTTGTCATTCTATTTCAGTATCATTTTAATTTTAACCTACTTTCTCTTGGTCCTGTTTCCTAGCTCCCCATAATGATTTTTTGTCTTATTGTAAAGCACTTTGTGCTGTTAGGCTACATGCTATACAAAATGCTGGCAGCCTATAGGCCTACTTGCCTACACATTAAAGGGATAGTTCGGATTTTTTGATGTGGGGTTGTATGAGCTTGCCAACAGTCAATGTACTGCATGCAGTAGAATGCAGCCGGCGCGGTATCAGTTTGGAGAAATGGAGACTGGTGTTGTGCCAAAAAGTGATTCACTGCCACTTGAACGGGTAGAAATAGGCCAAAAATTAAGCACGGAGGTCCCCGTTGTCATCCGCCCGGTACGCCCAGCAGCCTAAACACTCAACCAGGTTAAAGACCACCTTGTTCAGCCCAGGAGAGGTGGTGATCAACACCGGGACAGTCCTCACCGGGTCAGGTACTCTGTGAGCCTAACCTCGCATCACCAGGCTCTTCCAGAGGAGAGAAGAGCCTGGTAGTACATATTAGCCTACTCATAGACTGTATGTGGTGGGTGGTGCCAACGAGAAAATGGGAGGTGCCCGAATTACTTCATATAGGGTTACCTGTAGGAGGAACGCTAGATCGCAGCTGTTTCCGGCCAGATGATTGAGGCAGGTGCACACCTCATTCCATCATGGCGTGCAGGGAAAGCTACAGAGCAGGAACAAAGAGGTAGGCCGCTGACTATGGCTATTTTCTGTGTGTAGCGTTTTAGATTGTTTGCTGTGAATGTGTGTGACATTTATTGTTTAATCATGTATTGCAGATCATCTGCTTCCCTGCTGGGTTGAAGGCGGCTGGTAGTCGATAGGACGGTTACCATCGACGTACCAGGTATTTTAAAGCAGTCGTGTAGTTTTAACATTTAATTAAAATACATACATAATGATAATTCGGGCACCTCGTTGGCGCCACCCACCACATGTATATAATACTATAGGCAGGATGTCCTGCCCGTGTTCCGGTCCTGTGTTCTGGTCCGCAGTGCTTTCATTCCCCCATAGAAATGCAGCAGTATGCAGCCTAACCTTGCCAGTCACTACGAGTTAGAGACAAAATAAGAAGCATGGGGATACCAAACGAAATATTCAAAGAAGTACTTGAAGAAACTTGCTGGATCCATAACATTATAGTACAGCATTTTGGTTCCTACGTTCCGACCATAGCCGGGAGTCACGGAGCAAGGTTTTACCGGAAAGGTAAAGAGTTGAAAACGTTAATAGTGTACACTTAAACTGATTTGTTTAGATGGGCCTTCTTACTCTCATATGCCGTCGATAATACCGCATACAACCCGGTGTCAAATAATCCAAACTATCTGTTTAATCACAGGGCTCGCACTTGTGGAGTAGTTCAGTCCCTGGTGAGTCTGGGACCATGTCTCTACTGGAAGGTCTTCTCCAGTCCTCCAGTTCAGTCTCCCTGTTGGGGGCTGCTGTGTTCCTGCTGGTCCTCTACCGCTTCTCCTCCAGCTTCAGCTCCCAGGAAAAGGCAAAAGAACCTCCAGGACCCAAACCTCTTCCCCTGCTTGGTAACCTGTTGCAGCTCGATCTCAAGAGACCCTACAATACTCTATGTGATGTGAGAAATGTCTTGTCTCTCTGAAATACTGTAATTCTACCCAGGGGCGGAGCGACCCTATCAGCCCAGAGGGGGCGAAGCTCTTAGGGGGGCCCCATCAAATTTTTTTTTTTTTTTTTTTTTTTTTTTTTTTTTTTTTTTGAAGGCCAGGCCAGGCCGCAGGGCCGGTTCCAGAACAAGATGACTAGGGGTGCATCCTAGATAGGAAGGGGTGCAGATGCCCGGCCAAAGGCCGGGCCCACTTGGGTGGCCGGCCAAAGGCCGGCCGGCCGAAAAATTTGACATGTTATTTTACTAAAAATAATGCATTTGACCATCATTTCAAGTAGAATGATACCACCCAAGCAAGAATATTTCAAGTGTTTCAAGTGCTTTACTGAAATATTTGGACCATATAATGATAATACAATTATCTCAACCTTAAAAGGTTACATATAGGTGCCAAAAAGCCATAAAATCACATCAAAGAACAAAGAAAAACAACAACTATAATTCAAGTTTAAACAGTAAGTGTGCAGCTGTAGCATTTATACATTTTTTTGCTTTTCAACTGAGCATGCAGACAAATAAGGGTGCAATGCATGCTTTTGCACCCCCGTAGAACCGGGCCTGCCAGGCCGCGAAGAAAAATGTGCCTTTTTTGCATGTTTGAATCGGTTTTAGCCATATTTAGTGGAATATCTCATTTTAAACACACCAATGTTATTGTCTATTGATTGAATTCCTCTCAGACTCACACCACTGACTTTATTAAATAAAGTCATTTTAAGTCACAACTGTAAAATAGCTGATAGCCCCTATATCCGAAAACACAATTTGTCACTCACTGAGCCAAGTAATATTATGTCCAAGAAAGACTACAGTGAAGCCACTTTACAGACAAGCTTGTTCTGAAGAAGAAAAATAAAAACACAGGTTGCCAGCCAGGTGGCCTGGCCTGCAAAAAAAAAATATATATATATATATATATATATATATATTTTTTTTTTTTTTTTTTTTTGATGGGCCCCCCTGACGAGTGGGCCCTGGGGCGACCGCCCCCTTGCCCCCCCTCTGGCTCCGCTACTGATTCTACCCATTGCTTTGCTAGGAGACTGTAAATGTTTCTTTATGTAAGTAACCATATTTACTTGCATCAACAAACAGTATGTTCAGTATGTTTGATACTAGAAATTATGATTAATATCATTTTTTTTATTGTGCCAGATTCCTTATCTAATCCTTATCGTCCTCTATGTCTCTGTTTCCCTTGTCTTCATCTCTTTAGCTGTCCAAGAAATATGGGTCAGTGTTCACAGTCTACTTGGGACACAAGAAGGTGGTGGTCCTGGCAGGATACAGGACGGTCAAGAAGGCTCTCGTCCACCATGCTGAAGAGTTTGGAGAGAGAGAGATCACTCCTCTATTCTATGATTTAAACCATGGGCATGGTAAAAATGTTTTTAGTTAAACTGACTTTTTATATGAATTGTATTTATGTTGTCAAATCAAGTGTTGGGTCACAAGATCACCACACGATGAAATATTAATCCAAAATGTACATAATTGGTCTTTTTGCAAGGAAAAGAGGTAGCCAGTACTACATGGCCGCCGACCTCTTTTCCTTCCAATAAGACAGATTATGTGCATTTTGGATGAACAATTCATCGTGTGGTGAGTGAGTACCCGAAGCACAACATGAATTTTGGCGCCGTGAGATGTGTGTTTTGGCAGATTTTTAACAGCTGTACCATTAGCCTCCATTCTATGGTGATAATTACTAACTTCACGACTGTAGCTCGCTGTAAACTGAGTGGACAGTGCCGGTAAGGCATGGTGTATCTTGGTTATGTGGGGGGGGATGTGGCAAATGAGCTAAACTTCCAAAAAAGTGGTGTATCCCTTTAACACAAGTCAACCACTTTTTGTGTCCAGGCATAATCTTTTCCAATGGAGCGTCGTGGAAGGAAATGAGGCGTTTTGCCTTAAGTACTCTGAGAGACTTCGGGATGAGCAAAAAGATCACTGAGGGGAAAATCATTGAGGAGTGTCGCTACCTGACAGAAGTATTTGATAAACATGAGGGTAACAGCATCATCTCTACGTGCAGTACAAAGCTTATATACATTATTTGGCCTACCTTTGACCGAACATGACCTAATTCATGCTGTCTTTGTCACAGGTAAAGCCTTCGATACCACCCAGGCAGTCAATTACGCAGCTTGCAATATCATTTCAGCCATCATGTATGGAGAAAGATTTGAATACAATGACCCTGACTTCCAAGCCATGGTGGACAGAGACAATGAATCCATCCATCTCATGGGATCAGCTATCATCCAGGTACTATAGGGTGATTTTACATTGAGTGACTTCCCCAAATCCTAGGCCATACATTCTTAAGTTGATTTTTTTTACACCTTTTTTACACCTCACAAGAATAAATGTAATCTGTATCTAAGAATAAATATAATCTGTAGCTAAGAATAAATGTAATCTGTAGTTAAGAATAAATGTAATCTAAGAATAAATGTAATCGTAGCTAAGAATAAATGTAATCTGTAGCTAAGAATAAATGTAATCTGTAGCTAAGAATAAATGTAATCTAAGAATAAATGTAATCGTAGCTAAGAATAAATGTAATCTGTAGCTAAGAATAAATGTAACCTGTAGCTAAGAATAAATGTAATCTGTAGCTAAGAATAAATGTAACCTGTAGCTAAGAATAAATGTAATCTGTAGCTAAGAATAAATGTAACCTGTAGCTAAGAATAAATGTAATCTTAGCTAAGAATAAATGTAATCTGTAGCTAAGAATAAATGTAACCTGTAGCTAAGAATAAATGTAATCGTAGCTAAGAATAAATGTAATCTGTAGCTAAGAATAAATGTAACCTGTAGCTAAGAATAAATGTAACCTGTAGCTAAGAATAAATGTAACCTGTAGCTAAGAATAAATGTAACCTGTAGCTAAGAATAAATGTAACCTGTAGCTAAGAATAAATGTAACCTGCAGCTAAGAATAACTAACCTGTAGCTAAGAATAAATGTAACCTGTAGCTAAGAATAAATGTAACCTGCAGCTAAGAATAAATGTAATCTGTAGCTAAGAATAAATGTAACCTGTAGCTAAGAATAAATGTAATCTAAGAATAAATGTAACCTGTAGCTAAGAATAAATGTAACCTGCAGCTAAGAATAACTGTAACCTGTAGCTAAGAATAAATGTAATCTGTAGCTAAGAATAAATGTAACCTGTAGCTAAGAATAAATGTAATCTAAGAATAAATGTAACCTGTAGCTAAGAATAAATGTAACCTGCAGCTAAGAATAACTGTAACCTGTAGCTAAGAATAAATGTAACCTGTAGCTAAGAATAAATGTAATCTAAGAATAAATGTAACCTGTAGCTAAGAATAACTGTAACCTGTTGCTAAGAATAAATGTAACCTGTAGCTAAGAATAAATGTAACCTGTAGCTAAGAATAAATGTAATCTGTAGCTAAGAATAAATGTAATCTGTAGCTAAGAATAAATGTAACCTGCAGCTAAGAATAAATGTAACCTGTAGCTAAGAATAAATGTAACCTGCAGCTAAGAATAAATGTAACCTGCAGCTAAGAATAAATGTAACCTGTAGCTAAGAATAAATGTAACCTGCAGCTAATAATAACTGTAACCTGTAGCTAAGAATAAATGTAACCTGCAGCTAAGAATAAATGTAACCTGCAGCTAAGAATAAATGTAATCTGTAGCTAAGAATAAATGTAACCTGTAGCTAAGAATAAATGTAATCTAAGAATAAATGTAACCTGTAGCTAAGAATAAATGTAATCTAAGAATAAATGTAACCTGTAGCTAAGAATAAATGTAACCTGCAGCTAAGAATAAATGTAACCTGTAGCTAAGAATAAATGTAATCTAAGAATAAATGTAACCTGTAGCTAAGAATAAATGTAACCTGCAGCTAAGAATAAATGTAATCTGTAGCTAAGAATAAATGTAACCTGTAGCTAAGAATAAATGTAACCTGCAGCTAAGAATAAATGTAATCTGTAGCTAAGAATAAATGTAACCTGTAGCTAAGAATAAATGTAACCCGTAGCTAAGAATAAATGTAATCTAAGAATAAATGTAACCTGCAGCTAAGAATAAATGTAACCTGTAGCTAAGAATAAATGTAACCTGTAGCTAAGAATAAATGTAATCTAAGAATAAATGTAACCTGTAGCTAAGAATAAATGTAACCTGTAGCTAAGAATAAATGTAATCTAAGAATAAATGTAACCTGCAGCTAAGAATAAATGTAACCTGTAGCTAAGAATAAATGTAATCTAAGAATAAATGTAACCTGTAGCTAAGAATAAATGTAACCTGCAGCTAAGAATAAATGTAATCTGTAGCTAAGAATAAATGTAACCTGTAGCTAAGAATAAATGTAACCTGCAGCTAAGAATAAATGTAATCTGTAGCTAAGAATAAATGTAACCTGTAGCTAAGAATAAATGTAACCCGTAGCTAAGAATAAATGTAATCTAAGAATAAATGTAACCTGCAGCTAAGAATAAATGTAATCTGTAGCTAAGAATAAATGTAATCTGTAGCTAAGAATAAATGTAATCTGTAGCTAAGAATAAATGTAACCTGCAGCTAAGAATAAATGTAACCCGTAGCTAAGAATAAATGTAATCTAAGAATAAATGTAACCTGCAGCTAAGAATAAATGTAATCTGTAGCTAAGAATAAATGTAATCTGTAGCTAAGAATAAATGTAACCTGTAGCTAAGAATAAATGTAACCTGCAGCTAAGAATAAATGTAACCTGTAGCTAAGAATAAATGTAATCTAAGAATAAATGTAACCTGTAGCTAAGAATAAATGTAACCTGCAGCTAAGAATAAATGTAATCTGTAGCTAAGAATAAATGTAATCTGTAGCTAAGAATAAATGTAACCTGTAGCTAAGAATAAATGTAATCTAAGAATAAATGTAACCTGTAGCTAAGAATAAATGTAACCTGCAGCTAAGAATAACTGTAACCTGTAGCTAAGAATAAATGTAACCTGCAGCTAAGAATAACTGTAACCTGTAGCTAAGAATACATGTAATCTGTAGCTAAGAATACATGTAATCTATAGCTAAGAATACATGTAATATATAGCTAGAGCTACACTGAGTTTACAATTTTATGACCACTTTCCTGTTATTGTGTTGTCTTCTTTTTTGTCACGAGCCTTTAACTTCACGGTTTCCACTCCTCCTACATCTTTGTCATTATTCAATGGATTTCCTAAAAGAAATCAATGTGGGCTTATAGCTTTCACATTGATTCATCTGGTCAGTCTATCTCGTGGGGAGCCATGGTGGTTTGTCATATTTTGAAACCTTGTCGTGTCAGCTAATGCAACAATTAACTTGTTTGCATTGTACCAAATTATAGGTGTACGATGTATTTCCTTGGTTGGGCCCTTGGCTGAAAACCTTGAGACATTTGCTGAGGAATGTGGAAGACAACAGGGCGGAGATAAAAAGGTTGATAAAGGGTCTGAAAGACACTCTCAACCCTCAGATGTGCAGATGCTTTATAGATTCATTCCTGATCCAGAAGCAGAGTCTGGAGGTGAGTTATCCAACTCTTATTGTTTTCTTCCTCATCCGCCGTGCTTCACCGTTCATACTGATCAACCAATCAATCACAGCCATAATATGTGTCATCTGTGTATTGGTACATGTAGGGGTGTGGAATCATGGACTCACACTACCATGATGATAACCTGGTCAACAGTGTGATGAACCTGTTTGCGGCTGGGACTGATACCACAGGAAATACACTTAGATGGGCTCTCCTGCTCATGGCCAAGTACCCACATGTTCAAGGTACCAGAACACATCAGGCCCGATGACGCATACAGTTTGAAAACTGCTCTTACATTTTTGAAATTCTGCGTAGAGTGCTTACAGTATGTGGCGCTACAGATTCACCAGAGCTTTATTGACCATGTCACGTGTCTCCAGACCAGGTCCAGGAGGAGCTGAGCAGGGTGGTAGGAAGTCGTCAGGTCCGGGTGGAGGACAGGAAGAACCTGCCCTACACTGATGCTGTCATCCATGAGACTCAGAGACTGGCCAACATCGTCCCCATTTCTATTCCTCACGTCACCAGCCGAGACGTCACCTTCCAGGGCTACTTCATCAGGAAGGTCAGTTACTCTGTTACTGTTTTGAATACAGATTCACACAAATTAATTTTCATAACAATAAAATAAATCGAAGGCGACACTGAATTACATGTATAGTCTCTCTATCAAACTCTGTCAGGCCTGGTGACATTGAACTGTTTGTGGACTAACCTTTATTATTTTAAACCATTTTGCAATTTGCACACCTGGAAGAAAAAAAAAAAAAAAAAAAAATCTGGTGCTGCTGCTGCTACTACTTCACGTCCTATTCTCATGGGACTACTATTACCTGGGGCCTCTAGTAATTTAGTAATTGCGGAGGTCCTCTGTGATCTGAATCCCGTGCGAATCTGCCATGCTCATAATTTGTAAAGTAAAAATCCCCCTGCAAATTATCTAGCATAGCATATTATAAACACAACACAAAATGAACCACCGCCACAAATCTTTGCATGTAAACTATTAATTAATTATTTTTTTTGTATTTTTTTTTTAATGGATACAGCATCACAAAACGTAATATTGTGATACTGAATTATAGCGACATCTTGGCACGGTTGCCTTTATCAAGGCATGTTCCTCTGAAAATTTGAAACAATACTCATTCTTCTGAGACTTTATGTCATAGAGCTGTTGTCTTATTTTGTGTACAGGGGACTACTGTGTTTCCTCTGCTTACTTCTGTCCTGCATGATGAGAATGAATGGGAGAGCCCACACACTTTCAACCCTTCCCACTTCCTGGATAAGGAAGGTGCATTTGTCAAGAGAGATGCCTTCATGCCCTTTTCTGCAGGTATAACAACGTTTGCCAATGTTTATTTCGTGAGGTTTTTATTCTTTAGGGATCATATATATTTTACAGCTACACACCTTTTACACCCAGATATAGATAGTACAGTATTTTTTGCCAAATGTCTTGCAACTCTAACATGTTATTCAATTTAACTTCAATTATAATTCCCTTGCAACTTTTTGTTCTTTCAGGTCGCAGGGCTTGTCTCGGAGAGAGTCTGGCCAGGATGGAGCTCTTCCTCTTCTTCACCTCTCTCCTCCAGCGCTTTCGTTTCTCTCCTCCACCTGGAGTTACAGAGGATGAGCTGGATCTGACACCAGCTGTTGGCTTCACCCTGAGCCCTTCACCTCATCAGCTGTGTGCTGTCAGTCGCCAGTGAGGAAGAACACTGGAGCGTTTGATTGTTTTGGTGTCCGTTTACGACGGTGCCAAGTTCACCATAGTGCCAATGTCATCAAATGCAGGTGAGTCAGTCATGGAGGAGACACTTCACCCCTCTCAAGGCCCTGACACACCGGGCCAAACGATCGGCCTTCAGTCCGTGTCGGGCCATCGTCGAGCATCTGTGTCCCTAATTTTTGCGGCGTGTCCTGCACTGTTGGCACGAGTCAGCGTTTCTGGCCGATTCTGAATGTTCAATCGACGTCTGAGATGAGCCGAATTCAATCATTTCTATAGCCTAATACAAAAGCATCTTGAGATAACTCGTGTTGTGATTTGGAGCTATATAAATATAAAATTGATTGATTGAAATACCATTTCTAGAATAATTCAGTCACTTGAACCATTTCCAACTAATAACTGTGCTTACATTGTTTCTAATAACTCAGTCATATAATGTAGTACTAGTAACTGCTATAGACCTTATTCGCTAACCCTGGACGGCACCATATTGTTGACATACCGTCCTGCGCACACACAGCGCTGCAGCTGACAACTAGTAACAGCCTTATTGTCGTTTCTGTTCCATTACAAAATAGCGATGGTAATGACAGCAATAAAAACCCCACAGTTGTTATTTGTGTGCTGCCGTTAATGTCTGTAATAAATAAACAAAAGAACGAGGTGAACAGACTTTGCTGTGAGGAGCTGTCAGAAAGTTTCACCTGTCTCAACAAACTATCCACACACCTCTCCTGCGCTGCTGACGTATCCCCAGTCTCGCTCCCTTCACGTCTGAGGATGGTAGAGATAGAAACAAACCACGGGGACTTTATTGCTGTCATTACTACAGCCATGCCTAACGCAGGTCACCATCCGAACACAATTGGAACGATACAGGTAACGCTAACAGCGGCTAGCTTCCTATAAACGCTGCTCCACATAGGCTGTCACTTGAGAGCTGCTGCGTTATGTCGACAATATGGCGGCGGTGGGCGTGCCAGTACGTGAGTGACGTCAATCGAATAAGGTCTATTGATAGTATTCTGTTACATCACCACACGGCCATTTTGGTAGGAAAACAACAGGTGATTGTGATCAATTAACAGGTGATTACAATCAAGTGACACTTACAGCCAATGAGCTGTGTGTATTGTAGCGCCATATTGGTAGGAAAAAGGGTTGTGACATCATCGGAATACTATGAATAGTGCTTTCCCCCGGACGGTGCCACCTGCTGTATGCTCTAGGCACAGAACGTACGTGGTAGTTGATCGTCGACTGTAGTCTTCACGGTGTGTTCAAGCGTAACCTTCAGGCCCCGACACAGGCGATGTGAGGCAATGCAACAGTCAGCCTTCATTGCCGCTATTTATTTCACGTTGGTTTGATGTGTCTGGGCTTTCAGAGTCCTCTACTCACCCTCATATTGGGCAGTGGTTTCATTACCTGCACATCCACCAATGGGATTTACATGCAGAGATGTCATTGTGGTCTAAACCCTATGTAGGAAAAACCAGCAGATGCCTGAAGATCAAAGATGAAGGATGAAGGAACACCACAGCAGACAACACAAGTCATCTTGTAGTTTATTTCAAATCAGGCCAGATGGCCGGTCGGTTTCCTTAGAGGTTTTGAAACGGATTTACAGGATTGAGGATGCTGCCAGAATCCTGCTAAGAGAAGCGCTGTGGATGTATAAATTGGGGGCGTGGTGAATCTCTTTACAAAACTATTTTTAGCAAAACTATTTTATATGTATCTGAGGACATCCAAATTCTGGTGAATAACGAAGAGATCATGATGCGGATTCATTCAAGTGTGTTTTCCTCTTTCTATCCCAGTGAATGATGTGCTCTGGTACTGATACTGTATGTTTTGAGAATTGATATGTGTGACATATGAACCCACAGCATTTTTCTTGCTTAATGAGTATTGTATTATTATTATTAGTACTAGTAGTAGTATTTCTGGTACAATGAGATGTATTTTTCTATTTCATTTGATGTCATTGTATGTTATTGATTGAGCTATATTATTGATTGATTATATTTATTGAATTTTATAATGCGGTATGATGTGCTGTACTGTACTGTACTGTCTGCTGCAGGGTCGCTGGAACTAGGGGTGCTTAGGCCGGGGCTGCAGCACCCCCTCCTGGTGGGGAGCTGTAATTTCAAGGCTAAAACAATTCAATAAACTATATCTGTTTTCTATTTCTATTGTTCTATTTCTCTATTTTAATATTGAAATGTGTTTATAATACCAATAAATAAGTAAATAATTAATGATGCAAAATTAAACCATTTCTTCCTGTGACATCATCATATAGACTTTGGGTGCGTTCGTAAATCCACTGACGCTCTACACTGAAATGAGAGTGCGAAGGTACAGTACATTACAACGACGCTCTCAATTTACGAACGGTCCAGTGTGCTCTTTGGGCGCTCGGAGTGCTATTTCCGAACGCACCCATCGTCTCAGCACCCCCAACTCTAATGACCGTCCCTGGTCGGCCGCGCTGTCGCAGCCTCCAGTAACAAGAAACCGGACCATGGTGTATGAGCTCAAAGAAACCAGACCATGGTGTATGAGCTCAAACAACATGCTGTTGGGGCTTCTGACTGGCCTGTAAAATGATCCTCATCACACTGATGGTTAGGGATTATCATGTTCCCCTTCCTTTAGCCAGTAATGATATATTTAGACTTCTAAACACACATTATGTGCCTTTATGTAGGCCTATATTCACTATTTAGAAAAACAATAGCTTTGAAATACTTGCCAGATTGTGTGCTGAAATCTACCATAATTAATCAACAGGTGTGTCCAATGAAGCAAGAATAAGTTCATACTTGACAAAGGATTTAAGAGGACAGCAGCCATGTGATTGGCTTACAATGGGGGTGAATAGCAAATGTCATATACAAAGGAGAAATACGGAACCCCGCGGCAGCTAATAGTATGAGTTGTGCCAAACATTAATAACACTATAGGCAGGGCCGCCGCACCCTATACGCAGAGTATGCAGACTGTGTAGGGCATCATGTGCTCTTAAGGGCCTGCAAAAAAAAAAAAAAAAAAAAAAAAATTTTTTTTTTGGTGCCCGCAGTCAGGCCACTCACTGAACAGCAGTCCAGGCGCCGCCTACTGGTTTACTAGTGGTTTTATTACTTTATTCAGGGTTAAAGTGGGTGCATCTCATTGTAAAATTGGACTCGGCCCAAATTGGGCTTCAAGCGGCCCAAATCTGGCTTCACCCGGCCCAAATCTGGCTTCAACTGGCCCAAATCTGGCTTCAAACAACCCAAATCGGGCTTCAAACGGCCCAAATCTGGCTTCAAATGGCCCAAATCTGGCTTCAAACGGCCCAAATTTTTCGCCGCCGCCCTTCGGACGCCCGGCACGCGCGTCGGACGTATCGGCCTGGCCTGCTTGGTATCTAATGCCCGGCCTGAATTATGATCCCAGTCTGCCCCTGCTTGCATATACAGTTTAACAATCGCTTGTTTGCTGACATGTAGCCTACAGTAATTCTAACAATTGTTTGTTTGCCACATGTAATGTAATGTGAGATACACTAGTATCGTTCATAAATAATGATTTTGCAGTCTTTCGTTTGACAGTTATTGAAAGTTTTGCAGTCATTCAGTTAGTTTGACAGTTACTTAGAGTTTCACAAACTATAAATATACTGTATGAATAAGTATTCGGTTTTAAGATTGCAGTTGTGTATTTTGCGGGGGGGGGGGGCACCACAAAACAATTACACTTAGGGCACCCAAATGGCCAGCAGCGGCCCTGACTATAGGCTACATCACATCGCTTATATTTTGACATTCTGAGTGAGAGCAGAATTAGCTCAAGAGTTTGATGTATAATATATGCATGTCGCGTTAAAGTTGTGTGAATTGTCGCAGTTTTTTAAATGTAAACAGTTAGACGGCTAGAGCAGACACTCACGCCTCGCGCCACTTGGGCTCCATAGGGTTCGCCACCCAGTGACGCGGTTTGTTTACCAAAATGCTGCTCGGCTGATCCCTGTATTGGTTAAATGAGATCAGGTGGCAAACAGCTGATTATTCAATTGAAGCCTGGAAGTTGACAGGCTCATTTTGAGCATAACATGCAGATATGATGGTGTGATGAAATGAGAAGTGAACTATGGAAGCATAAAAGTCTTCCTGACCTGATTGAACCTTTGTGAACTACATTTTCACCCAATCAGATTCCAGAAACACACACACACACGCACGCACGCGCACACCTATGATTACAAGAGATCATAACAGGTGAAAGCCAAAACAAGAAAGGATTTTTTTTTTGTCCATCCAGGCACAAGGCCAGCACTTTCTGTCTCTGTGCCAGAAAGGGTTGGGACCCTCTAACCCTCCCTTTAGGAATAATGTCACGGTGATGCTGCTGCGAACACAAACAACGTTGTTCCTTGATGGATCAAGCTCAGTCAGAGCAGTAGGCCTGTAGTGTACGTAACGTACTGTATGTCAAGAACAATGTCTGTTGTGGAAGATTTGGCTTTCTTCCCCTCCCCTAGTCCCACCAGCCTGTTGATGTCTGCTGTGTTCCTGCTGGTCCTCTACCTCTTCTCCTCCAGCTTCAGCTCCCAGGAAAAGAGGAAGGAGCCTCCAGGACCCAAACCTCTTCCCCTGCTTGGTAACCTGTTGCAGCTGGATCTCAAGAGACCCTACAACACCCTGTGTGAGGTGAGTTTGTGACCATCTGTTTTCAGTTTGTGTTCAGTTTAATAATTTGCACCCCGTGGAAATATGAATAATAATCAGCGTGTTAGGCCTAGGCATCCGACGCTACAGCCCCGGATGTTTTTTGAATTGTATTTTCTTTATTAGTATTTCCTTATATTTTCTGTGTAGTCCTAAGTGAAATGTTTTGCTTGCTTGTTGTGTCTGTTTGGTAGTGGGCTTTGCCAATCTGTCTGTCATCTTGTACTTTGAGTCGAATTAGGCTACGTTCTGGATGATTTTAATTGATGATCTTAAACGGTCGGTCGTAGTCGCAGAGAAGGCAAGGTGACGATATGTTATCCATATCTGGAAAGGAACTGAAAAGGAGTGACCCACTGTAGGCTACATTTACAACTTTTTCCAGCAGTGTTTCAGCATAACCTGTTCACCGGGCACCATGCTCAGGACCCGTAACACCTACAATATCATTGCTGTTACCGGCCCGCACTAGGCCACCCCCACTCATTTCAGATGCACCCTAATTAATTTTGTTCTGGAACCGGGCCTGTCACCATGTTGCAAATGATTAGAAAGTCAAAGGATGTGACAGTCTGTGGTTTATGAAAGACTGCATAGAATTCTTACAATCAGCACACAGCAGTATGTAAAGGTTTAGATTATGAGCTGCGTATGTCGAGGGGAAACCAACGTGGGACGATAGAAATGAGCGATGAGATCACCATCGTGAAGTCTGCAGACGACACAGCAGTTGTGGGGCTGACCTCGAATGGCGATGAGACGGCCTACAGGAAGGAGGTAGATGCCCTGGAACAGTGGCAAGGCGCTGAGAAGGGTGAGGCACGCGGCCCAGCATGTGACAGGATGCGAGCTGCCAAAACAGCAGGAACTATACAATCAGTGGTGCCTCAGGAGGTCCTGGAAGAACATCAAGGACACACACGAACCACCCACAGAACAGCCTGTTCTCCCTGTTGCCCTCAGGAAAAAGATACAGGCTCTTCCAGTTTCTTCCCACAGGCCACGACCTCAATAAATAAACCTTTTCTAAACCCAGATTATTGACATTTGCACACCTCCCTGCACACTTGGACACTTTTTTTTAATATACATTCCATCTCATTCTATTTAATATTTAATACCCTTACTACCTATTTATTACCCTTCGTATTTTAGTGTTGCCACAAATGCCTTTACCTCCCCCTGTGCTGCTACCTTGACGTGGTGGGGAGGCTTGCGTGCCTCCGTGATTCTGAAGGCTATACCGGAGGGGGTTCATACCCTCAGCAGGTTCAACCATGCCGGCCAGGTTTTAGAATAGAGGTCGGACGAAAAGCAGCACCTGGTCCTCCAGGTTGGGGGTTGGGCGTGGGGCCAACAACCCCACCCTGGAAAACACTTTCAGTTACAGAAACGACGACAAGGACACAGAAAGAGAATTCGGCACTGGGAGAGAAAAGCTCTTCAGCTCGAAGACGCATGACGTTGTGTGGTGAAAGCCAGGAGCTCTTGGAAGCCGCAGGACCGACGACCCTTCTCTCAACCAGGAAAAGCATCACTATTGGATCATGGAATGTAAGAACAATGTACCAAACAGGGAAAACCTTTCAAATAGCGCAAGAGATGAAAATCTACAATCTTACACTATTGGGAATCAGCGAGGCAAGATGGACGCAATCAGGACAGAAAAGATTGATGAGTGGAGAGCTGCTGCTTTACTCGGGCCATGAAGATGAAGATGCCCCACACACAGAAGGGGTAGCTCTCATGCTATCAAGACCCACGCAGAGAGCATTGATAGAATGGGAGGCCCATGGACCAAGGATCATCACAGCAACATTCAGAACAACGAAAGAAAAGATTAAGATGAATGTCATCCAGTGCTACGCGCCAACGAACGACAGTGAAGAAGAAGCAAAAGAGGAGTTCTACGACAGACTTCAGAACATCCTGGACAAATATTCAGAGAAAGATACCATATGGGAGACTTTAACGCAAAGGTAGGAGAAGTAAACACCGGATACGAAGAGGTGATGGGAACACATGGACTTGGAGAAATGAGTGACAATGGAGAGAAGTTCATAGACTTCTGTGCACAGAACAAGCTTGTGATCGGAGGCAGTATCTTCCCCCATAAGAAGATCCACAAAGCAACATGGGTATCGCCAGACCATACTACAGAAAACCAAATAGATCACATCTGCATAAGCAAACAATTCAGAAGATCACTACAGGACGTGAGAGTAAAAAGGGGAGCAGATGTAGCATCAGATCATCACTTGCTAACTGCTAGATTGAAACTCAAACTCAAGAAAAACAAGACAGAGACAACAGCCAACAGACAGAAATACAACGTTAGTCTATTGAGGGAGGTAGAAAAACAAGAAGAATTCAGACTGAAACTCTCAAACAAATTCGAAGTTCTCCAGGACCTACTGGAAGATGAGACCAACATTGACAGACAGTGGCAACAAATCAAAGACACACTAACATCCACATGCCAAGAAGTGGTGGGCTACAGGAAATTCCAGCAAAAAGAGTGGATATCTACAGAAACGCAACAAAAGATCCAAGCAAGGAAAGAGAAGAAAGCAGCAGTGACAAATAGCCGCACAAGAGCATCTAAAGCAAAGGCACAAGAAGAGTATACGGAGGTCAACAGAACAGTAAAGAGGAGCAGTAAAGAGGACAAGCTGAAATACATCAACAGCCTAGCAGAAGAAGCAGAGGAAGCAGCAAGAAATGGAAACATGAAGCAGTTGTATGACACCACCAGAAAGATGTCGGGCAGATATAGCAGGCCACAAAGACCAGTCAAGGATAGAGAAGGAAACACCATCAAAACAAAGGATGGCCAACTAAATAGATGGGCGGAACACTTTGAGGAACTGTTAAATAGACCTCCACCAGCAAACCCCCCAGATATCCAACCAGCACAGACCGACCTCCCCATCAGCTGTGACATACCCAGCAGAGAGGAAATCAGGAAAGCTGTACATCAGCTGAAGAATGGAAAAGCAACAGGGCCAGATAACATCCCGGCAGAAGCCTTAAAGACAGATGTGGATACCACCGTGAGGCTGCTCCACCCACTGTTCAAAAGGATCTGGGAAGAAGAACAACTACCATCAGACTGGAAAGAGGGCCTTATTATCAAGCTCCCAAAGAAAGGAGACCTGGGAAATTGCAACAACTATAGAGGGCTCACCCTACTCTCTGTGCCAGGCAAAGTGCTAAATAGAGTAATCCTGGATAGAATGAAGGATGCTGTTGACCATCAATTAAGAGACCAACAAGCAGGATTCAGAAAGAATCGGTCATGTGTCGACCAGATTGCCACTCTTCGCATTATTATAGAACAATCATTAGAGTGGAATTCCTCACTCTACGTCAACTTTGTAGATTACGAAAAAGCTTTTGACAGTGTACACAGGGAGACCACCTGGAAGCTACTGAGACACCATGGAGTGCACACTAAGCTAGTGAACATAATAAGAAACAGCTATTCTGGAACAACATGTAGAGTGATACATGATGGACAGCTCACAAACCAGTTCGAGATCAAGACTGGGGTCAGACAGGGTTGTTTACTATCACCATTCCTGTTTTTACTTGCCATTGACTGGATAATGGGAAAAACCACAGAACAAAAAAAGAACGGAATCCAGTGGACTTTATGGACACAGCTAGACGACTTAGACTTTGCAGACGACCTGGCACTACTCTCACATAGGCACCACCAAATGCAAGAAAAAACCAAAGCACTGGCAGAGACTTCCTCACAAGTAGGACTCAACATCCACAAGGGGAAAACAAAATACATGAAGTTAAATAACACCAGTGCAGAGCCAATCAACCTAGGTGACTGCACGTTAGAGGAAGTAGAGTCCTTCACCTACCTGGGGAGTATCATCAGCAACCAAGGCGGTACGGATGCAGACGTGAAAGCTAGGATAGGCAAGGCAAGGACAGCATTCCTACTGCTCAAAAACATCTGGCACTCTAGAGAGATACAGCAACTAACAAAAATAAGAATATTCAACTCCAATGTGAAATCAGTCCTGCTCTATGGGGCAGAGACATGGAGAATAACAAAGACTACAACAAATAAAGTGCAAACCTTCATCAACAAATGTCTCCGAAGAATCCTGAAGATACACTGGCCAGACAAGATCAGCAATAAGGACCTATGGATGAAGACCAAACAACTCCCAGCAGCAAACGAAATTGGACGAAGAAGATGGAGATGGATCGGGCACACACTGCGTAAACCTGTGTCAAACATCACCAGACAGGCTCTAACATGGAACCCTCAAGGGAAGAGAAACCGAGGTCAGCCTAAAAACACCTGGCGGCGGGATCTCCAGGCAGACACCAAGAGAATGGGATGCACCTGGTCGCAGATAGAAAAGAACGCCAGTGACCGAGAACTCTGGAGGTCCCTTGTCGACGGCCTATACCCTGGTAAGGGTGTCAGGCATAAGTAAGTAAAGTACAAATGCCTTACTAGTGAACTATATTGTCCTATTGTTGCTGCTCTGATTTTGCACCTATTTAAAACTGCACCTTGTCTAGTAATGTATAAAGCAGACATGGGCATTTTGCGGCCCGAGGGCCAGAACCGGCCATCATGATGGTTCTGCCTGACGCCATTGCTAGCTGAAGTTATTCAAGTATCTCCCCATTAGTATACGTACCGGTATACTAAAATAACAGCATTCAGTTGCTTAATCAGTATCTGCTCCACTGTCTTGCTTTTTCCCCACAGCCTCTTTTTTCTCTTTAGTTTTGACTTTCAATTCAAGACATACAGTATGTGTAGCTATCATGTCAGTTTGATGGGAATGACATGGGGCCCCTTTAGGGAGGTTTCCTACCTAGGTCATTCCAAATTGGCCCTCGGGGTCCCCTAACGCAGAGGTTCTCAAGTGTTTTTCAAGGACCCCTTACAAGATAGAAAATATACCGGGGATTCCCTCGTTCTCATTTGTGATTTTGGGCTAATGTGCTTGACTTGTAAATTGATAGGTTTGTTACATTAGAATGTAGTCCATGAACCATTTTAGATTTAAAGCATCATTTTTTTTCATTGAACTATGAAGCAACAACAACAAAAAGTTTTTATTTCCCTGAAAACCTTTTGCGGACCCCCTTGCAAAGTGCCACGGACCCTTGGGGGTCCCCGGACCCCCATTTGAGAACCAATGCCCTGACGGACTGGGGCCACAAGCAGTTGCCTGCCTTGCCTGTTCACAAGCTGTGCCTCTGATTTATTCTCATGTATGAGAAGACCCAAGTATTGTAATAATATATACATTTGTGTGTGTGTGTGTGTGTGTGTGTGTGTGTATACATATACATATATATAAATTATACACACACACACACACACACACACACACACACACACATACACACACACATATATATATATATATATATATATATATATATATATATATATATATATATATATATATATATATATATGACATATAGGTTTAGATATACAGTATATAGGTTTAGATTATGATAAAAGTATGTGTGTGTGTGTGTGTGTGTGTGTGTGTGTGTGTGTGTGTGTGTGTGTGTGTGTGTATGTTAGGGTGCATCAAATTGCAATGCAAAAATGAAATCTCAACATATCAAACTGTCTGGGGTTGCATTTTGTTATGAGACACATAAAAATGACTTTTGCAAAGTTTTGGGACAATTGATTGAGATTTAGGGGTGTAACACAGCATGTGAAAAATACGAAAATCTGCCTTTTTGGGTCAAGGCAAATTTTAGAAATTCATAGATTGAACATTTTGAATAGAACAAGATGTATTTATTTTTTAACAGAACATTTGAATTTGAATAGAACATTTATTTATTTGAGAACATTGAAGCAACCTAGAACCGAGAACATTGAAGCAACCATTGAGCAACCTAGAGTCCTAGTCCTGGTCCAGCTTGCGCTTGCAGCTGCGCAGTTTTGGCTGTTTAGAGCGGTCATGCTCCACTGCTTGCAGTACATTCTGCAGATGCTCCTCTCCCCTGGCTGCTGCCACAAAGTCTGATGTGAGTTT
The DNA here is from genome assembly GCF_964638095.1 of Poromitra crassiceps. Taxonomy (NCBI): domain Eukaryota; kingdom Metazoa; phylum Chordata; class Actinopteri; order Beryciformes; family Melamphaidae; genus Poromitra; species Poromitra crassiceps. Next base: position 14,447,376 of record NC_139644.1, read on the forward strand.
GACGCCACGCTCGCCGCAGTCATTCACAACATTGATGGCACGTACATTCACCGCACCCATCTGGAATTCCACACTGGTAGCCCAATCCTCTACATCAAGCGAAAGAAACGCTAGATCAATGTGCAGCTGATACATGCCGAACCAGCAGTCTGGGTTGGCGAGGTCGGTCAAGCTGGTGGTCGACGAGAGGGTTGGGAACTTCGGCTTGCCGAAACCAGTGCCAAAGCGGAGCTGTGGGGCTCGCATTGGGACATCAGCCGGCTTGTGCTCGAAGATGGCATTTGCAAATGAGCGCCGCTCGCCAACTGGCACCTTGGTGCTGAAGAGTGCCAGGGGCAGCATCTCGCCTGTCGGGTACCATAGGTGCCGCTCCAGCGCCTTAATTGTTGATGCTGCGATGCCCTCGTCAACAGACTTGTAAGCATACAGGTGGCGGTAGAGTGTGAGATCATTCCATGCTGCATCTACGGCCGTGTCGCAGGTCAGCCACCACGTTGCGTAGATGTGCGTGATAAAGTTGGCAAACGCCCGAATCTTCAACACCTGCTGCCGCGTGGTGATGGTGCCCTGAGGAAGCAATGCAATGTGCTGCTCCATCAAGGCCAGTTTGAGTGTGTAGAGCAGCTTGGCCATCCATCGCGCCTTGTGCAGTGCTCCCGGCTGTTGGAAGGTAACTGGAGTGTGCGCTGGACCGTCTGCACCCAGATACACACGACACAGCTGCACGAACTCACGGTAGTCACCTCGCTTGTAGTCAAGCACTCCTGCAGCACACTCAATGAATTCACCACGCAACTTGACCAGGAACAGTGGTTCGGCGGCGTCTGGAATGTAACAGGACAATGGGTCGCTGTCCTTGTGTGGCACCAGGTTCCAGTTATCCCGCAGACGTGTAAACAATGTAACCTCTGGCGAGCGTGACGTCTCCACCTTGAGGTCAGTGAAAATGTGGCTGAGGAGCACCTCGCCGATGTGGTGCCGACACCCAGAGCAGTGTTCGACCCATTGAGAGCTGAATGGCGATGCAGGCTGCCGTGAGATGGCCAGTGTTTGATGCGGTGGTGTCAAATGCCATGTTGACAACCTGGTCAGCGCAGCACCACTCCTGCAGCAGCTTGCACGTCAGCCGGGCGATGATCGTTCCACATGCTTCGTCTGTCCCCTTCATGAATGCTGGCACACCGAGCAGTTTGAGCCGCTCCGCATCTCCGACCACCACTGTCAGACGCTCCTCTAACTGGCGTACATTGTTGAGCATTGGCGTCAACTTACTGTCCCAGTGTAGGGTGTGTGGTGTCCACTGCTCGTGCCGTTCCTCACTGATTGCCTCCAGCACGTGGCGGCGTGCTCGGTCTGCTGTCGCATAGGATGTAGAGACCTTTGCCGAATTACCACCTGACTCCTCGATCAGGCCGCGCGTGAAGGCAGCCTGCTGCATTGGTGTGATCTTCAACCGTGTAGCCAGTGACACAAGACTCGGCCGGCTGAGGATGTTGGATGGAATGAAGGCTGTGGTGCCAGTCTTCGAACCACTAACCCCCCCCCCCCCCCACGAGAAAGATCAGCTCTCAAGTTCTCGTGGCAATTATGTTTTCCCCTCCCCCCTGTAACTCCGACAGGAATGGTTATGTTAGGCTAGGGGCCCAAAGCAGAGAAAGTTGAAGTTTAGAACATTCTTGTGGGAATGATTAATTTAGCAGAGATAATGAAAATGAGACAGAGAAAGAGGAGAGAGATGTGCCTAGGTGGATTATGAGACAAAGGACCCTGGGCACACATACCTACCCCGCCCCCCCAATCAGTGCTGCCACACAAAAACAAGACATTCTTGCAACGAGTGCAGGCACGAAGGCCATGTATACACAGAGGCAATTGCACAATATCACCTGAATTCACCTCACCACACCCATCACCTCAACTCAACTCAACTGAGGGTTTACAGATCAGAGTCAAAGCCAATCTTAGAAAAGCACTTATCTGAATATGATTTTGGATTATATTTAAGTCCCAAAATCTACTGGCTGGTCACACAGTCTGGTTTATGAGTCAGTGGTTCCTAGCTGCCAGCTAATAGCTGGCTAGATAGTGTTAGTGTCCGAGTATAATAATAATAATTAATTGATTGGATTTCTATAGCTGTTTCAAGACACTCAAAGCGCTTCACATATCAGAGGAGGGAGGGGGAGGGAGTTACCCCCTGTTGCCGAAAAAGCTGATGTGCCGTTATACCCCTAGATCACACGTATTGCAAAAATATTTTGCATGTGTTGTTTTTCCATGGATGGTAACACTTTTAGCACCCAGACAGATCAATATTCTGAAAATGTGTATTTTGATGCACCCTAGTGCAGAGGTTCTCAAATGTTTTTCAGCCAAGGACCCCTTACAAGATAGAAAATATACCGGGGACCCCCTCATTCTGATTTGTGATTTTGGGCTAAGCTTAATTGTTTCCACGGTAACGTGCTTGACTTTTAATTTGATAGGTTTGTTATTAGAATGTAATCCATGAACCATTTTAGATTTAAAGCATAAACTATTTTCGTTGAACTATGAAGATTTAGCAAAAAATATATATATATATATATTTTATTACATTACATTTACATTACCTCATTTAGCAGATGCTTTTGTTTTGTCCAAAGCGACTTACAACATCACAATTTGTCAACAGTCCAGAAAACCACTATGCAACACAATCAATGACAGCCAAGATATTTTGATAGACTAGCACCATGTAGGAAGTAGTTTGAGAAGGATGTAGCATAATTATTATTATTATTTTTATTTTTTTTTAACCTGAAAACTTTTTGTGGACCCCCTGGCAAAGTGCCACGGACCCCTGGGGGTCCGCGGACCCCCATTTGAGAACCACTGCCCTAGTGTATGTATATATATATATATATATATATATATATATATAGGTTTAGATTATGAAAAAAGTGAGTACAGTATCTGACTGCATGATTGATTTTTCCAGCTTTCAAAGAAATATGGATGTGTATTCACGGTGTACTTTGGACCCAATAAAGTGGTGGTCCTGGCAGGATACAAGACAGTGAAGCAAGCTCTGGTCAACCATGCTGAGGAGTTTGGCGACAGATGCAACACCCCTATTTTTCATGACATCAGTCAAGGACATGGTATGGATGGACTTCCATGACAAAACTTTTAGCATTAACAGTGTCTATAAAGAGGTATAATAAAGACATAAATAATAGCAATGAATATCTATACCAACATCATCATCATTTCAATTCTGTTTGGTTTGTTTCACCTGTTTTCAAATCATTTTTCAAGTCATTTGTTGCAGCGTTCTATGTTTTAATGTATAGCTTGTTTTATCTGTGATCATCTCTGATTTCTGCAGGAATTCTCTTTGCCAATGGAGATTCCTGGAAAGAGATGAGACGATTTGCCCTGACTAACCTGAGAGAATTTGGGATGGGCAAGAGAGCAGCTGAGGAGAAAATCATAGAGGAATGCCACCATCTGATCCAAGTGTTTGCAGAGCATGAAGGTATGGAGTGACATATCTCAATGTAAGATGCTCTTTGGTATTGTTTGTCTTGTATTCCAGTCTTTACACTTTCATTGTTTCCCACTGCTGTTTTCACAGGGAATGCATTTGACACAACATGTGCAGTGAATTATGCTACATCCAATATCATCTCATCCATTGTGTATGGTAGCAGATTTGAATATGCTGACCCCCGATTCAAATGCATGGTGAATAGGGCCAATGAGAACATACGTATTGCAGGTTCTGCTCCAATGCAGGTAAGCATAATCTTTGCTTATTGACTTGATGTTGTTTTTAAAAGTTAATTAACTAGAAATCAACTTAATTCCTACACAGGCATTTCATTATTGGGTGGATTTTAAGACCATGAAAAACTGCTATGAATGAGGAGCAGAGACTTTGTACTGTACTGACACCGTCATAGTTGGGGTTAGGATTGAGCACGATAAAGATTTTGTCAACAATCATGAATTTACAGCATGGAATTTTTTTAATCTTTCAATGGAACTAAATTATAAAGATGAGTTGGTGTTAGGTTTACATTCTCGCTAATAATTCTAATCTCTGTAATCTGTACTCTTGTGTGGCAGTTGTACAACACCTTTCCTTGGCTGGGCAATTGGATAAAGAGCCGGAAGCTGATGTTAAAATATGTTGAAAATAATATTTTGGATATCAGAGACTTAGTCAAGCATCTGAAAGAGACTCTGAACCCTCAGAGGAGCAGGGGATTTGTAGACTCTTTTCTGATCCGTAAGCAGAAAGACGAGGTATGACAAACACCTTTGATATCTTTCATACAGGAAATATGTATGTACAGAAATGCTCATATACTGTACAGCAATGCTGCATACATGTCTAGTTTATATGTGGGTGTGCTTTCCTCTCAGGACTCCTGCATCATGGACTCTCACTACCATGAGAAGAACCTCATATTGACAGTGTCCAACCTGTTTACAGCTGGTACAGATACCACAGGCACTACAATGAGATGGGGTTTGCTGCTCATGGCCAAATATCCACGAGTACAGGGTAAGAACAGTGTGCAGCAGCGGGGCGAACGGGCACTGCACTGGTTAAAAATAGTGTTACAGATAGGATAGGCCAACATTACAGCAGTACTACTAGAGACTACATAACGAAAAGAGTATTGGTGCTTTCTATTGTAGAAGCTCTAAGAATAATAATGAAAACAGAGAATTGGTTGATAATCAGATTTGTTCTAGAACATTGGTTCCCAAACGGTGGTTAAAAAGAAAATGCAATTCCAGCGCGGGCCACACGAGGGCTGCTATTTGGGAAACCCTGACCTAAGGTATGGATTGGTACATGCTATGTCAGGAAGGTGGCAAAATTTTGAGGGATTTCTTTTTTCAACGTGTGTCGCGTGTAGCAGACGCAGGCAAATGTAATTGTATTTCCTACTTTGTGTGTTCAGACCAGGTCCTGGAGGAGCTGAGCAGGGTGGTAGGAAGTCGCCAGGTCCGGGTGGAGGACAGGAAGAACCTGCCCTACACTGATGCTGTCATCCATGAGACTCAGAGACTGGCCAACATCCTCCCCATTGCTCTTCCTCACGTCACCAGCCGAGACGTCACCTTCCAGGGCTACTTCATCAGGAAGGTCAGATGAAATACATAATAATAATGTATTCAGCAAAACTGATCATGTTAACACATTGAGTGCCAGCCATGTTTTCAATCCTGTGGGTAAGTTGTGCCAGGGGTGTTTTTGACGATTCTGGCTCATTTTACAACAGCCGAGGATTATTTTCTGTTAAGAATTCATGAACACCAATCATCTAAAAATAACTAATAGAATGTGTGCTTTCTCTGTCTAAAAGAGTTAGTTTGCAGAGTTAGTAGTTATGTAGATATTAGCCGTTGAGTACAGCATGGTTTCAGCGTCTGGAAATTTATTCAGAGATAAATGGCTTTTTGTGAAACAGTCACTTTAACCATTCATTTTTGGCATCAGTAAGACCGTCAGACATTCTAAACAATAGTTTTGAACAGTAATTTCCTCCATAACAACAGGAAACACCCCTCTCATTCAAACTCCTCCCTCCGTGTGTCTTCTCCTCCTTCCTCCTGGCTTTACAGCGGGCGTGTCAGAAGCGCGTTGCTGCTGCCTGCCTGCCTGCCTGCGTGCCTGCCTGCCTGCTTGCCTGCGTGCGGACGCTCCTTGTGCGAGTCAAGATGGGCCGGGGAATGCGTGGGCGATGGGCAGATGTTGATTCTGGCCTTTCTGAGGTGTTTCAAAGTGTGTTTCACCTATAATCTATTTTGCAAATCGCTCTCCGCTCTCTGTGTGCTGCTGCCGGTGCGCGGCCGCTCTCAGGCAAGACAAGTCTTGAATGGATTACTGTAAAATCGCCTCGCCATTTCCTTGAACGGCTTGCTCCCGCGGCAGTTTTTTCTTTGATTTCGGTCGTCTGGGGGAGCACTGTCAACACTTAGTGGGTCGGTAAAATAGATTATACACATTCTCTTGCTCCAATAGTGATCTCGAAGATGTAAAAGTTGTTGATTGATGTCCCACCGTCAAAAAAAAAAATGTTTATGTAAGACGAGTAAACTCGGCTCTGGCACTCAAGCGTTGGATTATGTAAGACGAATTATCTCGGCTATGGCACTTAATGTGTTAAAATGAACATCCCTTGAAAAGGTGACTGCATTTCCTTTTTGATAATAATAAATATTCTTAGTCAGCCTCTCATATTTTGTCATGACAGGGGACAACTGTGTATCCTTTGCTGATGTCTGTCCTTCGTGATGAGGGTGAATGGGAGAGCCCACACACGTTCAACCCGGGACATTTCTTAAATGAGCATGGGAAATTTGTGACAAAAGATGCATTCATGCCGTTCTCTGCAGGTACGATATATCATTTCTGTAAACATTGAAATCTTCCTTTGCATTTGACATGAAAATTTGTCCAATTCATGTATTTTTTTACATTTCTAAATCCAGATTTGTCATTATGGCACCTTGTTATGACACCTCCTGAATTCACAGGTCGCAGGGCTTGTCTCGGAGAGAGTCTGGCCAAGATGGAGCTCTTCCTCTTCTTCACCTCTCTCCTCCAGCACTTTCGTTTCTCTCCTCCACCTGGAGTTACAGAGGATGACCTGGATCTGACACCAGCTGGTGGCTTCACCCTGAGCCCTTCACCTCATCAGCTGTGTGCTGTCAGTCGCCAGTGAGGAAGAACACTGGAGCGTTTGATTGTTTTGGTGTCCGTTTATGACGGTGCCAAGTTCACCATAGTGCCAATGTCATCAAATGCAGGTGAGTCAGTCATGGAGGAGACACTTCACCCCTCTCAAGGCCCTGACACACCGGGCCAACGATCAGCCATCAGTGCGTGTCGGGCCATCGTCAAGCATCTGTGTCCCTACTTTTTGCGGCGTATCCTGCACCGTTGGCACTAGTCAGCCTTTTCTGGCCGATTCTGAATGTTCAATCGACGTCTGAGATGAGCCGAATTCAATCATTTCTATAGCCTAATACAAAAGTACCTTGAGATAACTCTTGTTGTGATTTGGAGCTATATAAATATAAAATTGATTGATTGATTGATTGATTGATTGATTGATTGATTGATTGATTGATTGATTGAAATACCATTTCTAGAATAATTCAGTCATTTCAACTATTTCCAACTAATAACTGTGCTTACATTGTTTCTAATAACTCAGTCATATAATGTAATACTAGTAACTGCTATAGTGCTTTCCCCCGGACGGTGCCACCTGCTGTATGCTCTAGGCACAGAACGTACGTGGTAGTTGATCGTCGACTGTAGTCTTCACGGTGTGTTCAAGCGTAACCTTCAGGCCCCGACACAGGCGATGTGAGGCAATGCAACAGTCAGCCTTCATTGCTACTATTTATTTGACGTTGGTTTGATGTGTCTGGGCTTTCAGAGTCCTCTACTCACCCTCATATTGGGCAGTGGTTTCATTACCTGCACATCCACCAATGGGATTGACATGCAGATATGTCATTGTGGTCTAAACCCTATGTAGGAAAAACCAGCAGATGCCTGAAGATCAAGGATCAAAGATGAAGGAACACCACAGCAGACAACATAAGTCATCTTGTAGTTTATTTCAAATCAGGCCAGATGGCCGGTCGGTTTCCTTAGAGGTTTTGAAACAGAATGTACAGGATTGAGGACGCTGCCAGAATCCTGCTAAGAGAAGCGCTGTGGATGTATAAATTGGGGGCGTGGTGAATCTCTTTACAAAACAATTTTTAGCAAAAATATTTTATATGTAACTGAGGACATCCAAATTCTGGTAAATAACGAAGAGATCATGATGCTGATTCATTCAGGTGTGTTTATATTTCTTGAATTTTCTACTGTACTACTGTACTATCGGCTGCAGCGTTGCTGGAACTAGGGGTGCTTAGGCTGCAGCACCCCCTCCTGGTGGGGAGCTGTAATTTCAAGGCTAAAACAATTCAATAAACTATATATTTTTTCTATTTCTATTGTTCTATTTCTCTATTTTAATATTGAAATGTGTTTATAATTCCAATAAATAAGGAAATAAATAATTATGCAAAATTAAACAATTTCTGGCTGTGACGTGAAGTCATCATATACTAGGGGTCAGCGTGACGTCACTTGCCACACAGAAATGCGGAACCCCGCGGCAGTTAATAGTTAAGTTAAGTTAAGTTATCCTTTATTTATCCCCTTGGGGAAATTCATCCTCTGCATTTGACCCATCCTCTACTAGGAACCTTCCTAGAACTAGGAGCAGTGGGCAGCCACTGTGCAGCGCCCGGGGACCAACTCCAGTTCTTTTGCCAGTACCTTGGTCAGGGGCACTGACAGGAGTATTAACCCTAACATACATGTCTTTGATGGTGGTGGGAGGAAACCGGAGCACCCGGAGAAAACCCACACAGACACGGGGAGAACATGCAAACTCCACACAGAAAGGACCTGGGATGGACCGGGGTTCGAACCCGGGACCTTCTTGCTGTGACGCAACAGTGTTAACCACCATGAGTTGTGCGTTGTGAGTTGTGCCAAACAAATGTTAATATCTCAAAAACTATACATCACATCGCTTATATTTTGACATTCTGAGTGAGAGCAGAAGTAGCTCAAGAGTTTGATGTATAATATATGCATGTCGTGTTAAAGTTGTGTGAACTGTCACAGTTTTTAAAATAAAAGTAAACAGAAGGCTCTTTCACACACAGATCGCGCAAAAATTGCAGTTTAGGAGAACCGCAAACACCAGCACCCTCGCCACAGAAATTGCTTTCACACAGAGCCAAGCAGCAGGGCCACATTCCCGTGCTGCAGTGTACTTTCAAGTGAAATCCCCCGCTCCCGGATTGAAAGGCGACCGCCTGCATATCAAACAGCTGCAGTCTGCATAACGTTCGTCGGGGGAATAGTATAGGCTATAAATGCACATGACTACTTAACGTTAGTAGTTTTTGTAAGGGAATGCACAGAGCTGATTTTGAGAGGGAATATCCTCAGACCAACTCGCCACAGACAGCTATAGCCCTCTGAAGCTTATTATTATATCCGTTAATTGTACCTACTAATGTCAACATCGTTTGAGCATAAAGCCTAACCGCACGGAGCATTCCTCCTGGCGTCCCTGCAGTCATGATTGTATAGGCTACTTTTTTTACTTTCACTCCTGCACTTTCTTGATACATGAGGTGATTTCCCCTGTAATTTTTTTATGAATGAGCTGACCATTCGCACCTTTTCCGGCTCGCTGCGACGACGCTTTCAAATGGAGGCGCGTTGCCAGGTAAACCGGCGCTGTTACTACCTACCGTCGCGGGACAAAAGGCGTAAAACAATTGTCCACCAAAGCGCGTTCACGACTTTCACATCGGAGGCGCGAATCCTATTTTCCGTGCATTTTTCGGCTTTCAAGGCCGGTGTGAAAGAGCCTAGAGTTAACTGGCTAGAGTCAGCCACTCAAGCCTCGCGCCATTTGGGCTCCATAGGGTTCCATTGCCGTTGCCACCCGGTGACGCGGTTTGTTTACCAAAATGCTACTCAGCTGATCCCTCATATAGACTTTGGGTGGGTTCGTAAATCCACTCCGATGCTCTACACTGAAATGAGAGCGCGAAGGTATTAACAATGACACTTCCAATTTACGAAAGGTCCAGTGTGCGCTCTGGGTGCTAGGAGTGCTATTTCCGAACGCACCCATCGTCTCAGCCTATGGTCTCAGCACCCCCCAACTACTGATACTGTATGTTTTGAGAATTGATGTGTGACATATGAACCCACAGCATTTTTCTGGCTTAATGAGTATTGTATTATTATTGTTAGTACTAGTAGTAGTATTTCTGGTACAATGAGATGTATTTCTTTCTATTTCATTTGATGTCACTGTATGTTATTGATCGAGCTATATTATTGATTGATTATATTTCTTGAATTTTCTAATGCTGATGTACTGTACTGTACTACTGTACTGTTGGCTGCAGGGTTGCTGGAACTAGGGGTGCTTAGGTTGCAGCACCCCCTCCTGGTGGGAAGCTGTAATTTCAAGGCTAAAACAATTCAATAAACTATATTTGTTTTCTATTTCTATTGTTCTATTTCTCAATTTTAATATTGAAATATGTTTATAATACGTCCCTGATCGGCCGCGCTGTCGCAGCCTCCAGTAACAAGAAACCGGACCATGGTGTATGAGCTCAAAGAAACCAGACCGAGCTCAAACAGCATGCTGTTGGGGCTTCTCGGGCCTGTAAAATGATCCTCATCACAATGCTATAATTATTATATATTTAGACTTCTAAACACACATGATGTGCCTTTATCTAGGCCTATATTCACTATTTAGAAAAACAATAGCTTTGAAACTGTGTGCTGAAATCTACCATAATTAATCAGAATCAGAATCACTTTTATTGCCACAGTATGCAAGTTACATATGAGGAATTTGTCTTAGTGTCTGTATGCAGCGTAGCGGTTACATCAATATACAGGGATAAGAAGTAGGAAGATAACTAACGGCAATCGCAAGGTTGCAAGTGCAATCAAATCAAATCAAATCAAGTCAATATATACAATATGTACATGAGTGTTGAAGTGTTCTGTGGATGATAAATATGAATTTACGTTGGATTTACATGAGATTTACAGACTGAGTTAAATATACGTTAAATAGGCAGTGGATTTACATGAATTTACAGTCAGAGTTAGATGAGTTTACATTGAATGTACATGCAATTTACAGGCTAAGTTAAATAGGCATTAATGTGCAGGGAATTTACATCAATTTACATCAATTTACCAGTCAGTTACCCCCACACACAGAGTTTGTGTGTGTGTGTGTGTGTGTGTGTGTGTGTGGGGGGGGGGGGTTGTTTGTGAGGCCCTTGGCGGAAGGGGTTTTCGGGCCTTGTTGGTGAGGCTGATGGCGGTTGGGAAGAAGCTGGTCTTGTGGCAGGTGGTTCTGGTCTTGGCAGACCTCAGTCTCTTGCCGTGGGGGAGTGTCTTAAAGAGTTTGTGGCCAGGGTGGGAGGGGTCAGCCATGATTTTGCGAGACCGCTTCAGTGTCCTGGCTGCGTGCAGGTCTTGGAGGGATGGCAGGTTGCATCCGATTATCCTTTCAGCGCAGCGGATGATGCGCTCAAGTCTGTTGATGTCTTTGAGAGTGGCAGCAGCATACCAGACGGTGATGGAGGAGGTGAGGATGGACTCAACGATGGAGGAGTAGAAGTGCACCATCGTGGCCTTTGGCATCAATCAACAGGTGTGTCCAATGAAGCAAGAATAAGTTCATACTTGACAAAGGATTTAAGAGGACAGCAGCCATGTGATTGGCTTACAATGGGGGTGAATAATAGCAAATGCACAGGCTTACAAAGGAGGTGTGTGTAACCTCGCGTCACCAGGCTCTTAGGTGTGTGTGGGGTGTGATTTGATGTGATGCTATGCTATTGGTTAAATGAGATCAGGTGGCAAGCAGCTGATTATTCAATTGAAGCCTGGAAGTTGACAGGCTCATTTTGAGCATAACATGTAGATATGATGGTGTGATGAAATGAGAAGTGAATAGGGGTGTCACGATACACTACTTTCACGATACGATACGATACACGATATTGGGTTCACGATAACGATACGATACGATATTTTAACAATATTCTTTTTAACAAAAGTAAATAATTTTTATTTAACCATGTGAGTCCCGTTGAAATCGAAACCTCTTTTCAAGGGAGCCCTGGGAAAATACTGGAAAAATAGTCTTTCATTTGAAATACACAAAATACAAAACAAATGCTAATTTTGGAAATTGTTATTATAATAACTATAAAACAACATGGAAGATAATGCTTCTCTTGCAATAGAATGTGTCACACTGTCACAAACTAAATGTTTGTTGCATGGTGAAAGAAAAATAAAGTATACAATCTATTTCTTAAATAACTCATGCTCAATGGTCCCTAAACATATGTAATCTTATGTACCCCTTGAGCTGTTTTGCCATGCCAGTAGTAGTCTACCCCCTCACTCATGCGTGTTGATTCTGCTAAATTTGTTCTATTATTATTCAGGAGCAATTTTTTTTTTTTTTTTTTTTTTTTACAATATTTTTTTCTGACGATATGCATATCGTGACGTTTCGATATCGCGATATATCGTGCGACGAAATATCGTGACACCCCTAGAAGTGAACTATGGAAGCATAAAAGTCTTCCTGATTGAACCTTTGTGAACTACATTTTCACCCAATCAGATTCCAGAAAGACACACACACACACACACACACACACACACACACGCATGCACGCACGCAGATTACAAGAGATCATATGTACAGGTGAAAGCCAAAACAATTGAAAGTTTTTTTGGGGCCGGTGTGCAGCATGCACAGCAGGGCCCTTACATTCCACTCAGTCGCCCAGACCATTTTAGCACGGATGCAGGCGATGTAATGTCTTTCCACTTTCCAGTCCGGTAGGTGGCGGTAATGCACCTCTGGCTAATATTGTGGCTAGCTCGTTACAAGGAGGATGCTGGGGCATTAAAGTTGAGAGCCTGTGTCCCAGTTCACTTGAAGGCAACACGACGTTGCCTTGAACCAATGGTGACTGGTGAAAAGTGAAAAAAGCTCTCTCTGACGCGTGATTTCTAACCCCACATAGGATAAGCAATAACCACGCCCTGTGGCGCCGGGATTGGCCAGGAGCATTGAAGCTTGGGACTAAAGCACCTGGGGTTTTTCATCTTTTAAAATAAAGATGTTTAAAAAACTATTGCTTGTTACATTTTCAGTGCTGTACCTTTTCTCTGGGTAAGAATTGAGCTTGAAATTAACGATATGATACATTATGAGCTATGAACGTGAACACAACACCGTTTATATTATTGCATGTTTTTGTAGATTGTGTAGATTACAATTATTATACTTATTATTATTATTATTATTACTATGGTAAGGAAGGTAGGTGACCATAATTCAATAATTTCAATGTCCGCTCTCGAAATCGCTGTCCGTTCTCAAGAGCTATTCAGTTGGTTCATGAAATCGCTGGGCTGCGTGCCCTCCAGTGCTGCTCCTGGCCAATCCCGGCGCCACAGGGCGTGGTTATTGCTTATCCTATGTGGGGTTAGAAATCACGCCTCTCTGACTCTGTCTGCTTCATGTGTGGGCGTGCCGACTTTCCCCCCCCTCTCTGCTCGCTCTATGGCCAGTCCTTCAGTCCTCACTGCAGCACCCTGACACACAGGAGGACAGACACAGCCAAAATGGCAGCGGCTTGGTCTTGCAAGCCGCCCAACGCTTGTAGAAAAAGCAGATGCACGAAGCGAAATATGGAAATATTTTGTATACGTTGCCGACAGCGAAGGCAAGCCCGTGGACACATCGAAACCAGTGTGTAAAAGGTGCTTCAACGCGACCAAAGCGAAAGGCTCAAACACATCGAACCTGGCTAAACATTATGCCGACAGGCACCCCGACCTGTTCAAAGAGTTTAAAGACCGACAGGTTAGCGAACGTGAACGATAACCATACATGCCCTCAAATAAGTAACGAGAATTGTGTGACAAGCGAACTTGTTTCACTGAAAAATTTCGCTTGTCACAATAGCCTACTCATTTACAGTGAAACACGAGGCAATGTGCTCGAGCACAGATCTCTGCCAAGGAGCAAGTCATGACAACGTTTAGGGCAGGGGACATCAGATGACTGCATACCATGTACAATATTTAATAACACTATGGCCCTCAATGCCAGTGTTATTAAAGCTTTTACATGGTAAGCAGTCATCTGATCTCACCTATCCTAATATTTACAATAATCCTAATTATTAATGATATACGAATTCATTGTAAAAACACCTAGCCTACATGTATGGGGGGGGGGGGATACACCACATAATAAGCCTACATTTCAATAGCCTACATTTATGTGTGAAAATAATATATATTACTAGATTAACCATAAATCTGCCACTTCATGTTAATGAAGCTTAAACCCAGGATTATTAACCCACATAGGCTACACAGCACAGGCACACTACAGTTGATGTGCACTAAAGTAGACTGAACACAAATGACTCAATACACCTTGGCAGAGTTCTGCACTTTACTGAGCACACCGGCCCTATGCCAGGTTTCGACCTGGCCTTGTTTTTGTCCAAGCAGGCACAAAGCCAGCACAAAGCCAGCACTTTCTGGCTCTGTGCCAGGGTCCCAAGTCCAACCCTCAACCAAGGTGGGAATATCTGTGTGGGTGTCTGCTCGCGGAAGTGAGTGAGTCTTGAAAACTCCACTTTGTCCGCCCAGCCGCGTCCGCATAGTTACCATTGCGTAGTTACACAATTCGGGGTGTGCACCGCCAGGCGAAAACCGTCCGCACAGGAGGGGCGTGTCGGGTGATTTGACGACACTCTATCCCTTTAGGAATTAACCTCGCGTCACCAGGCTCTCTCTCTCTCGGGACTCATTAGGAATAATGACTGTCAAGGTGATGCTTCTGCGAGCACAAACAACGTTGTTCCTTGATGGATCAAGCTCAGTCAGAGCAGTAGGCCTGTAGTGTACGTAACATACTGTATGTCAAGAACAATGTCTGTTGTGGAAGATTTGGCTTTCTTCCCCTCCCCTAGTCCCACCAGCCTGTTGATGTCTGCTGTGTTCCTGCTGGTCCTCTACATCTTCTCCTCCAGCTTCAGCTCCCAGGAAAAGAGGAAGGAGCCTCCAGGACCCAAACCTCTTCCCCTGCTTGGTAACCTGTTGCAGCTGGATCTCAAGAGACCCCACCACACCCTGTGTGAGGTGAGTTTGTGACCATCTGTTTTCAGTTTGTGTTCAGTTTAATAATTTGCACACCGTGGAAATATGAATAATAATCAGTTAGGCCTGTTATGTTCCTAGGCGTCCGACGCTACAGCCGCGGAGGTTTTTTGAATAGTATTTTCTTTATTAGTATTTCCTTATATTTTCTGTGTAGTCCTAAGTGAAATGTTTTGCTTGCTTTGTTGTGTCTGTTTGGCAGTGTTGGGGGTAACTCATTACAAAATTAACATAATATATTACTTTTAGCAGTAACTCTGTAATATAACTTATAACTACTTATAGGATTGCAGTAATATTATACCAGTTGCTTTGTCAAGTAACTCGTTACAAATTGAGTTAATTTTATTTTTTAAATCAAAGCGGCCTATTTAAAAAAGATACAATCATTTCCTAATCAAACTGTGTTTTTATGCAAATAACCACTATAGATGACAATCACAAAGGAAAAGAATAACATTTAGAATTTTGCATTGTTTACATTGACTTCAAGGTAGTTGAAATTATTTTTCGGGATGGTTCCGGGGCAGCGATGTCATTCTGTTGCTGCTGTTGTTTTGGTAAAAGTAATGCAAAAGTAGTGTAAGAAGTTTACTCTACACAGACAGTAATATTGTAAAGTAACTTATTACTTTCAAATGAAAGTAACTAGTAATATGTAGTATATTACATTTTGAAAGTAACTTGCCCAACACTGCTGTTTGGTAGTGGGCTTTGCCAATCTGTCTGTCATCTTGTACTTTGAGTCGAACTAGGCTACGTTCTGGATGATTTTAATCGATGATCTTAAACGGTCGGTCGTAGTCTCAGAGAAGGCAAGGTGAGATATGTTATCCATATCTGGAAATGAACTGAAAAGGAGTGACCCACTATAGGCTACGTTTACATCTTTTTCCAGCGATGTTTCAGCATAACCTGTTCATCAGGCACTACGCTCAGGACCCGTAACACCTACAATATCATTGCTGTTACCGGCCCACACTAGCCCACCTCCACTCATTTCAGATGCACCCTAATTAATTTTGTTCTGGAACCGGGCCTGTCACCATGTTGCAAATGATTAGAAAGTCAAAGGATGTGACTTGGTTTATGAAAGACTGCATAGAATTCTTACAATAAGCACACAGCAGTATGTAAAGGTTTAGATTATGAGCTGCGTATGTCGAGGGGAAACCAACGTGGGACGGTAGAAATGAGCGATGAGATCACCATCGTGAAGTCTGCAGACGACACAGCAGTTGTGGGGCTGATCTCGAATGGCGATGAGACGGCCTACAGGAAGGAGGTGGATGCCCTGGAACAGTGGTGCCAGGTCAACCACCTCTCCCTGAACGTCTCCAAGACCAAGGAGATCATTGTGGATTACAAGAAGGAGAGGGAGACTCACCCCCCAGTCACCATCAACGGCATTGGTGGAAAGGGTGGAAAGCTTCAAGTACCTCGGAGTCAACATCCACCAGGACCTGACGTGGGCCAGCCACACCGCCACCGTCGTCAAAAAGTCCCAACAGCGACTACACAGACTCAGACGCCTAAAGAAATTTGGCCTGAGGCCCAAAATCCTCAGGGACTTCTACAGAGGCACCAACGAAAGCCTGCTGACCTGGTACGGGAACTGTACCACCATGGACCGCAAGGCGCTGAGGAGGGTGAGCCGCGCGGCCCAGCATGTGACAGGATGTGAGCTGCCAAAACTGCAGGAACTGTACAATCAGCGGTGCCTCAGGAGGTCCCGGAAGATCATCAAGGACATGAACCACCCGCAGAACAGCATCTTCTCCCTGTTGCCCTCAGGGAGAAGATACAGGCTCTTCCAGTTTCTTCCCGCAGGCTATGAGACCTCCATAAACCCGGATTATTGACATTTGCACACCTCCCTGCACACCTGGACACTTTTTTTAATATACATTCCATCTCATTCCATTTCATATTTAATACCCTTACTACCTATTTATTACCCTTCGTATTTTAGTGTTGCCACAAATGCCTTACTAGTTAACTATATTGTCCTATTGTTGCTGCTGTGATTGTGTTTGCTGTGATTTTGCACCTATTTAAATCTGCACCTTGTCTGTAACGGAGCCTACAGCATAAGAATTTCACACGTGCGTACTTGTACTACGGAGTGACAATACAAATCTTGAATCTTGAGGAGGGGAATGAGGACGATGACGTGGCACGGTAGGCTAGAAAGCGTGCGCTCTGTTTCTAGTAATGTATAAAGCAGACATGGTATACTAAAATAACAGCATTCAGTTGCTTAATCAGTATCTGCTCCACTGTCTTGCTTTTTCCCCACAGCCTCTTTTTTCTCTTTAGTTTTGACATCCAGGCGCAGTAATTTCTTAATTTGCTTTATCCAGAATACATGAATCATGCAAGTTTGACGGGAATGGTTCTCGTATAGAGCCCCACCGATACTGGATTTTTTTTAGGCCGATCCCGATCCCGATATTGGGGAGTAAAACATTTCCGATATCGATATATCGGCCGATATTCTTATATTATATATACATTATATTACACAATTTATTTTGCAATGATCCCTCAAATATCAAACACTTGACAAAGATATCACTTGACATGACTTGAGATATGTAATGTAGGCAGGATATTTTACAGTCCAAAATGACATCAATGCAATGAAATGGTAAACTTCACTGGGAATTTAATAATTATAAATAACTAGAAATACAAATACAATACAAATATAACAAATATAAAATATAACAAGTTAAGAAAAAAGATCAGATATACACAACATGCTGTCTATAACTTAGAAAATACAAAATAAAAAAATATCGACCATGTCGGCCAATACTGTATAGGTTGAGGCCACGTCTCGTCATAGACGTTGGGTTAGCTGGCTCAGCCTGGCTGGGGGCGGGGTCAGGGTGGGGTAAATTCCCCCGTTCTATCCATTCAGCAAAGTTAGAATTTAGCTGATAGCCCAGCCCAGGCAGACACGATCGGGGATTTAACCACCGCAGTAAACATCTGAGCAGACGTCTTGTGTTTTGCTGTAGAACCCCCAAACCTGTAGTTTAGAGCCGCAGCACCGTCTTTTGGTGAGTCAGCCCATGAGATATATCGGCGGTTTTGCCCCACTCGCGCGGCAGCCGTTTAACATTTTGTGGGCGTTCCCAGACATGCGGGCTGTCTCTATATCGGCCGATACCGATATATTGGATATCGGCCGATAATATCGGTGGACCGATATATCGGTTGGGCTCTATTCTTGTACATTCTCTTGAATTGAAAGTGAAAGTGAATGACCTTGAATCATTTCTTGTCAAACTTGCATGATTCACGTACATTCTCTTGAATGATTCACTTTCAATTCAAGACATACAGTATGTGTATCATGTAAGTTTGATGGGAATGACATGGGGCCCCTTTAGGGAGGTTTTCTACGTAGGTCATTCCAAATTGGCCCTCGGGGTCCCCTAACGCAGAGGTTCTCAAATGTTTTTCAGCCAAGGACCCCTTACAAGATAGAAAATATACCGGGGACCCCCTCATTCTGATTTGTGATTTTTCATTGAACTATGAAGCTTTTGCAACAACAACAAAAAGTTTTTTTTTCCCTGAAAACTTTGCGGACCCCCTTGCAAAGTGCCACAGACCCCTGGGGGTCCCCCAACCCCCATTTGAGTGTGTGTGTGTGTGTGTGTGTATATACATAAATTATATATATATACACACACACACACACACACACACACACACACACACACACACATACATTATATATATATATACCGTATATATATATATATATATATATATATATATATATATATATATATATATATATATATATATATATATATATGCGTATTGGGCAAGTATATTAACATTTACGGGCAAAGAGATTTCATGAAGTGAAAGCAGTCAGGGCGACCAGAGCGATTTAGTCAGAGAGTTGCGTCAGCGGAGGTCGAAAATGATTAACCATGTTCCAAATGACTAGCCAGGAAGGGGGCTTGCGCAACGTTTGGATGCATAAATAAAGCTGATAATATAGGCTACAATTAGAATTTTTTAAACGTCTGACCCTTTCAAAATACATCACAAAGGGTCCATTTTGCTGTAACTTGATAGCCCTGCTTAATCCAGGACCTTACTTCTTGTAACTTTTGTGAGGTAAAAAACTGGTCATTGGAGTGAATGGAGATGTCGGAACTCTCCATTATAGATCGCTCTGCTCGCAATGAAGATTCTGTCAGGAGGGAAATCTCCGAAACAAAAATCAAAATTGTAAATAATAGTTATTTTTGATAAACTGAGCATGCAGGGGTGATTTAAATACTTACTTTGACCGACTCATTTTTTCCCCTCAACTTACAAAAGTGCCATAACGGTGGTATAGCTCAAACAGCTCTCTTGATACCACTGTTGAAACTATGGTGCATTGATATGAATGGTGAACAGACCATTTGACTGAACTACTTTACTAGGTGTACATGATCACTTTTTAATGTACACCCTGCAGCCAATCAGAATCGAGTATTCACCCAGACCATGGTATATATATATATATATATATATATATATATATATATATATATATATATATATATATATATATATATATATATACAATTATATAGGTTTAGATTATGAAAAAAGTGAGTACAGTATCTGACTGCATGATTGATTTTTCCAGCTTTCAAAGAAATATGGATGTGTATTCACGGTGTACTTTGGACCCAATAAAGTGGTGGTCCTGGCAGGATACAAGGCAGTGAAGCAGGCTCTGGTCAACCATGCTGAGGAGTTTGGGGACAGATGCAGCACCCCTCTTTCTCATGACATCAATCAAGGACATGGTATGGATGGACTTCCATGACAAAACCTTTAGCATTAGCACTGTCTATAAAGAGGTATAATAAAGACATAAATAATAGCAATGAACATCTATACCAACATCATCATCATCAACAAGTTCTGTTTGGTTTGTTTCACCTGTTTTCAAATCGGGGTTTTTTTTTTTAATCATTTGTTGCAGCGTTCTATCTTTTAATGTATAGCTTGTTTTATCTGTGATCATCTGATTTCTGCAGGAATTCTCTTTGCCAATGGAGATTCCTGGAAAGAGATGAGACGATTTGCCCTGACTAACCTGAGAGACTTTGGGATGGGCAAGAGAGCAGCTGAGGAGAAAATCATAGAGGAATGCCACCATCTGATCCAAGTGTTTGCAGAGCATAAAGGTATGGAGTGACATATCTCAATGTAAGATGCTCTTTGGTATTGTTTGTCTTGTATTCCAGTCTTTACACTTTCATTGTTTCCCACTGCTGTTTTCACAGGGAATGCATTTGACACAACATGTGCTGTGAATTATGCTACATCCAATATCATCTCATCCATTGTGTATGGTAGCAGATTTGAATACGCTGACCCCCGATTCAAATGCATGGTGAATAGGGCCAATGAGACCATACGTATTTCAGGTTCTGCTCCAATACAGGTAAGCATAATCTTTGCTTGACTTGATGTTGTTTTTAAAAGTTAATTAACTAGAAATCAACTTAATTCCTACACAGGCATTTCATTATTGGGTGGATTTTAGAACATGGAAAATTGCTATGAATGAGGAGCAGAGACTTTGTACTGTACTGACATCGTCATAGTTAGGGTTAGGATTGAGCACGGTAAAGATTTTTTCAACAATCGTGATTTTAAGGCATGGAATTTTTTTAAATCTTTCAATGGAACTAAATTATAAAGCTGGGTTGGTGTTAGGTTTACATTCTCACTCATAATTCTAATCTCTGTAATCTGTATTCTTGTGTGGCAGTTGTACAACACCTTTCCTTGGCTGGGCAATTGGATAAAGAGCCGGAAGCTGATATTAAAAAATGTTGAAAATAATATTTTGGATATCAGAGACTTAGTCAAGCATCTGAAAGAGACTCTGAACCCTCAGATGAGCAGGGGATTTATAGACTCTTTTCTGATCCGTAAGCAGAAAGACGAGGTATGACAAACACCTTTGATATCTTTCATACAGGAAATATGTATGTACAGAAATGCTCATATACTGTACAGCAATGCTGCATACATGTCTAGTTTACGATATGTGGGTGTGCTTTCCTCTCAGGACTCCTGCATCATGGACTCTCACTACCATGAGAAGAACCTCATATTCACAGTGTCCAACCTGTTTGCAGCTGGTTCAGAGACCACAGGCACTACATTGAGATGGGGTTTGCTGCTCATGGCCAAATATCCACGAGTACAGGGTAAGAACAGTGTGCAGCAGCGGGGCAAACGGGCACTGCACTGGTTTAAAATAGTGTTACAGATAGGATAGCCCAACATTACAGCAGTACTACTAGAGACTACATAACGAAAAGAGTATCGCTGCTTTCTATTGTAGAAGCTCTAAGAATAATAATGAAAACAGAGAATTGGTTGATAATCAGATTTGTTCTAGAACATTGGTTCCCAAACGGTGGTTAAAAAGAAAATGCAATTCCAGCGCGGGCCACACGAGGGCTGCTATTTGGGAAACCCTGACCTAAGGTATGGATTGGTACATGCTATGTCAGGAAGGTGGCAAAATGTTGAAGGATATTTTTTTTCAACGTGTGTCGCGTGTAGCAGACGCAGGCAAATGTAATTGTATTTCCTACTTTGTGTGTTCAGACCAGGTCATGGAGGAGCTGATCAGGGTGGTAGGAAGTCGCCAGGTCCGGGTGGAGGACAGGAAGAACCTGCCCTACACTGATGCTGTCATCCATGAGACTCAGAGACTGGCCAACATCGTCCCCATTGCTATTCCTCACGTCACCAGCCGAGACGTCACCTTCCAGGGCTACTTCATCAGGAAGGTCAGATGAAATACATAATAATAATGTATTCAGCAAAACTGATCATGTTAAAATTCAAGTTAAAAAACATCCCTTGAAAAGGTGACTGCATTTCCTTTTTGATAATAATAAATATTCTTAGTCAGCCTCTCATATTTTGTCATGACAGGGGACAACTGTGTATCCTTTGCTGATGTCTGTCCTTCATGATGAGGGTGAATGGGAGAGCCCACACACGTTCAACCCGGGACATTTCTTAAATGAGCATGGGAAATTTGTGACAAAAGATGCATTCATGCCGTTCTCTGCAGGTACGATATATCATTTCTGTAAACATTGAAATCTTCCTTTGCATTTGACATGAAAATTTGTCCAATTCATGTATTTTTTTTACATTTCTAAATCCAGATTTGTCATTATGGCACCTTGTTATGACACCTCCTGAATTCACAGGTCGCAGGGCTTGTCCCGGAGAGAGTCTGGCCAAGATGGAGCACTTCCTCTTCTTCACCTCTCTCCTCCAGCGCTTTCGTTTCTCTCCTCCACCTGGAGTTACAGAGGATGAGCTGGATCTGACACCAGCTGTTGGCTTCACCCTGAGCCCTTCACCTCATCAGCTGTGTGCTGTCAGTCGCCAGTGAGGAAGAACACTGGAGCGTTTGATTGTTTTGGTGTCCGTTTATGACGGTGCCAAGTTCACCATAGTGCCAATCTCATCAAATGCAGGTGAGTCAGTCATGGAGGAGACACTTCACCCCTCTCAAGGCCCTGACACACCGGGCCAAACGATCGGCCATCATTCCGTGTCGGGCCATCGTCGAGCATCTGTGTCCCTAATTTTTGCGGCGTGTCCTGCACTGTTGGCACGAGTCAGCCTTTTCTGGCCGATTCAGCATGTTCAATCGACGTCTGAGATGAGCCTAGTTCAATCATTTCTATACCCTAATACAAAAGCAACTTGAGATAACTCTTGTTGTGATTTGGAGCTATATAAATATAAAATTGATTGATTGATTGAAATACCATTTCTAGAATAATTCAGTCATTTCAACTATTTCCAACTAATAACTGTGCTTACATTGTTTCTAATAACTCAGTCATATACTGTAGTACTAGTAACAGCTATAGTGCTTTCCCCCGGACGGTGCCAGCTGCTGTATGCTCTAGGCACAGAACGTACGTGGTAGTTGATCGTCGACTGTAGTCTTCACGGTGAGTTCAAGTGTAACCTTTAGGCCCCGACACAGGCGATGTGAGGCAATGCAACAGTCAGCCTTCATTGCTACTATTTATTTGACGTTGGTTTGATGTGTCTGGGCTTTCAGAGTCCTCTACTCACCCTTATATTGGGCAGTGGTTTCATTACCTGCACATCCACCAATGGGATTTACATGCAGAGATGTCATTGTGGTTTAAACCCTATGTAGGAAAAACCAGCAGATGCCTGAAGATCAAGGATCAAAGATGAAGGAACACCACAGCAGACAACATAAGTCATCTTGTAGTTTATTTCAAATCAGGCCAGATGGCCGGTCGGTTTCCTTAGAGGTTTTGAGACAGAATGTACAGGATTGAGGACGCTGCCAGAATCCTGCTAAGAGAAGCGCTGTGCATGTATAAATTGGGGGCGTGGTGAATCTCTTTACAAAACTATTTTTAGCAAAACTATTTTATATGTATCTGAGGACATCCAAATTCTGGTGAATAACGAAGAGATCATGATGCTGATTCATTCAAGTGTGTTTTCCTCTTTCTATCCCAGTGAATGATGTGCTCTGGTACTGATACTGTATGTTTTGAGAATTGATATGTGTGATATGAACCCACAGCATTTTTCTTGCTTAACTCATTCACTGCCAATATCTGACTGGCATTTTTGGCACAGGTAAAGTATTTCCATAATGTTTGGTCATCTTTCAAGACCCACAGTAAATTCTGTACTAGGACTACAGTGATGTCCAATACCTCGAAATGAAGATCTAAGTCTCTACTTTCACCCCCAAAAAGAAAGTTAGCTTTTAGCATGTTCTGTACTCTACTTATAACCCTTTTTATACACCCCATGTTCATCAAAAAAGCCTGTCTGGGAAGAGAAAAGGGAGAAAAAAGCATTTTTGTAAAAGGGCACAATCTCAGGCATAACTCACTCTCAATTCTTTTATTTTGAACTGTATTGACATCAGACATGTAAATATTATTCGTTAGGACACAAATGACAAAAAAAATATATATATATATATATATATATATACACACATGAAGTGCTTTTTTTTTACATTCAACAATACAGTTTACTCGGTGTGAGTGTGCAGACAGACAGACAGACAGACAGACAGACACACCGACAGACAGACACACCGACAGACAGACAGACAGACAGACAGACAGACACACACACACACACACACACACACACACACACACACACGATCCCCCTTTTAGATTTCTAACCCAACATAGGATAAGCAATAACCACGCCCTGTGGCGCTGGGATTGGCCAGGAGCAACACTGGAGGGCACGCAGCCCAGCGATTTCATGAACCAACTGAAGAGCTCTTGAGAAGGACAGCGGGCTGCTGTGAGTGCCTTCTGCCCGCTGCTGCCTAGCTGTTCCTGTGTTTATTTTTGATTTGTTCTGGTACACCCGTCTCCCTGTCATATCAACTCTGCTATATTTGATCGTTCCCGTTTTCCCCTCGGCTATTCAACACGTCCTCACCGCCCTCGCAAACTGATCGATCATTTCCTCATTCCTCCGATGATCAAACACATCTCTTGATTACTTTCTCCCGTTTTCTCCTGGCTGGCACAGAGGAAGGCGACTCCAGCTCGTGCCGAGGGCGTTTCAATTGCGTTTCTCCTGTCTGCACAAGGAAGCGTTACCCGTTCTCTGCTTTTCCTCTTGCTAGATTTCAAAACAACAGCTGCGGTATGTGTTTGATCGCGTGCTGTCGGCTACCCTTTGAAGGCAGGGACCTGTGTCTGTGTGACAGGCTGGGCAAGTGTTTGCTGCAGGCGCTGCACCAATAAAAACAAAAACACGTCAAACACGTCCTTGGCGGGGAAGGCCATTGCTGATAACACGTCAAAGACGTCATTGGCGGTGAATGAGTTAATGAGTATTGTATTATTATTATTAGTACTAGTAGTAGTATTTCTGGTACAATGAGATGTATTTTTCTGTTTCATTTGATGTCATTGTATGTTATTGATTGAGCTATATTATTGATTGATTATATTTATTGAATTTTATAATGCGGTATGATGTACTGTACTGTACTGTCTGCTGCAGTGTCGCTGGAACTAGGGGTGCTTAGGCCGGGGCTGCAGCACCCCCTCCTGGTGGGGAGCTGTAATTTCAAGGCTAAAACAATTCAATAAACTATATTTGTTTTCCATTTCTATTGTTCTATTTCTCTATTTTAATATTGAAATGTGTTTATTATAATACCAATAAGTAAATAAATAATAATGCAAAATTAAACAATTTCTGGCTGTGATGTGACGTCATCATATAGACTTTGGGTGCGTTCGTAAATCCACTGACGCTCTACACTGAAATGAGAGTGTGAAGGTACGGTACATTACAACGACGCTCTCAATTTACGAACGGTCCAGTGTGCTCTTTGGGCGCTCGGAGTGCTATTTCCGAACGCACCCATCATCTCAGCACCCCCAACTCTAATGACCGTCCCTGGTCGGCCGCGCTGTCGCAGCCTCCAGTAACAAGAAACCGGACCATGGTGTATGAGCTCAAAGAAACCAGACCATGGTGTATGAGTTCAAACAGCATGCTGTTGTTGGGGCTTCTGACTGGCCTGTAAAATGATCCTCATCACACTGATGGTTAGGGATTATCAGGAACCTGCTTGACATGTTCCCCCTCCTTTAGCCAGTAATGATATATTTAGACTTCTAAACACACATTATGTGCCTTTATGTAGGCCTGTATTCACTATTTAGAAAAACAATAGCTTTAAAATACTTGCCAGATTGTGTGCTGAAATCTACCATAATTACAAAGGAGGTGTGTGGGGTGTGATTTGATGTGACGCTATGCTATTGGTTAAATGAGACCAGGTGGCAAACAGCTGATTATTCAATTGAAGCCTGGAAGTTGACAGGCTCATTTTGAGCGTGCATGCAGATATGATGGTGTGATTAAATGAGAGGTGAACTATGGAAGCATAAAAGTCTTCTTGATTGAACCTTTGTGAACTACATTTTCACCCAATCAGATTCTAGAAAGGCACATGCACACACACACACACACACACACACACGCGCGCGCGCGCACACACACACACATACACGCGCACACCTATTTGTTTAGAGATCATAATATGTACAGGTGAAAGC
>NC_139644.1:14478394-14630894 GCF_964638095.1 Poromitra crassiceps
TACCTGCTATGCAGGAAGGTGGCTAAATTTGGGTGAGGGGAAAAACATTTTCAGTGTGTGTGTGTGTGTGTGCGCGTGCTGTGCGTAGCAGACACAGGCAAATGTAATTGTATTTCCTACTTTGTGTGTTCAGACCAGGTCCTGGAGGAGGTGAGCAGGGTGGTAGGAAGTCGCCAGGTCCGGGTGGAGGACAGGAAGAACCTGCCCTACACTGATGCTGTCATCCATGAGACTCAGAGACTGGCCAACATCGCCCCCATTTCTCTTCCTCACATCACCAGCCGAGACGTCACCTTCCAGGGCTACTTCATCAGGAAGGTCAGATGAAATACATAATAATAATGTATTCAGCAAAACTGATCATGTTAAAATGAACATCCCTTGAAAAGGTGCCTGCATTTCCTTTTTGATAATAATAAATATTCTTAGTCAGCCTCTCATATTTTGTCATGACAGGGGACAACTGTGTATCCTTTGCTGTTGTCTGTCCTTCATGATGAGGGTGAATGGGAGAGCCCACACACGTTCAACCCGGGACATTTCTTAAATGAGCATGGGAAATTTGTGACAAGAGATGCATTGATGCCATTCTCTGCAGGTACGATATATCATTTCTGTAAACATTGAAATCTTCCTTTGCATATGACATGAAAATTTGTCCAATTCATGTATTTTTTTTAATATTTCTAAATCCAGATTTCTTATTGTTATGGCACCTTGTTATGACACCTCCTGAATTCACAGGTCGCAGGGCTTGTCCCGGAGAGAGTCTGGCCAAGATGGAGCTCTTCCTCTTCTTCACCTCTCTCCTCCAGCGCTTTCGTTTCTCTCCTCCACCTGGAGTTACAGAGGATGAGCTGGATCTGACACCAGCTGTTGGCTTCACCCTGGGCCCTTCACCTCATCAGCTGTGTGCTGTCAGTCGCCAGTGAGGAAAAGCACGTCCGGAGGAGAGTCTAGCCAGGATGAAGCTCAACGTCGTCTTCACCTTCCTGGTGTCATAGTATCAACTTGACCTGACACCGGTTCTGTGCTTCATATCTTAACCCCTGCAACACATCCATTGTGTGGTGTCAGATGTCTCTGAGGAGAACGACTTGAACCTATAATCAATTACCTTTGCAATGAGTCTGCAATACATATTCTATAGCCATGGCCCAAATTATTTGTGAATGTTGAATTCTCTGAGCTTTAAGAGCATCTTTGTATTGGTGAAACTACTTTGTGA
The DNA here is from genome assembly GCF_964638095.1 of Poromitra crassiceps. Lineage (NCBI taxonomy): Eukaryota > Metazoa > Chordata > Actinopteri > Beryciformes > Melamphaidae > Poromitra > Poromitra crassiceps. The sequence goes on from NC_139644.1 coordinate 14,479,623, forward strand.
AGTCATACAATGATTCTAAAGTTTATGCTTTTTCTGTTGGGCTTCTGACGGGCCAGTAAAACGATCCTCATCACACTGATGGTTAAGGGATTATCAGGAACCTGCTTGACATGTTCCCACTCCGTTAGCCCGTAATTATATATTTAGAGTTGTACTCTGGACTGTTCTAATGACCACATTATGAGTCTTTATGTATTTTCACAATTTAGGATAAAAAGCTTGAAATGCTTTCCAGATTGTGTACTGAAATCTATTGGAATTAATCAACCGGTGTGTTGAATGAAGCAGAAATAATTGAATACTTGAGAAAAGATTTCATCAACACAACATAGGCCTATCATATTCCAAACCAGGTTTCACCCAATCAGATTCCAGAACGAGGTGGAGGAGGGTTTTTGGTGTGCAAGAGAGTAGTTTCACAAGCATTTCTATGATGGGTGACTATGGAAGAAAGTCAAAGATGGGCAGAGGATTGTCAATGACCTGTGGCCGGAGAGACAGGTAGCTCATGTTAACTTGCCAATACTTGCTCGATACAGGAAGTCAGAATATAATGTAGGGTTTCCCAACGTTTTTTGGCTTGGGACCCCACTTTGACATCATAAAACTCTAGGGACCCCAGACATTCAAAACACAGACGGCTTTTTGCTCAAATTAATTTAATAGTTTGTAATAATATGTTGCAAGTAAATGTTCATTTTAGACCACATTTAGGCTATTCATGTATATTATTGTGATTGAGAGAGGCTTGAATGTATGAACACAGTCCTTTCCCAAGGCCAGATTAAAGGACGGCTTTTCCATGGGGAATATGAATATATATTAAATCTCACGCCCCTAAGGTTTTCGAATCCGTTGAAATTTTTGAAATTGGTTGTTTACAGCCAGAGATATCAACCATCTCTCACATTATTTCCATGACGCTCTGACGCAAAACGCGTCGGGGCGACAAGTCTAGCCTTGCGGAAGTCGAGCACCTATGAACTACACTACTTGTGGGCCTGTGCTGCCATGGTCCCTCCTCTAGAGGTCCTCCACGCCCCTTCAGAGGTCTTGAACAAAAACAAAAGGCAGCCATCTTTTTCAACCGCATAGCCTATGGTAGCTAATATTAGCTTTCCATAGTTCCTTGCAAAGAGACCATATCTCGGGAACGGAAGCACGTACCGACACGGGACTGGCGGCATTGGAAAGCTCGTCAAATTTTACATCTAGTAGTAGGTGCGTTGAAGTAACGAAATCAACGCTGAGCAATGTACCCGTTTTTACACATTTTTACATGAAATAGTTACAACATCAGATGCGCGTAACTCCTTGGAAAATGCCTTAAAATGCATGAATTTTTTTTATGAAGACATCTCCCGACATATATACTTCGGTTTAAATTTGGTGCAATTTGGAGGCAATTTTATTTTCGATTTTTTCTTCTTCTCATAATGTTTTATTGTCGAAGCCTTCTTCTTCTTCTTCTTTGAGTTTTATGGCGGTTGGCAAACATATATGTGCATTACCGCCACCTACTGGAGTTTGATATCAGCCAAATGCCTGAGGGGTGGGCGTGGAATCTAAGGCCACGCGAGCCCAGTGCATTGTGGGAAATGTAGGATTTCGAGTCCCCGCACCCGCCCCTCCCCTCCACCACCCCCCCCCCCCTTCACACACAGAGTGGATTTCTGTTGATATCTCTGGCTGTGAAGAAGCAATTTCAAAAATTTCAACGGATTCGAAAACCTTAGGGGCGTGAGATTTAATATATATTCATATTCCCCACGGGAAAGCCATCCTTTAACACCCCCCCCAGTGCCCAGGGGCACCCCCCCCCAAAAAAAAACAATTGTCCAACTAAAATGCTGATTCTAAATATAACTGAATCGCTTTGTTTGAGCAAGCAAATCTATTTTTTTACAAGCATTTTACAAAATGTCTATGGAAAAAATGAATGGCTGACCAGTCACCACCAGGGACACTGGAACTGTTTTTAAAGCGGGACTTACCCCTCCAGATTTCCTGCAAAACGGCTCTCCACTCGATCCGAAAACCCCGCAGGCAAGATGGCCACCCACACTCCCCTCCTTACCTGGCAGAATTCCTCCCCCACAAACTAACATATCTTGGCCAATAAGTATGTAACATACAAAATAATACAACCCGTAATATCTTAATTTTATGTAGAATGCAGAGGACATGTAACTGTTTAGTTAAACTTGCATTCCAGGAATATTGTGCTCTAAAGATGACGTTAGTGGCTCGAGACTGTTTCGTCCTGAAACCCACACGCTTTGCGGTGGTGGTTTTAGCCTAACCTTTGTGGGATTCGAGGCGTAACCTATGTGGGTTTTAGCGTAACCTATGTGGGATTCGAGGTGTAACCTATGTGGGGTTTGGTGTAACCTATGTGGGATTTGAAATAACGCATCCGAGATAGAAAACGTTATGAATATAGCCACGTTATAAACAACAAACTAATGCTGGTGATCCGTATGGAAACAGTGTTACTCGAAATGGTTAAAAGTTCTATCAATTTGGTCATTTAGTGGTGTTTTACTGCCATGTAACATAACTAACTAGCGGCTAACATTAGCCACTGTAGGCATTACCCATGGATGTTAAAGGGCTTGCGCCGTGTGAACTACAGTAATAATCAATGGGGGAATTTTTTTTTCACATGAGTGGGGCACGTGCTAAACCCACCGTGACGTCACGATGTACCAAATATCCCATTCATTTGAGGGCACAAAAAAAAGCAGTGTTCAACCCATAGAAGGAACGTATGCTGCTGAAAATGATACAAATGGTACAATGGTAACAGTTTGGTCTCAAATGTGGAAATTTTTACCAGAATTCTTCACACCACCCCCAAAGTCATATATATTGGTTAAAAGCTGAAAAAAAGTGTTTTGGGCGTAAGTTACACTTTAAGTAGGGGGTGCTGCAAGGAAGGGACTGTCTGAAAAATTTACTTTATTTTTAACTTTTGGATGTTTTTTATCCTATCCTATTGTATTCTATTTGCACGCTATTGGTATTGTTATTATTTTTTTTACTGGGAGTAGCATACTCACAAGTCTGTCAGGCTGCAGTAGTGTCGTTAAGTGAAGTTAACACGTTCACTGCCGTGGACGAGATATCTCGTCAAGCAGAAACCAGCGGTTGACTGCCGTGGACGAGATATCTCGTCAAAAAAAAAAAAGAAATTTGACGGTGGGACGTGGATCTAACCCTTTTACATCTCCTATAAAAATATGGGAGCCACCGAACGTGTACAACCCATTCTACCGACCCACTAAGTGGCGACAGTGCTCTCCAGACTAGAAAAAGCCGAGCCGAAACTGCAGGGGAAAGCGCGAGGAAACCATTCTCATACTGTAGAATGGTTTGGCGAAAGCGCTTTCGCGCTGGCGCACAACGGTGGCGCACAACGGTGGGGGGTTCCAAAAATAGACTGGGTGCAACACACTTTGAAACACGCAGCATAAATAAGCCCAGAATCGCAAAAGCTTCATCAAATCTCTCAACCGAAACCCCAAGAAACGAGGGAGCCCATCCAGACTCGCCCGACGAGGGGCAGCCAGGCAGCACAGACAGCAGAAACTCGCTTGTGACACAGCCGCTGCAGCCACGGAGGGAGGAGGAGAACACACACGGAGGGAGGAGTTTGAAGGAGAGGGGGGTTTCCTGCTGTTATGGAGGAAATTACTGTTCAAAACTATTGTTTAGATGTCTGACGTCTTACTGATGCCAAAAATAAATGGTTAAAGTGACTGTTCTATCGAATTTCACAAAAAGGCATTTATCTCAGCTTAAATTTTCAGACGCTGAAACCATGCTGTATTCAACTGCTAATGCCTACATAACTACTAACTCTACAAACTAACTCTTTTAGACAGAGAAAGCACACATTCTATTAGTTCTTTTGAGATATTTTGTGTTCACAAAATCCTAACAGAAAATAATCCTCGGCTCTTGAAAGATGAGCCAGAATTCTCAAAAAAAAACCTTGGCAGAATCTACCTACAGTAAAAAAAAACTGTTGGCAGTGAATGTGTTAACAAGCAGCTGGGTGCGAGCCGTGGCTCTCTCTCCCTCCCCCGCTCTCATGTCTCGTCTCTCTCCCTCTCCCTCTCTGTCTCTCGCGCTCTCTCTCTTTATCTCTCTTTCCCTCTCTATCTGCCTCGGTCTCTCGCGCTCTATCTCACGCAAATGCGGGACATCTAATTAATTTTTGTAGAAATAAAATAAAAAATAATCTGGCCACTAGGGGTTGCACGTGCATCCGGTGCACCAACGTATAATCGCCAGTGCACTCACTTTCATGTCACCACCTGCTCTCCCTTTAGGTCGTTTTACATTACAAAAGACAGCAACACAGGCAGAAACACTGAACTTATTTAGTATTATATTTTATTATCTTATTATTATAAACCAAACATCAAAAATAACATCACCCTCTTTGCTTTGCTCATATACTATATAGTATAGTCTTCAACTAAACCCTAAATATCACAGTATAAAACATATAAAACACATTTTAATCATATATATTTTTTTTAATTGACATTACAATTCCAATATAAAACAGCAGAGGGTGCTGCAGCACCACAAGCACCCCCACTTCCCACGCCCCTGGTCACCACTTGCCCACAGGCATCCAATGACACTAAATCATGAGACTTGGGGCTCTACCGTCCCACCGGCCTTATATTAGCGCTTAGCGCCAGGCGCAGCTCATATTAGTGGCCGTGGACCGGCGCACTGCATATTCTCAGTCGGCGCTACACGTGGCCTTAAGCATTATAACCATGCATTTTAAGCATAGGATTATTCACACCGTGCTCATTGGATAAGTGCAGTAAACGATTCACAATGTCCCTTTCATGTTCCATTCCACGGAGCGATTCAATCCGGTGAGAAAAGGCCGACCAAAGCGCTCTGAGCTCTCCCCCTCCCTCTTTCATCCCCGTCTGTCTCCATATATATTATTCCACATGATTATGCTTCTCAAACCAATCCCGCTGCAGTTTAAATACAGTAAGCATGTAAATACGCTACACTATAGCAAGATCAAAGTGAAAAGAATGTTCTAAACACATCAGCTAGAAAAAATATAGCCTATCCCTGGCTGGATGTCATGATGAGATTTGATTGGTGAAAGTTTGGGCAGAATGATATTGTTTTCTCTCGCTACCTTTTCTTATCCCCCACTGCACAGGTAGGATGATGCAACAGCCTCTGAATGACAGGGGCTCAAAACTACAGTATAACAAAAAAAAAATCATCGGTCATTGTGCCTGTCTGACGCGTGAGAGAGAGAGAGGGGGGGGGAGAGAGAGTGAGATGGCAGAGGAGAGCTGCACGCAATTACGCACACACAGTAATATCCGCGGCGCACTGAATAAGTCCTGGTTTTGAAAAGCGCTAAGCGCTAAACTAACGCCAGGGGGGAAGATAGCGTTAGGCCGGTATTTAAGGCCGATATGCCCATTCTGGCCTATTCTGGCACTGGCACCTATTCTGGCACCTCTTCGGCGTAAAGCGCATTTCGGGGCCTAAAACCATGATGCTATCTTCCCGAGGCAGGCGCAAGGTGCGTTTTTTTGCATTTAACGCCAGTTTTAGCGCCTAAGGCCAGTGGGAAGATAGGAGCCTTAATCTTCTTGGAAACGATTTTATTTTGTCCTGATTGGTCTTAGATTTGTGTCATAGTTCTGTGGAGCCCAACATGAGCCCGACCAAAACAAAACAAAAGTATTTTTTCACCCTTTTTTTTTGGAGGGCCCCTTCACACCGAGGGCCCCTGGGCACCTGCCCAGGTTGCCCATATGGTAGATCCGGCCTTGTCCTTTCCATGACATTATGACTGAGTGGGTGACTGACCCTAAACAATTGTAATGTAACCCCACTCCTGGTACCATGTAATGTTTCTTATATAGAATAAAGAAACCTGGATTCAGAGTTGTAGATTTATTCATAACAGCACAAAGGTACACAGACAGACATGCAGCCTGGCCTCCTAATTATCTAGCACACCAGTGTGAGTAGGTCTTCTTCATTATGTAGGGTAGAAGCATGGGTAGGAAGGTTCTGCCCTCTGATGGAGTATTCCTATCACTACAAACAATGATGTGTAGCCCACGTCGCATGTGGGAAAAAGTGAGCTTCCACAAACTTCAGGTTGCTTATGACTGCATGCAGATATTGCTGCAAAACCCAGGTGAAGTAGTGCTAGAGACCTTGTAAGGCAGGAGTTAAGGCTCTTAATCTGATGTACAAATCTATTTATCGACTGAATGTTTCTCAGAATGCCATTATGCTGCTGACTAATCCTGGTTTTAGTGCTGTGAGATACCAGTCTCAGAGCACTCACGTGGAACTTTTTGGTATAGTGCATATTATAGTTTAATTGTGTTTTTGTGTGTTGTTAATTGTTGCATGTGTTTGTTTTCATGGAATATGTGTCCGCCCAAAAAGTTGATGATGATGGTCCAGCATGCTGGGTTAATACAGTGTTGCCATATACAGTGAATGGCTTCCAGCCCAAAGACTGTTCGAAAACCACCAAAACGCACACAAAACCACCCAAACAAATACACTGGTCTACTATGGGAACAAGAGTGGGTCTGGGTCTGTTAACCCACCCAAGGCCATCGACCCCCCCCCCCCCCCACACACACACACACACACACACACACACAAATTATTGATGGTTAAAACAGAATAACATCACAACAGTCTAATCCTAATGTTAATTTAAAATTAGATATTTCTCTAAATCTGGCTTCAAATGGCCAACATTTTAGAAATAGCTAAATGGACCAATTGATAGATAAATCAATCAATCATGAGTGGATTCAGCACACTTTATCTGGGCAGATTGATTGAATCATTGCAGATCTATTCTCTCTCTCGTAACGGGACAAGCCCCGTCTTTTATTGTCACACGAACACCACAACACATGCATGCGGCCACAACACACTCATGCTGACGGTGGCCGGTGAAAAGTGTCCTCTGCATTTAACCCATCCAGGCATGTCCTTTCCTCCGAGGGACAGGCCAGGAGCAGTGGTCGCTTTCTCGTACAGCGCCCGGGGACCAACTTCGGGTGTTGTCGTCACTGGTCGGATGACGATGACGATCTGATCTGATCTTCTGCATGTTTTTAGTGGGGGGGTTATATACGGAGGAACCCCCTGGGGGAGCACGGGGAGAACATGCAAACTCCACACAGAGGAAAGGCCCTTACGACGAGATACCCCACCTGGGCAGTAGGCACTGAGGATATGGGGGGGAACACAACCACAGCGCCCACAGTGTCCCAGGCGAGAATTGAACTCAGGACCTTCTGACTGTGAGGCGACAGCTCTACCACTGAGCCACCGTGCCCCGTATTCAGACCTTTGGTCGCCGCCGAATGTCGCCCCCTCAGAATTTTGGCTTGCATGACGCCCCTGCCCATGTTCCCTCGTTATTCTGCCTTGTTACCAGTGTTGTGCAAGTTAATTTCAAAATGTAATAGACTACATATTACTAGTTACTTTCATTTGAAAGTAATACGTTACTTTACAATATTACTTTCTGTGTAGAGTAACTTGTTACTTATTACACTACTTTTGCATTACTTTCACCAAAATAACAGCAGTAGCAGAATGACATTGCCGCCCCGGAACCATCCTGAAAAATCATTTCAACTGCCTTGAAGTCAGTGTAAACAATGCAAAATTCTAAATTTTATTCTTTTCCCTTGTTATTATCATCTATAGTGGTTTTTTGCATAAAAACCAGTGGCCATTACAGGCAGTCTCTTTTTGAGTCCTATGCGGAAGTTGCCATACTCTCAAATGGCCAGTGGGGGGCGCAGCTTGTGTAACATCATCCCTGAACGTCCATTCAACTCTATGTGAAACGAGCCAACTTCTCTCTCGGTCTCTGTCTTAAATAAACACTTTACAAATGAGTTTATGGTCTGAAAAAACAATTTCAAGTATTTTTCATGCTCTCAAGGCTCCAGTTTTTTTAATTATAGCCCCATTTCGAGGAAAATAGGCGATATACTTCGGATATTGGGAAACAGTAATACCTCCGCCCGTTAGAGGCAGCAATGTGCCGCAAAGGCATCTAGTCTGCGGAAAGTACACGAATAAGAAAACCTAGCAAAACAAGGCTAGTATGGCTAGCAGATAGCAAGTCATACTTTAGCAAATTATCAGAAAATAGCGCTACTTTATGATATTTTAATAATGTTAGTAGACACACGTAACTGTATAGATGGCATACATGTAACGTGACGCTCATAACATGGCGGACCATTTAACGTTATCTAACGGTATGTAAAGTAGCCTAACGTTAAATGGTCTGTCCATGTTATACAGTAAGCGTCATAAGGTTATATGTTAACGGGACATAACATCACAAGTTTTTGCAGACTTGAATGCTGTTGGTCGTTTGTTCAATTTGCTTTTCTGTATGGTATTGGACATTTAAAAATGATACATACTTGTCTTGAGGCATCCGCCAAGCTCAGCAATTTGTTATCCTTATTTTAAAACATACTTTATCAGATCGATATAACTCAACATAGCCTAAGGTCTTGCACGAATATGTCTACTGGTAAATTAGGCATATATAGATAATCTACCAAGCAACACTTGATACAAATATAGGTAACCATTTCACAGCAGTACAGCCTACCATGGTGGAAAATTAACCATTCTTTAAGTTTGAATGATATCAAAATATATGTTGCATGGTGTAGCCTTTGTTTATGTCGAATTGTTACAGATAACCATATTTCAATAAATATAAATCATTTGTTGATTTGAAGCAGTCGGTTGGTTCTCCATCTTCATTCTTCTTCCTGGTCATTTGGTGAGCTGGTTCACTCGACATCAAATATCTTTATATCACATCTTATTAACAACCTGCCTGCTCTGACCAGACAACTATAATGGGCTTGTTCTATGAGATTTGGGGTACATTCGGGTACATGATTTACTTAGCACATAGCCTACACAACAAGGTTCTTTGTTGGCAATGTTTATTGACAAAAACACACTGGCAGATACATACCAAATGGCTCAAAGTAAATCTATCAAAAGTCTCAAATCTGTCAGCATTTAGCTTATGTTATTGCAATATCTTAGGTTGAACAACTGATGATCAGCAATATTCTCACAGTAATATGCACATGGGAATCAAAACGTAGCATTCATTTTCACAAATAATTTGACCAAGGGACAATGTGCCTCTGTTCTGTTGTGCTGTTCCTGCTCCACCATGGTACTCCGACGGCCATCCCTTGAAGAAACAAACGACACCGTGTTATATTTAATTACTATAACATAACGCCACCAAATTTCAGTTAAAGTAGGCTATAACGGTGCTCACACGTTAGCACACGATGCTAATCGAGCTAGCGTTAGCTTACAAACATGAGCATCACTCAAACAGTCCAACGAGTCCAACATAGCAGAGCACCAAGTGCGCGACCAAATCCACCTCAGTTATCAATTTTAGAGTTTGCCCAGAGATAAGTATAATAGCAGTTTACCTTGTGGAGGCTTAGCAGCAGCTAGCAGGCTGGAGACTCACACCAGGCACAATGCACCAGGATCACACCACACCATGGTCTCTTGGCCAGGCCCCGGACAAGACGGTGGTCGGCTGGCTGGACTCCTACTCGCCCATACCTTCGGACTAAAAGTTATTATATTTGTTGTCCTGGACCATTTCACCACTGCAACCAGCCAGCCAGCGAGCAAGCTAGCAAACAGAAGCGAACAACAAGATGGCAGTCGTTCAAGCCTGTGAGACAAATTCGGAAACTCCCCCGGCAGCCGCTAGGGGCAGCCGCCCCCTCCTCCTTCTTCTTCTTCTATAGTGTTTTAACAGCCCTCTCTCCCCGTACTTCCGTGTAAAGTTAATCCATTCAACCAATCAACGATGAGCAGGAAGCGGGAGATTCAAGCCTCATTTTCTGCTATCAAAACCCAATGGGTGACGTCACGCTGGCTTCATCCATTCTATGTACTATCAATGATAAAAACACACGGTTTGATTAGGAAATGATTGTATCTTTTTTTAAATATGTCCTTTGATTGAATCAAATGTAACTCAAATTGTAACTTGAGTTACTTGACAAAGTAACTGGTCTAATATGAAATCCTATAAGTAATAAGTTATATTACTGAGTTACTGCTAAAAGTAATATATTACATGTAATATGTTACTTTTGTAATGAGTTCCCCCCAACACTGCTTGTTACCACAAAACCTGACAGATGATATGTCAGCTGACCAAGGATGCCGGGTTAAAGATACATAGTGTTGCCAGATACAGATAATGGTTTCCAGCCCAAAGACTGTTCAAAAACCACCAAAACGCACACAAAACCGCCCAAACAAATACAGGACTATGGGAACAAGAGTGGGTCGGTAAACCCACCCAAGCGCATCACAACTCCCCCCCCCCCCACACACACACACACACTATGCACCCGAAACCAGCCCAATTGGGCGGAAAACACATTCTTCTTTGCCCCTCCTTTGAGACTTCCTTTGTCCCAAGCCCCCCCCCCCCCCCCCTCCTCCAAACAGGAATGTAGGTGATGCTGCTGTGAGCACAAACATTCTTCCTTGATGGATCAAGCTCAGTCAGAGCAGTAGGCCTGTAGTGTACGTAACGTACTGTATGTCAAGAACAATGTCTGTTGTGGAAGATTTGGCTTTCTTCTCCTCCCCTAGTCCCACCAGCCTGTTGATGTCTGCTGTGTTCCTGCTGGTCCTCTACCTCTTCTCCTCCAGCTTCAGCTTCCAGGAAAAGAGGAAGGAGCCTCCAGGACCCAAACCTCTTCCTCTGCTTGGTAACCTGTTGCAGCTGGATCTCAAGAGACCCTACCACACACTCTGGGAGGTAAGTCATTGCCTACAGTTTGCTTGCTAATGTATATACAATATGGCTACACACTGTACAATAATTTCTTGTTATGTTTGGTGTTGTGTACTATCGCTGTTCTCAGCACTGTTGGCAGCAAACTCAGAATCAGAATCAGAATCAGAGTTTAATACATGTCCCAGAAGGGCACTTTGGTTCACATCAGACAGTAGTGGATAATATGGGTCCCTATAATAGGGTCAATATGAAACCCTGTCTTATAATTGCCTCAACTATGTATGTACTGTATGTATGTATGTATGTATGTATGTATGTATGTATGTATGTATGTATGTATGTATGTATGTGTATGTATGAATGAATGAATGAATGATGAATGAATTAATGATAATTCCATTACAATGTGCCCTGGTTTTAGCTTTCCAAGAAATATGGATCAGTGTTCACAGTCTATTTTGGACCCAATAAAGTGGTGGTCCTGGCAGGATACAAGGCAGTCAAGCAGGCTCTGGTCAACCATGCTGAGGAGTTTGGGGACAGATGGACCACCCCTCTTTCTCATGACGTCAATCAAGGACATGGTATGGATGGACTTCCATGACTAAACCTTTAGCATTAGCACTGTCTATAAAGAGGTATAATAAAGACATAAATAATAGCAATGAACATCTATACCAACATCATCATCATCAACAATTTCTGTTTGGTTTGTTTCACCTGTTTTCAAATCGTTTGTTTTTTTATCATTTGTTGCAGCATTCTATCTTTTAAACATTAAAATTTAATGTATAGCTTGTTTTATCTGTGATCATCTCTGATTTCTGCAGGAATTCTCTTTGCCAATGGAGATTCCTGGAAAGAGATGAGACGATTTGCCCTGACTAACCTGAGAGACTTTGGGATGGGCAAGAGAGCAGCTGAGGAGAAAATCATAGAGGAATGCCACCATCTGATCCAAGTGTTTGCAGAGCATGAAGGTATGGAGTGACATATCTCAATGTAACATGCTCTTTGGTATTGTTTGTCTTGTATTCCAGTCTTTACACTTTCATTGTTTCCCACTGCTGTTTTCACAGGGAATGCATTTGACACAACATGTGCAGTGAATTATGCTACATCCAATATCATCTCATCCATTGTGTATGGTAGCAGATTTGAATACGCTGACCCCCGATTCAAATGCATGGTGAATAGGGTCAATGAGAACATACGTATTTCAGGTTCTGCTCCAATAGAGGTAAGCATAATCTTTGCTTATTGACTTGATGTTGTTAAAAGTTAATTAACTAGAAATCAACTTAATTCCTACACAGGCATTTCATTATTGGGTGGATTTAGACCATGAAAAACTGCTATGAATGAGGAGCAGAGACTTTGTACTGTACTGACATCGTCATAGTTAGGGTTAGGATTGAGCACGATAAAGATTTTGTCAACAATCATGAATTTACGGCATTGAATTTTTTAAGTCTTTCAATGGAACTAAATTATAAAGATGGGTTGGTGTTAGGTTTACATTCTCACTCATAATTCTAATCTCTGTAATCTGTATTCTTGTGTGGCAGTTGTACAACAACTTTCCTTGGTTGGGCCATTGGATAAAGAGCCGGAAGCTGATATTAAAAAATGTTGAAAATCTTATTTTGGATATCAGAGACTTAGTCAAGCATCTGAAAGAGACTCTGAACCCTCAGATGAGCAGGGGATTTGTAGACTCTTTTCTGATCCGTAAGCAGAAAGACGAGGTATGACAAACACCTTTGATATCTTTCATACAAGAAATATGTATGTACAGAAATGCTCATATACTGTACAGCAATGCTGCATACATATCTAGTTTACGATATGTGGGTGTGCTTTCCTCTCAGGACTCCTGCATCATGGACTCTCACTACCATGAGAAGAACCTCATATTCACAGTGTCCAACCTGTTTGTAGCTGGTACAGATACCACAGGCACTACATTGAGATGGGGTTTGCTGCTCATGGCCAAATATCCACGAGTACAGGGTAAGAACAGTTTGCAGCAGCGGGGCGAACGGGCACTGCACTAGTTAAAAATAGTGTTACAGATAGGATAGCCCAACATTACAGCAGTACTATCAATCAATCAATCAATCAATCAATCAATCAATCAATCAATCAATCAATCAATCAATCAGTTTAATACATGTCCCAGAAGGGCACTTTGGTTCACATCAGACAGTAGTGGATAATTACAACATCATTACTAGTTTGAGATTAGTAATAGAGGCACACTTCAGAATTGAGATACATTATTACTAGTTTTAAAGTAATAAAGGCACACTTCAATATTATACAATACATAAACATTTGTTGCATTATGTACAGATTCCAAAGGACCATCTGCTGCCCTCAGCCGGGTCGCCGCGTGCGCAGCGCCACCGTTGCACTAGCTCCTCAAACAACGCAAGTGGCTCGCTGTCATCAGCGCCAGATGGAAGTATCGGAGGAAGAGGGGGTGGGGCGGGGGTGGATGATGCAAGAGCTGTCAGGGAACAAGGCGGGGGGTTTGGGGGGGGAAGAGCTCAGTTGCAGACGAAATATCAGGAGAGCTGCGTCCTTGGCAGTACGAGAGTCCAGATTAGAATAAAATGTTTTGGTTGCCTGGAATTCCTTTCAGGTCACACAGACAAGGGTCACACAGACCAGAAAGTCAACAGCAGGTGTCAAGTCTCTGATTCTCAACTTAGTTCATTTCTCTTATTGCAGATCAGTGGAATTTCCATGATATATCCAGATATAATCCATTTTTCACAGTTCAAATTCACTGACCGCCCATCTCAATTTTCATGACGTCACAGCCTAGGGTCAATCGGCAATCGCTGTTGTCTTCCCGTATCCCGCGGCGAAAGATCTGTCTGGGCAGAGGGTGGGGGTTCCCCGGACCCCGCATTCCTCAAAGTTTAGTTGATTCGCGTTGAGAGACCAGCTTAGTAAATCCAATAAATCCATATTTGTCATTTCGAGTAGACGAATGCAAGTTTGCTCTGGGTGTTGTTGCAGGCAGAGGGAAAGAAGGGAGATAAGGGAGAGCGAGAAAGAAAGCGACTGCCCTGTTCAAGTGCTGGATGCGTTACTACTAGAGACTAGATAACGAAAAGAGTATCGCTGCTTTCTATTGTAGAAGCTCTAAGAATAATACGGAGAATTTACGGTGCTATTGGGAGAACCCCCTACTCGGCTAGACTTGAATGCGCATGGTGAACTCTTAGCGTTTATCCAATTTTATCAATCCAAATTTTTTTAAATTCTTAATTTTAACTTCTTAACTTAGTATTGGTTCTTACTATATTTGACTGCACTATGTTTTTAACTTTTGACCGTATTATGTTGTCTTGTCTGTCTCTGCATGTGCACAGTCTTGGAGTGGCTGCGGCCCTAATTTCACTGCTCATTGCTTCTGTGATGCTGTATGTGACAATAAAAACCTTGAACTTGAACTTGAACTTGAACTTGAATAATAATGAAAACAGAGAATTGGTTGATAATCAGATTTGTTCTAGAACTGGTTCCCAAACTGTGGTTAAAAAAAGATGCAATTCCAGCGCGGGCCACACAAGGGCTGCTATTTAAGGAACCCTGACCTAAGGTATAGATTGGTACATGCTATGTCAGGAAGGTGGCTAAATTTTGATTTTTTTTCAACGTGTGTGCGCGCATGCCGTGCGTAGCAGACGCAGGCAAATGTAATTGTATTTCCTACTTTGTGTGTTCAGACCAGGTCCAGGAGGAGCTCAGCAGGGTGATAGGAAGTCGCCACGTCCGGGTGGAGGACAGGAAGAACCTGCCCTACACTGATGCTGTCATCCATGAGACTCAGAGACTGGCCAACATCGCCCCCATTGCTCTTCCTCACATCACCAGCCGAGACGTCACCTTCCAGGGCTACTTCATCAGGAAGGTCAGATGAAATACATAATAATAATGTATTCAGCAAAACTGATCATGTTAAAATGAACATCCCTTGAAAAGGTGACTGCATTTCCTTTTTGATAATAATAAATATTCTTAGTCAGCCTCTCATATTTTGTCATGACAGGGGACAACTGTGTATCCTTTGCTGATGTCTGTCCTTCATGATGAGGGTGAATGGGAGAGCCCACACACGTTCAACCCGGGACATTTCTTAAATGAGCATGGGAAATTTGTGACAAAAGATGCATTCATGCCGTTCTCTGCAGGTACGATATATCATTTCTGTAAACATTGAAATCTTCCTTTGCATTTGACATGAAAATTTGTCCAATTCATGTATTTTTTTTTATAAGGCACCTTGTTATGACATCTCCTGAATTCACAGGTCGCAGGGCTTGTCCCGGAGAGAGTCTGGCCAAGATGGAGGTCTTCCTCTTCTTCACCTCTCTCCTCCAGCGCTTTCGTTTCTCTCCTCCACCTGGAGTTACAGAGGATGATCTGGATCTGACACCAGCTGTTGGCTTCACCCTGAGCCCTTCACCTCATCAGCTGTGTGCTATCAGTCGCCAGTGAGGAAAAGCACGTCCAGAGGAGAGTCTAGCCAGGATGAAGCTCAACGTCGTCTTCACCTTCCTGGTGTCATAGTATCAACTTGACCTGACACCGGTTCTGTGCTTCATATCTTAACCCCTGCAACACATCCATTGTGTGGTGTCAGATGTCTCTGAGGAGAACGACTTGAACCTATAATCAATTACCTTTGCAATGAGTCTGCAATACATATTCTATAGCCATGGCCCAAATTATTTGTGAATGTTGAATTCTCTGAGCTTTAAGAGCATCTTTGTATTGGTGAGACTACTTTGTGAAGTCATACAATGATTCTAAATTTTATGCTTTTTCTGTTGGGCTTCTGACGGGCCAGTAAAACGATCCTCATCACACTGATGGTTAAGGGATTATCAGGAACCTGCTTGACATGTTCCCACTCCGTTAGCCCGTAATTATATATTTAGAGTTGTACTCTGGACTGTTCTAATGACCACATTATGGGTCTTTATGTATATTCACCATTTAGAATAAAAAGCTTGAAATGCTTTCCAGATTGTGTGCTGAAATCTATTGGAATTAATCAACCGGTGTGTTGAATGAAGCAGAAATAATTTAATACTTGAGAAAGGATTTCATCAACACAACATAGGCCTATCATATTCCAAACCAGGTTTCACCCAATCAGATTCCAGAACGAGGTGGAGGAGGGTTTTTGGTGTGCAAGAGAGTAGTTTCACAAGCATTTCTATGATAGGTGACTATGGAAGAAAGTAAAAGATGGGCAGAGGAGGGTCAATGACCTGTGGCCGGAGAGGCAGGTAGCTCATGTTAACTTGCCAATACTTGCTCGATACAGGAAGTCAGAATATAATGTAGGGTTTCCCAATGTTTTTTGGCTTGGGACCCCACTTTGACATCATAAAACTCTAGGGACCCCAGACATTCAAAACACAGACGGCTTTTTGCTCAAATTAATTTAATAGTTTGTAATAATATGTTGCAAGTAAATGTTCATTTTAGACCACATTTAGGCTCTTCATGATATTATTGTGATTGAGAGAGAGGCTTGTGTGGTGCCCTGGACGTGATTGAACAGGGCTGGTCGCCAATTACAGGTGCAATCACCACCACTGCTTGTGTGTGTGGGGGGGGGGGGGGGGGCTTATTACTCCATGAGGGAGCAGGGAGCCAGAGTTGGCTTAGCTTTCAACGGGTGTGGACCTCTCAGACAGGTCATGCCACTGTTTGGTAATAATTGCTCCTCTTCAAAGTGGGTAAGCACCAGAGATGGGCGAAAAAATACATCAAAAAGTATTTTGATACAAATTACAAATACTTGCTCAAAAAATGTATCACAATACAAATACAAAATACTGGTCTGAAAAATGTATTTGAAATACAAATACATATTTTGTATTTTGAAAATACATAAAAATACATTTTATAAAAACTGATAAAGAGCTGCAACGATTAGTCAATTCATCGATTCATTGCCAAATATTACATTAATTGCCTATTTTGATCATCTATTAATCATTTTGAGCCATTTCTTTAAGGAAAAATGTCCTAATGCTCTTATTCCAGCATCTCAAATGTGAAATGTTCTTGTTTCATTAGATGGTAAATCATCTCTTTAGTCCTCTGTGACAGTATTCTCCTTTGTGTACCCTCTAACACACTCTTCCATTTCAGTTTTAGTTGTTTTTCAGCACAACTAATTTCTCCCTCACTTCAACTGTTATTCACCTTCTGCAGAAGCGTCATGACCATTGAAAATGCAGTTGCCCCCTCAGATTTTTGGGGTGGGGAAAGAGAGGGGAAGAAATCATGGCGGTCATTAGTAGTAGAGCATCAATCCCCTTTTCAAGCATGTGAAAATGAAATGCGGTTAGTTATTATGCATAGTTTGCATAGCAAGTTAGTTGGCTTATACTTGTACCTACCATGTAAAGTTAGCATTGTAATGGTAGCCAGAGCTGTTATGGCAGTGACCGGTTAGTTTTTACCACCACTATGACAGGTTATACTGTAGTTACTGTAGCAAAACACTGAGCTCCATTTGATGTATCCAGGTCAATGCAGTTCTTGTGGATGTCATTTTATGTGAATAACATTTTAGGTGAAGTAAGATTTAGCTATTTCAAGAAAAGTGGCAGCAGTCTAGCTATAGTCTAGAAGTGAGTGACTAAGCTAATAACCATAAAAGCACAAATAATTGACCAAAATCTAGAAATAAATATACAGTAGGCTATTTACCCTAATGAGAAAAGGAGCAAAAATATTGATGGTCAAAACTGAATAATGATATCACAACAGTCTAATCCTAATGTTAATTTAAAATGAGATGTTCCTCTAAATCTGGCTTCCAACATTTTAGAAATAGCTAAATGGACCCATTGATAAATCAATCAATCATGAGTGGATTCAGCACACTTTACCCGGGCAGACTGATTGAATCATTGCAGATCTATTCAGACCTTAGTTCGCCACTGAACGAAATTAGCCGGGGACCTTTGGTCACCGCCGAATGTTTATCTCTAAATAAATATACAGTATTTACCCTAATAATGAGAAAAGGAGCAAAACTATTGATGGTTAAAACTGAATAATGACATCACAACAGTCTAAGACAAATTTCTCCTAAGGGAGACAATAAAGGATAATCTAACGCTGTTCATTTAAAATGAGATACACTGTATTCCTCTAAATCTGGCTTCCAACATTTTAGAAATAGCTAACCGATTGATAGATAAATCAATCAATCATGAGTGGATTCAGCACACTTTACTTTATCTGGACAGACTGATTGAATCATTGCAGATCTATTCAGACCTTAGGTCGCCACCGACATGTTTTAGCCGGGGACCTTTGGTCGCTGCCGAATGTCGGCCCCTCAGAATTTTGGCTTGCATGACGCCCCTGGCCTTCTGTGAGGGCTTTTGACTTACAGTATAGGCAGCATTTCTACATGTTAACCTGATGTGATCATGTTTAGCCATAGATATCTGACATCATAATAGTATATACATATATAACTGAAATCTAGAAAAAACAGTAGGTCCCCTTTAAACAACTTCACATCCACCATCATCATATGAAAGGGAGCCAGTGGACTTGTTTGTTTGTTTAATTTCTGGCCCACTGATGATGTCACAATGGCTATGACATCATCATTGATGTCATCAGTGACATCATTATTGACTAAAATCATCTTGTGATGTCATAGGAATGCGAAGTTGAGCAATTGGGCGCTGCGTATTAGGGGTGTCAAAATTAATCGTATAATCGATGCATCGCAATGTGGATGTGTGAATCGAATCGAATCATTGACGTATGAATCGTTGAATCTTTTATGTTTAAATTTCTGTTGACATTCAGATTTTAAAGCACTTTCTAAGTAAAAAGGGACTTGATATTTATCTGACTGCTTGTATTAATTGATGAAAAAGTAGCCATGTGCAGTAATAATACAGAAAATTGAAGATTTGATACTTGGAGATGCAATACTTTGAGCTGTATCGAGATGCATCGTGGAATCGAATCGTTGACAGATTAATCGTAATCGAATCGTGAGGCCAGTGAAGATTCACAGCCCTACTGCGTATGCCAATACAGGAGGCGAGGCCACGCAGCAACCAAGCTGCGTATGCGAGATGCAGGACGGGTGAGGCCGCACAGCAGCCGAGCTACCGAGCCCGCGTAGCGGGCGAGCCAATCAAGTGCGCTGCCTAGTGTCAGTAAATTGTCACATACAGTATATAGTCTTTATTTAACAATATAGAAATACAGCAACATTATTTATTCCACCACAAAAGGTTACTTTTCAGTAGCATGTAACCATGGTACTTGAAGTTGCCGCAGTATGGCTTTCATGGTGAGCGGAACTTGCTAATCCTGTGGCTAGTATTAGTTTAGACGAAGAAGTGATGTGTCCGACTCAAGACTCACCCTACTCTGCCTCTGATTTGTGGTTGAGTTTGTTCTGAGCCAATCAGCCAAACAGAGGCGGAGTAGAAGTGACATCTCACATTGCGTTTTTTTTATTCCACGGTTTAAACCTGCGTCAATGTTTAAAATGTGTCAATTTGAGAATAAAATTTATTTTATGTATTTAAAATACGCAAAATACAAGGTCTGTGTGGTGGATTTGATCGAGCACTCTGTGCTCTGTTATGTTGGGCTGTTGAAGTGATTACTCTTGCATCGATGACTCATGCCTGTAGTATGTATGTTCCACAGTAAAGCCTATGTTGCTATCAAGTCTGCCTCCGTGACATAATTATTACTAGCAGTGTCGAGAGCTAACGACCACCCGCGCTCGTTGTTATTATATCAGAATAACACTAAGTTACAACATGGTGTCAGAATACGGAGTCACGGAGCGTGCAAGGCGATGTAACGTGGACAGGCTAGCTCAAGATTAGCATTGGGAGCTAACGCAGACATGGATCAGTTCAAGCCGCCGTCCCCGCTGCCACTCACCGGCAATCTCGCTGAAAATTGGCGCAGATGGGAGCAACGCTTCAAGCTGTATGTGGTCGCTACAGGTGCGTGTGCTAAAGAAGAGGATGTGAAAATAGCCATTCTGCTTCACACCATCGGAGAAGAGGCACTAGAAGTGTACAATACACTGGCTGTGATCCCGACTGGTGAAGATGGCACAGACACGATGAATGACGTTCTCACAGCATTTAGAGACTATTGCAGCCCACAGAAAAATGTTGTGTTTGAGCGGCATCAATTCTGGTCACATCCGATGACAGAAGGGGCTACGGTGGATAGATTCATCACTGAATTGAAACAGAAAAGCAAGGACTGTGAGTTTGGCCCAGGCGAAAATGACATGCTCAGAGATAAGTTGGTGTTCAGCATAATAGACTCCCACTTGAAAGAAAGACTGCTACGTGAAAATGGCCTAACATTGCACAGAGCCATAGAAATATGCAGAGCAACAGAGCTAGCCAAGACGCAGATACAGGCGATGCAGAGCACACATGGTGCCCGTGATGCTCCAGTGGGAGCTATAGACAGAGCACCAGGGCAGAAGAGAGCGGGCTCTTGGAACAAGGGCAGTAAGAAGCCATCATCCGGCGGAGACTGCCGAAGATGTGGAAAGAGACATGAGCCGCGCCAGTGCCCTGCTTATGGAGCAGTGTGCCACAAATGTGGGAAAAGCAATCATTTTTCCAAAGTGTGTCGAGCAGCCAGCTACAGTAACAGCAACTATAAGACAAAGACTGTGAACTGTATTGAGAGTGACGTGGATTCCTTGTACATCGGCACTGTGGAGAGTGAAGAACACGCAGCGGGCCAGGTACAGGGCGGTGCATGGTATACAACAGCCAGCATCAGAGGTGTAGCCGTGAAATTCAAGCTTGACACAGGTGCTGAAGCAAACGTGCTACCTTCATCCGTTGTCCGACAGATGCCGGGTCCCATTCAGCTGCGCCCCACAAAGACAGTGTTGATTGCGTTTGGGGGAGCTCGCCTGCACCCAGACGGCGTCGTATCTTTGAGATGTGAGACAGCCAAAGCTGCAGCTACACTGACATTTCACGTGACAAATCAGACAGACACATCGATCCTGGGCAGAGCAGCATGTGAAGACTTGCAGCTGGTAAAGAGGGTTGAGTCGCTCACCACAATGCCACCAAAGCCTCCAGCCACCAAAGAGGAGTTGGTTGGGATGTATGCATCAGTCTTCACAGGGCTCGGTGAATTCCCAGGGGTTCATCACATACATCTTAAGCCGTCTGTCATGCCTGTGATCCATGGCTGCAGGAACATCCCACTCTCGGTCATTGACAAGCTAAAGGACACACTACAAGACCTTGAGAGAAAGGATGTCATAACAGCTGTGAAAGAGCCGACAGAGTGGGTGAACAGCCTTGTCGTCACTCAAAAGAAAAATGGTGCACTAAGGGTATGCTTGGACCCTTGTGACCTAAATGAGGCTGTTATGCGCCAGCACTACAACATTCCCACCCCTGAGGATGTGTGCAGCAAGCTGGCAGGGAAATCCATCTTCACTATTCTAGACGAGAAAGATGGATATTGGCAGATCAGGCTGGACGAGCCATCTTCAAAACTGTGCACCTTCAACACACCATGGGGCCGGTTCCGCTTCCTCAGACTGCCATTTGGCATCAAATCTGCGAGTGAGGTATTTCAACAGAAGAACTGTGAGACCTTTGGTGACATACAGGGTGTACACATTATCGCAGATGACATGATCATTGCTGCATCATCAGATAAAGAGCATGATGACATCTTGCGCAAAGTGATGGAGAGAGCAGAGGCTGCCAATGTGAAGTTCAACAGAGACAAGATTCAGTTCAAAATTGACACAGTAAAATATATGGGCCACATCATCACGCGAGGGGGACAGAAACCTGACGGTGCAAAGGTGAAGGCAATCACCAACATGCCGCCCCCAGAGGACAAACAAGCCCTGCAACGTCTGCTGGGGCTGACTAAGTACCTAACACAGTACATCCCGAACGAAGCCTCGTTGACGGCACCTCTCAGACAGCTACTCAGAAAGGATGCGATGTGGCAGTGGTGCCCGCATCACAGTGCAGCGCTGGAGAAGCTAAAGGCTGCCCTCACACAAGCCCCTGTACTGAGGTTCTACGAACACAAGAAGCCGCTGACATTACAGGCAGACTCATCAAAAGACGGGCTGGGGGCATGTCTCCTCCAAGAAGGTCAACCCCTGTGCTATGCATCACGAGCACTCACTGAGACTGAACAAAGATATGCTCAGATAGAGAAGGAGCTGCTTGCCATCGTCTTCGCAGCCAAACGATTTCGCCAGTACATATACGGCAGGACAGTGACAGTGCAGACAGATCACAAGCCTCTGGAGATCATCGCGCGGAAGTCACTGAGCAAGGCACCAGCACGTTTGCAGCGTATGTTCCTACAACTGCAGAGGTACGATCTGAACATCACATACACGCCAGGCAAATACATGTATATTGCCGACACACTGTCCCGTGCGACAGCTAGCGGAGAAGGAGAAGACGTCGACGAGAACACTTTTGATGAAAAAGTTGTGTATGCCATGGAGGCCACGGATGCGCTGAGTGAAGAGACACTCAGCCGGCTGAAAGAGGCAACTGCCGCAGACAACGTGTTACAAGCGGTGTGTGAGAAACACAAGAAAGGATGGCCAGCAAAACGACACAGCGTGGACAAGAGCCTGCACAGCTACTGGCCAATGAGACACAGCATCAGCCTGAGGAATGGTGTTGTGATGGTCGGAGACAAGATCATCATTCCCCAGAGCTTCAGAAAGGTAATCTTGGAGAAGCTACATCTAGCTCACCAAGGAGTGCAGCGCACAAAGGCTAAAGCTAGAAAAGTCCTCTACTGGCCTGGAATGGCACGTGACATTGAGCTAATGGTGGAGAAGTGTGCGCCGTGCCAACAGCTACAGCCACAACACCAGAAAGAGCCACTCATCACACATGAAGTTCCAGAGCTACCGTGGATGAAGGTTGGAGCAGACATCTTTGAGTTGAGAGGTCAGTCATACCTTCTGCTGGTGGATTATCTGACCAAGTACCCAGAGGTGCTGAACCTGCCTGACAAGACAGCTCACACAGTCATTCAGAAAATGAAGGCTGTCTTTGCCAGACACGGAATCCCCAAAGAGCTTGTGAGTGACAATGTTCCATTTGCTAGCTACGAGATGAAATCATTTGCTGCTTCATGGGAGTTCAAGCTCACACACTCCAGCCCAGGATACCCACAGTCAAATGGACTTGCAGAAAGGACCATAAAGACAGTGAAACATGCACTAAAGAAAGCACTGCAAACAGGCACAGACCCACATCTAGTGCTGTTGTCGCTGAGAAACACACCAGTGACGGGCCTGGATGTGTCACCCGCACAAATGTTGATGGGAAGGATCCTGCGGAGCACACTCCCATGTACCAGCACCATGCTACAGCAGTCGATCCCACAGCATGTGCACAGCAGGCTACAGGATCTGCAGTCCCGCCTACAGCGCTACTACGACCGAGACGCCAAGCCACTGCCAGCGCTGAACCCAGGTACCACTGTACACATGCAAACACGGCGTGGATGGGAGCCGGCTGTAGTGATGCACCAGAGGGACGAGCCACGATCCTACACAGTTCAGACACCTGCAGGAAAGACGTTACGGAGGAACACGCGCCATCTGAGAAAGATACACCCGAGTCTATGCAGAGACACTGACCCTGATGAACACTCGGAGGTAATGCTTCCTCAAACACCCAGGTCAGCCGAACCGCCACGACAAGACCCTCCAGTGAGTACTAACGACTCTCCTGCACGCCACACCAGAAGTGGTAGAGCGATCAGACGCCCTGCCAGATACAGAGACTAATCTCATGGACACTTGACTGAGTTGTAATTCTATGCACCTTAAGTGAGTCCCATGAAAGAAAAAAAAAAAAAAAAAAAAAAAGGGACAGAAGGTTGTGAAATTGAAACGCATTGGATTGTTTGTTGAAATGTTTATTGAGAAACAAAAATGAAAACAAAGTGGTTTATTCAATATATATGTTACACATGATGTTATGGTAAGAGTTAAGGTAACTGGATCCATAGTCCATGTCCCAGTCTAGAAAAGGGGGATGTGGTGGATTTGATCGAGCACTCTGTGCTCTGTTATGTTGGGCTGTTGAAGTGATTACTCTTGCATCGATGACTCATGCCTGTAGTATGTATGTTCCACAGTAAAGCCTATGTTGCTATCAAGTCTGCCTCCGTGACATAATTATTACTAGCAGTGTCGAGAGCTAACGACCACCCGCGCTCGTTGTTATTATATCAGAATAACACTAAGTTACAACAGTCTGAAAGTATTTTGATACAAATTACATCTTATTTTTCTCTGTCCAGCCAAATACAAATTACAAAATACACAAATGTATTTCAAATACGTATTTTAAATACATGTATTTAAAATACTGCCCATCTCTGGTAAGCACCAATGTTTAGTTTTATGACCTGACTGACCTGTTTTATGATCATGTGTGGTGGTGATTGTGTCCTAAATTCTCCCTTTACGCCCACAGACTCAAGCCAGTGAGTCGGGAGGCCTGACCAATTGTTAAATCATCAAGTATGTAGCTCTTAATGTCTGTTCTTTTGCATACTCAATGTAAAGCCTGTATTAACTGTAATGTTGCTGGTTTCAGGCGTCTTGTGCATGCAGGAGACAACCTGGACAGTGCCAAATACAACAACTCAGAAAGTATGCATCTCCTGCCTTTGATCAACCCATATTCTGTACTTTGTTAAAGATGTTGCTTATAATGTGGCTGTTCTGTTTCAGTCCAGGCGGGCAGACTACTAATATGCCGGATCAGCCACTGTTATCTTAGGGTTTTGATTTTCATTGCTATCCATCTGGTATTGTGAAACCGCCATTTAATACCACTATGTGTGTGGTGTGGCTATGTGCTAAATGCTCTGTTCTCATTGTACTCCTCTAGTTGGCCACCGTCTCGCTGTGGCAGGGCGCGTCCTGGTCCTTGGTAGCTTGCAGAGTGCCGTTCCGACCCCGTTGCAGCTTCTGGTGTGGTGCTGGTGTAGGAGGGCAATCTTCTTGTACTCAGGTGGTGTAGTGATAAGGAATAAGTGTGCACATGGTTTATAGTGGTCCGGGGACTTCAGTTTTAAAGCGTGATTTGTTCTTGCATGCGGTCTTGCGGTGCTGTGGATTTTCTTCTCGCTCTCTCTGCTCTTACAGGCACCCCGCTGCTGTAGCGGAGTGCGGGCGTGCACTTCGAGCACCCGGGCGGACGCTGTGCTAACGGTTGGCCAGAGGAAGATAGCATACCTGTCGGAGCAATTGAACATTTTAACATAATATATCTTGTACACTGAACATTGTATTAAAAACTGTATATCTTTGGCTAAACTTGATTCATGCCTCATTCTGGGTGACTTTTACGAACCAGTCAGTGATTGGTGTTTTTGAATACATTCTTGGTGTTGAGCTCCTTCTGCTCAGTGAAACTGAAGGTGGCGTTGTCAAGGTTAAACACCAGTGGCTCACTTACTGTGAGGTTACCACACTTGTATGAACACAGTCCTTTCTGTGACATTATGACTGACTGGGCGACTGACCCTAAACAATTGTAATGTAACCCCACTCCTGGTACCATGTAATGTTTCTTAATATATAGAATAAAGAAACCTGGGTTCAGAGTTGTGGATTTATTCATAACAGCACAAAGGTACACAGACAGACATGCAGCCTGCCTCCTAATTATCTAGCACACCTGTGTGAGTAGGTCTTCTTCATTATGTAGGGTAGAAGCATGGGTAGGAAGGTTCTGCCCTCTGATGGAGTATTCCTATCACTACAAACAATGATGTGTGTAGCCCACGTTTCATGTGGGAAAAAGCGAGCTTCCACAAACTTCAGGTTGCTTACGACCACGCAGATATTGCTGGAAAACCCAGGTGAAGTAGTGCTAGAGACCTTGTAAGGCAGGAGTTAAGGCTCTTAATCTGATGTACAAATCTATTTATCGACAATGTTTCTCAGTCCTAATCCTGGTTTTTCTCACATCACTCACGTGGAACTTTTTGGTATAGTCCATATTATAGTTTTTGTGTGTTAATTGTTGCATGTGTTTGTTTTTATGGACCATGTGCCCGCCCAAAAAGTTGATGATGGTCCAGCATGCCGGGTTAATACAGTGTTGCCAGATACAGTGAATGGCTTCCAGCCCAAAGACTTTGAAAACCACCAAAACGGACACAAAGCCACCCAAACAAATACACTGGTCTACTATGGGAGCAAGAGTGGGTCTGTTAACCCACCCAAGGCCATCGACCATCCCCCCCCCCCCCCCCCACACACACACACACATACACACACACAAATGATTGATGGTTAAAACAGAATAACAACATCACAACAGTCTAATGTTAATTTAAAATGAGATATTTCTCTAAATCTGGCTTCAAATGGCCAACATTTTAGAAATAGCTAAATGGACCAATTGATAGATAAATCAATCATGAGTGGATTCAGCACACTTTATCTGGGCAGATTGATTGAATCATTGCAGATCTATTCAGACCTTTGGTCGCCGCCGAATGACAGCTAATGGTTTCCAGCCCAAAGACTGTTCAAAAATCACCAAAACGCACACAAAACCGCCCAAACAAATACAGGACTATGGGAACAAGAATGGGTCGGTAAACCCACCCAAGCGCATCACCCCCCCCCCCCCCCCCCCTTTGATACTTCCTTTGTCCCAAACAGGATCACCCCCCCCCCCCCAAACAGGAATGTAGGTGATGCTGCTGTGAGCACAAACATTGTTCCTTGATGGATCAAGCTCAGTCAGAGCAGTAGGCCTGTAGTGTACGTAACATACTGTATGTCAAGAACAATGTCTGTTGTGGAAGATTTGGCTTTCTTCCCCTCCCCTAGTCCCACCAGCCTGTTGATGTCTGCTGTGTTCCTGCTGGTCCTCTACCTCTTCTCCTCCAGCTTCAGCTCCCAGGAAAAGAGGAAGGAGCCTCCAGGACCCAAACCTCTTCCCCTGCTTGGTAACCTGTTGCAGCTGGATCTCAAGAGACCCTACAACACCCTGTGTGAGGTGAGTTTGTGACCATCTGTTTTCAGTTTGTGTTCAGTTTAATAATTTGATTCAATGTTTTTTGAATAGTATTTTCTTTATTAGTATTTCCTTATATTTTCTGTGTAGTCCTAAGTGCCATTTTTTGCTTGCTTGTTGTGTCTGTTTGGTAGTGGGCTTTGCCAATCTGTCTGTCATCTTGTACTTTGAGTCGAACTAGGCTACGTTCTGGATGATTTTAATCAGTGATCTTAAACGGTCGGTCCTAGTCTCAGAGAAGGCAAGGTGACGATATGTTATATATCTGGAAAGGAACTGAAAAGGAGTGACCCACTGTAGGCTACGTTTACATCTTTTTCCAGCTGTGTTTCAGCATAACCTGTTCATCAGGCACCACGCTCAGGACCCGTAACACCTACAATATCATCGCTGTTACCGGCCCGCACTAGCCCACCTCCACTCATTTCAGATGCACCCTAATTAATTTTGCTCTGGAACCGGGCCTGTCACCATGTTGCAAATGATTAGAAAGTCAAAGGATGTGACAGACCGTGGTTTATGAAAGACTGCATAGAATTCTTACAATAAGCACACAGCAGTATGTAAAGGTTTAGATTATGACCTGCGTATGTCGAGGGGAAACCAACGTGGGATGGTAGAAATTAGCGATGAGGAGGATATGGGAATGAAGACGAGGATACTAACTTTATGAAAAAAGTGAGTACAGTATCTGACTGCATGATTGATTTTTCCAGCTTTCAAAGAAATATGGATGTGTATTCACGGTGTACTTTGGACCCAATAAAGTGGTGGTCCTGGCAGGATACAAGGCAGTGAAGCAGGCTCTGGTCAACCATGCTGAGGAGTTTGGGGACAGATGCAGCACCCCTATTTTTCATGACATCAGTCAAGGACATGGTATGGATGGACTTCCATGACAAAACCTTTAGCATTAGCACTGTCTATAAAGAGGTATAATAAAGACATAAATAATAGCAATGAACATCTACACCAACATCATCATCATCAACAAGTTCTGTTTGGTTTGTTTCACCTGTTTTCAAATCGTTTGTTTTTCATCATTTGTTGCAGCATTCTATCTTTTAAACATTAAAGGTTAATGTATAGCTTGTTTTATCTGTGATCATCTCTGATTTCTGCAGGAATTCTCTTTGCCAATGGAGATTCCTGGAAAGAGATGAGACGATTTGCCCTGACTAACCTGAGAGACTTTGGGATGGGCAAGAGAGCAGCTGAGGAGAAAATCATAGAGGAATGCCACCATCTGATCCAAGTGTTTGCAGAGCATGAAGGTATGGAGTGACATATCTCAATGTAAGATGCTCTTTGGTATTGTTTGTCTTGTATTCCAGTCTTTACACTTTCATTGTTTCCCACTGCTGTTTTCACAGGGAATGCATTTGACACAACATGTGCTGTGAATTACGCTTCATCCAATATCATCTCATCCATTGTGTATGGTAGCAGATTTGAATATGCTGACCCCCGATTCAAATGCATGGTGAATAGGGTCAATGAGACCATACGTATTTTAGGTTCTGTTCCAATAAAGGTAAGCATAATCTTTGCTTATTGAGTTGATGTTGTTTTTAAAAGTTAATTAACTAGAAATCAACTTAATTCCTACACAGGCATTTCATTATTGGGTGGATTTTAGACCATGAAAAACTGCTATGAATGAGGAGCAGAGTTGGGTTTAGGATTGAGCACGATAAAGATTTTGTCAACAATCGTGAATTCACGGCATGGAATTTTTTTAATCTTTCAATGGAACTAAATTATAAAGATGGGTTGGTGTTAGGTTTACATTCTCACTCATAATTCTAATCTCTGTAATCTGTATTCTTGTGTGGCAGTTGTACAACAACTTTCCTTGGCTGGGCCATTGGATAAAGAGCCGGAAGCTGATATTAAAAAATGTTGAAAATCATAATTTGGATATCAGAGACTTAGTCAAGCATCTGAAAGAGACTCTGAACCCTCAGATGAGCAGGGGATTTATAGACTCTTTTCTGATCCGTAAGCAGAAAGACGAGGTATGACAAACACCTTTGATATCTTTCATACATATGTATGTACAGACATGCTCATATACTGTACAGCAATGCTGCATACATGTCTAGTTTATATGTGGGTGTGCTTTCCTCTCAGGACTCCTGCATCATGGACTCTCACTACCATGAGAAGAACCTCATATTCACAGTGTCCAACCTGTTTGCAGCTGGTACAGAGACCACAGGCACTACATTGAGATGGGGTTTGCTGCTCATGGCCAAATATCCACGGGTACAGGGTAAGAACAGTGTGCAGCAGCGGGGCGAACGGGCACTGCACTGGTTAAAAATAGTGTTACAGATAGGATAGCCCAACATTACAGCAGTACTACTAGAGACTAGATAACGAAAAGAGTATTGATGCTTTCTATTGTAGAAGCTCTAAGAATAGCTCTAAGAAAACAGAGAATTGGTTGATAATCAGATTTGTTCTAGAACATTTGTTCCCAAACTGTGGTAAAAAAAATCAATTCCAGCACGGGCCACACGAGGGCTGCTATTTGGGGAACCCTGACCTAAGGTATGGATTGGTACATGCTATGTCAGGAAGGTGGCTAAATTTGGGTGAGGGGAAAAACATTTTCAACGTGTGTGTGTGTGTGTGTGTGTGTGTGTGTGTGTGTGTGTGTGTGTGTGTGTGTGTGTGTGTGCGCGCGTGCCGTGCGTAGCAGACGCAGGCAAATGTAATTGTATTTCCTACTTTGTGTGTTCAGACCACTGAGATATATGAATGGAGAGAGTGTCCCTATCTCCTGCCTGTATGTTTTATTGAAGCCAAAATCCGGCCAGATCAGTGAACCAGAGTCTGCGCAGTAGCTCCCTTGATTTAGAACCTCTGAGAGCTCCCCGCCCCTCTGAACTTTCTTATGTAGAGCTGCTGTTTCTAGAATGCGCACAGTGCGTTGTGTATTTATATACAGTCTAGCTCTGTAAATATGACACTTTAAGTTGTAATATTTTTTGTCTCGCCAAAAGTAACCAGGAAGATTCCCACTATGAGATTAGTTTATCAAAATGACGCCTGTACGAAAATCTGATTTTGGTTGTCGGAGATTTCAGACCTCCGGGCTGCTGCTGAGTGCTCTCAGCGCGGGCCGGAAGTGGAGGCAGGCCTCACTCACCTTCAGCCTCACTGGGGGGATTGCTGTGTTGATATAAGCTAGCCTAATGTTTTCGTGGCATTTTGATTAACTTCATGATTTAATTCCTTTTGGAGCAAATGTTGGTTTTACAAATCTAACCTTGACGCTTTACGCAACGTTGTTTGCTGGTATAGTGTTGTGGGTACTGCAGCCTGTAACGTTCTCCGTTGTCGGAGATTGAGTTGTATCAGCCAGACAAGTCAGACCTCCGGGCTGCTCTCAGCCCGTGCTCTGAGAGCAGTCCGCAAGAGGAGCCTCTCAGCCCGGAAGAGGAGCCAGGGCTGCTTGGCTCTCAGCCTCTCACTGGGGGAATTTCTCGGATGAACAGCTCTGTGTTGATTAGCCTAATGTTTCCGTGACATTTTGATTAACTTTATGATTACATTTCTTTTGGCGCAAATGTTGGTTTAACAAATCTAACCGTGAGGCTACGTTGTTGTACCCCCCCCGGTACAGTGTGTGTAGGGCAGCCCAACCTAACGTTAGCCCAGTGCGTGAGCCAGGCTGCCTGGTCTATTATCTGGTATATCGTTACTAAGAGAGGAGCTTGTGAAGAACGAACATCCCCACAGTCAAAGCATTTCCCCGAGATATGCATATAAAAACGTTTGTTGCTTTAATAGCCTACAAAAAATAAAACGTCTGTTTGTATGTGATGCTAACCCGTTAGCGATGAGCTAACCCGTTAGCGATGAGCTAACGGTGGTTGTAATGGTAGGCCTCATCTTATACCCGGGACGGGAGTTAACGTTATAAAACACATTTCCTGACAGTTGGACAACCTGGTCAGTTCTGAAAATATGTGTCTATTATTGTGTTATTCCAGCTATCGTTATCGGTTGTTAAGTTATAGTAATATTCAGACAATTGTCCAAGTCCCTCTGATCCGAGTCCCAAGCGAGTCTCAAGTCAATTGGTCCCGAGTCTCAAGCAAGTCCCAAGTCTTTCCTTTTGTCGGCAAGTCAAGTCAAGTCAAGTCACAATGTTATTTCAAGTCAAGTCTCGAGTCGAGTCACAGGTTAGAAAAATAACAAGGCAGAGATTATTTAGGCTGCAGACGTGCGCGTTCACGTTAATACGTGCTTGTTGCCAAGCAACACACTTCTCTCAGACGAGCTCGAGACAGCTGACAGACAGCTCCAACTCAGCTCAAACTTATAGAGTTGTATTCAAAGCATAGAAACGTTCTCACAGCTAAATTTAACAGCGCCAACACAAGCAGTTTGATCACAAGTGCAATCAGTACTGAATGCGATGGCAGACTGCGCACTGCGGGCAGTTGACGAAGTCAGGAAGAAATTGAAAGATCTTCCGACGCATCAGCTTTCGTCTATTTACAGCACATATCGATCGATATTTTTGGAGAAGATTCCGGCCGCATCACGCGCAGATCAAGATGAGACAGCTGTCAGTGAGTAGCTACGCATTTGGGTGTAACTTTTACGCCTGCTCCATACACAGACGCAGCGCATACAGGGTGCACTAGTCATAAAATTAAGTTAGTCGTAACTTTGAGTTCTACATCAGACGTAGCGTGTAAACCTAGGCGTATGCCCAGCTGGTGCACTCGGCTGATCTTGTCACAAGTCCGAGTCGAGTTTCGAGTCATTTTCTTCCAAGTCCGAGTCGAGTTTCAAGTATTTACCTTCCAAGTCCGAGTCGAGTCGGAAGTCGTCAAATTTGCGACTCGAGTCGACTCGAGTCCGAGTCCCTATGACTCGAGTCCAATTGTCTGGTAATATTAAGCCGATAAATAATGAAAAACAGCTGACTAGCGAAAGCGGCTAACGCCATTGCTAGCCTGCATGTTAAAACCATGGTGTACCTATAACGTAGCTGGATTAAAGCCCCAATCAGTAAGATTTTTGACATTTTTTACTGTAATATAAGAGCTTTTTAGTCTTAGGACATGGTAGATTGACTTGTAATAGGGAGACTCTCGACTTTATTTATCCCACACGGCCCTCCATTGGCCAGCCCTGGGACTAAGCAAGTTGTCTGCCACGTCCCGTGGCAAGAAAAAAGAAAAAAGAAAAGGATGCGCGCATGCGCTGTACAGCGGAAGCGCTGTCTTCATGAAAACAAGGAAGTAACTCAATTCGGATTTGCTACGAAAATGATGTTTCACGGAACTATGGATTATTATTTCATCACGTGGTGAGTACCCGATGTCACAACATGTACATAGAGCTTTCTGGCGCTGTGTTTTGTTGACTTTGAACGGCGATATCGTTATCGATACTATTGCACCCAGAGGGCGCAGTTTCTCCAATAGCAAAACTTGGAAAACTTACTGAATGGGGCTTTAACTCATAAAACACATATTTTCTGAACTTACTTCAGTCCCAAACCAACGTTAATTCCTTGCGCACCTTTGTCAAAACATTGTTCTTTTTATTGCGGTCCATTGACATGTCTGGTAGCCAGCACAGCCAACCCATGAGCCACCCCAACCTCCAGGCCTGCACTACCCAGGCTAAGAGCCCATCTCCTGGCCCCACACACCCAGCAGACCCACCCCGACCTCCAGGCAGCGTTACATAACGATGAAGCCATGTGTCTTGTCTATGATGATAGATCTATAATGTGAAGAGCGTGTCCAGCCAATGACGGCTTGAGACTGGCTGCCACAGCTGTCAATCATCCATTTTTATCCCTTTTTATATGTCAAATAACTACTTAAAAACAAACTGATCAGAAAAATGACCACTTGCACAGGCATTAGCATGATAATGACTATCTAAAATGATACAAACCACCTTTGGAAAAAAATTATCTGACGTATACTGTGATTATTTCGGTTGTGATTTTCCCATCCACTAACATGGGGAGGCGGGCCTTGTGACCTAATACTGGATTCAACCGCCAGAGCGGCGATCTAACATGCAGCGGCTTCACTGAACGGGACCAATGCCCAGTCCATCTTATAATATGTCCATGGTTCAGACCAGGTGCTGGAGGAGGTGAGCAGGGCGGTAGGAAGTCGCCAGGTCCGGGTGGAGGACAGGAAGAACCTGCCCTACACTGATGCTGTCATCCATGAGACTCAGAGACTGGCCAACATCGCCCCCATTTCTATTCCTCACGTCACCAGCCGAGACGTCACCTTCCAGGGCTACTTCATCAGGAAGGTCAGATGAAATACATAATAATAATGTATTCAGCAAAACTGATCATGTTAAAATGAACATCCCTTGAAAAGGTGACTGCATTTCCTTTTTGATAATAATAAATATTCTTAGTCAGCCTCTCATATTTTGTCATGACAGGGGACAACTGTGTTTCCTTTGCTGATGTCTGTCCTTCATGATGAGGGTGAATGGGAGAGCCCACACACGTTCAACCCAGGACATTTCTTAAATGAGGATGGGAAATTTGTGACAAAAGATGCATTCATGCCGTTCTCTGCAGGTACGATATATCATTTCTGTAAACATTGAAATCTTCCTTTGCATTTGACATGAAAATTTGTCCAATTCATTTTTTTTTATTCTTTTTTTCTAAATCCATATTTCTCATTGTTATGGCACCTTGTTATGACACCTCCTGAATTCACAGGTCGCAGGGCTTGTCCCGGAGAGAGTCTGGCCAAGATGGAGCTCTTCCTCTTCTTCACCTCTCTCCTCCAGCGCTTTCGTTTCTCTCCTCCACCTGGAGTTACAGAGGATGAGCTGGATCTAACACCAGCTGTTGGCTCCACCCTGAGCCCTTCACCTCATCAGCTGTGTGCTGTCAGTCGCCAGTGAGGAAAAGCACGTCCGGAGGAGGGTCTAGCCAGGATGAAGCTCAACGTCGTCTTCACCTTCCTGGTGTCATAGGATC
Organism: Poromitra crassiceps; assembly: GCF_964638095.1. NCBI lineage: Eukaryota > Metazoa > Chordata > Actinopteri > Beryciformes > Melamphaidae > Poromitra > Poromitra crassiceps. The sequence goes on from NC_139644.1 coordinate 14,513,638, forward strand.
AACTTGACCTGACACCGATTCTGTGCTTCATATCTTAAACCCTGCAACACATCCATTGTGTGGTGTCAGATGTCTCTGAGGAGAACGACTTGAACCTAAATCATTTACCTTTGCAATGAGTCTGAAATACATATTCTATAGCCATGGCCCAAATTATTTGTGAATGTTGAATTCTCTGAGCTTTAAGAGCATCTTTGTATTGGTGAGACTACTTTGTGAAGTCATACAATGATTCTAAATTTTATGCTTTTTCTGTTGGGCTTCTGACGGGCCAGTAAAAGGATCCTCATCACACTGATGGTTAAGGGATTATCAGGAACCTGCTTGACATGTTCCCACTCCGTTAGCCCGTAATTATATATTTAGAGTTGTACTCTGGACTGTTCTAATGACCACATTATGGGTCTTTATGTATTTTCACCATTTAGAATAAAAAGCTTGAAATGCTTTCCAGATTGTGTGGTGAAATCTATTGGAATTAATGGTAACGCTTTAGAATACAGCCCGCAAATAAGCATGTAGTTATAGTATAACAATGGGGTTTAGGGCTGTAGTTATAGTCTAACTACGGGGTTTAAGGAGTGAATTATAAGATCTGTACTTGTAGTCTAACTACGGGGTTTAAGGAGTGTAGTTATAGTATAACAACGGGGTTTAAGGAGTGTAGTTATGGTATAACTACGGGGTTTAAGGAGTGTAGTTATGGTATAACAATGGGGTTTACGGAGTGTAGTTATGGTATAACAACGGGGTTTAAGGAGTGTAGTTATAGTATAACTACGGGGTTTAAGGAGTGTAGTTAGAGTATAACAACGGGGTTTAAGGAGTGTAGTTATGGTATAACAATGGGGTTTAAGGAGTGTAGTTATGGTATAACAACGGGGTTTAAGGAGTGTAGTTAGAGTATAACAACAGGGTTTAAGGAGTGTAGTTAGAGTATAACAACAGGGTTTAAGGAGTGTAGTTATAGTATAACAACGGGGTTTAAGGAGAGTAGTTAGAGTATAACTACGGGGTTTAAGGAGTGTAGTTATAGTCTAACTACGGGGTTTAAGGAGTGAAAAAATACTTTAACTAGAGGGTAACAAGATCTGTACTTATAGTCTACCTACGGGGTCGCGGGCTGTATTATGAAGCAGGGGACAAATGTTTGTACTTTTGCCAAAATTGGGTTGGCATCTCTGGTACAGCTCTTAATTGGTTTCGTTCTTATTTATCAAATCGATTTTTTAATGTTTGTATTAATAATCTTGTGTCCTCTTTAGCTCCCCTGCTGTGTGGAGTGCCTCAAGGGTCGGTCCTTGGACCAATACTCTTTGCACTTTATATGCTTCCTTTGGGTATTTTATTCAGCCGCTTTGTAAATATTTCTTACCATTGTTATGCTGACGACACTCAGATTTATTTTTCTGCCAATTCTAATGACGTGAACCATCTGTCCTCCCTCCATGACTGCCTAGCCTCCATTAAAGAGTGGATGGCCATTAACTTCCTTCATCTCAACCCTGACAAAACGGAAGTCATTTTAATTGGCCCAGATAACTTTGTTAACACAGTCAATCCTTTTATTGGCCCACTTCAGCCAAATATCAGTCCGACTGCTAAGAACCTTGGAGTCATCTTCGATCAACACTTAAATTTCAACCATCATGTCACTAAACTTGTCCAGTCCTGCTTCCTCCAGTTAAGAAACATTACCAAAATTAGACACATGTTATCTCTCTCAGATCTTGAACGCCTAATTCATACCTTCATTTTCTCTAGATTAGACTACTGTAACTCCCTCTACTCATGCCTCAGTCAAGCTGCCCTGAACCGGTTACAGCTGGTTCAGAATGCAGCTGCCAGGTTATTAACCAGAACAAACCGTAGGTCCCACATCACCCCTGTCCTTGCATCTCTTCACTGGCTCCCTGTAAAATTCAGAATTCAATTCAAGATCCTCCTGTTTACTTTTAAAGCCCTGCATGACCTCGCCCCTAATTATATTTCAGAACTCATTGTTCCTTATTCCACCTCTCGACCACTCCGCTCCTCAAACCTCGGCCTTTTATCCGTTCCATCGTCCAACCTTAGAACTAAAGGCGACCGTGCCTTTTCTGTTTTAGCCCCAACCCTCTGGAATCAACTCCCCCAATCTGTTAGATCTGCTCAATCTTTGGGCTGTTTTAAGCAATTTCTAAAAACTCATCTTTATAGGCAAGCCTTTTTATAAATATTTTCTTTGATCATTTTGTTTTTGCTCTTTATCATTGTACTGTATTATGTTGTATTTTACTGTTTACTTTGTCCATGTGTAAAGCACTTTGTAACCTTGTGTTTTAAAAGGTGCTATATAAATAAAGAGTTACTTACTTACTTACTTACTTACTTATAGGCTAATTACGGGGTACCACACTGTACTTACAGGGTAACTACGGGGTTTAAGGAGTGTAGTTAGAGTATAACAACGGGGTTTAAGGAGTGTAGTTAGAGTATAACAACGGGGTTTAAGGAGTCTAGTTAGAGTATAACAACGGGGTTTAAGGAGTGTAGTTAGAGTATAACAACGGGGTTTAAGGAGTGTAGTTAGAGTATAACAACGGGGTTTAAGGAGTCTAGTTAGAGTATAACAACGGGGTTTAAGGAGTGTAGTTATAGTATAACTACGGGGTTTAAGGAGTGTAGTTATGGTATAACAACAGGGTTTAAGGAGTGTAGTTAGAGTATAACAACGGGGTTTAAGGAGAGTAGTTAGAGTATAACAACGGGGTTTAAGGAGTGTAGTTATAGTCTAACTACGGGGTTTAAGGAGTGAAAAAATACTTTAACTAGAGGGTAACAAGATCTGTACTTAAAGTCTAACTACGGGGTCGCGGGCTGTATTATGAAGCAGGGGACAAATGTTTGTACTTATAGGCTAATTACGGGGTACCACACTGTACTTACAGGGTAACTACGGGGTTTAAGGAGTGTAGTTATAGTCTAACTACGGGGTTTAAGGAGTGTAGTTAGAGTATAACAACGGGGTTTAAGGAGTGTAGTTAGAGTATAACAATGGGGTTTAAGGAGTGTAGTTAGAGTATAACAACGGGGTTTAAGGAGTCTAGTTAGAGTATAACAACGGGGTTTAAGGAGTGTAGTTATAACAACGGGGTTTAAGGAGTGTAGTTCGAGTATAACAACGGGGTTTAAGGAGTGTAGTTAGAGTATAACAACGGGGTTTAAGGAGTGTAGTTAGAGTATAACAACGGGGTTTAAGGAGTCTAGTTAGAGTATAACAACGGGGTTTAAGGAGTGTAGTTAGAGTATAACAACGGGGTTTAAGGAGTCTAGTTAGAGTATAACAACACTCCTTAAACCCCGTTGTTAGACTATAACTACACTCATTAAACCCTGTTGTTATACTCTAACTAGACTCATTAAACCCCGTTGTTATACTCTAACTACACTCCTTAAACCCCGTTGTTATACTCTAACTACACTCCTTAAACCCTGTTGTTATACTCTAACTAGACTCATTAAACCCCGTTGTTATACTCTAACTACTCTCCTTAAACCCCGTTGTTATACTCTAACTAGACTCCTTAAACCCCGTTGTTATACTCTAACTACACTCCTTAAACCCCATTGTTATACTCTAACTACACTCCTTAAACCCCGTTGTTATACTCTAACTACACTCCTTAAACCCCGTTGTTATACTATAACAACACTCCTTAAACCCCGTAGTTAGACTATAACTACAGCCCTAAACCCCGTTGTTATACTATAACTACACTCCTTAAACCCCGTAGTTAGACTATAAGTACAGATCTTATAATTCACTCCTTAAACCCCGTAGTTAGACTATAACTACAGCCCTAAACCCCGTTGTTATACTATAACTACATGCTTATTTGCGGGCTGTATTCTAAAGCGTTACCGAATTAATCAACCAGTGTGTTGAATGAAGCAGAAATAATTGAATACTTGAGAAAGGATTTCATCAACACAACATAGGCCTATCATATTCCAAACCAGGTTTCACCCAATCAGATTCCAGAACGAGGTGGAGGAGGGTTTTTGGTGTGCAAGAGAGTAGTTCCACAAGCATTTCTATGATAGGTGACTATGGAAGAAAGTAAAAGATGGGCAGAGGAGGGTCAATGACCTGTGGCCGGAGAGACAGGTAGCTCATGTTAACTTGCCAATACTTGCTCGATACAGGAAGTCAGAATATAATGTAGGGTTTCCCAATGTTTTTTGGCTTGGGACCCCACTTTGACATCATAAAACTCTAGGGACCCCAGACATTCAAAACACAGACGGCTTTTTGCTCAAATTAATTTAATAGTTTGTAATACTATGTTGCAAGTAAATGTTCATTTTAGACCACATTTAGGCTCTTCATGTATATTATTGTGATTGAGAGAGAGGCTTGTATGAACACAGTCCTTTCCATGACATTATTACTGACTGGGTGACTGACCCTAAACAATTGTAATGTAACCCCACTCCTGGTACCATGTAATGTTTCTTATATAGAATAAAGAAACCTGGGTTCAGAGTTGTGGATTTATTCATAACAGCACACAGGTACACAGACAGACATGCAGCCTGCCTCCTAATTATCTAGCACACCTGTGTGAGTAGGTCTTCTTCATTATGTAGGGTAGAAGCATGGGTAGGAAGGTTCTGCCCTCTGATGGAGTATTCCTATCACTACAAACAATGATGTGTAGCCCACGTCGCATGTGAGAAAAAGTGAGCTTCCACAAACTTCAGGTTGCTTACGACTGCACGCAGATATTGCTGCAAACCCCAGGTGAAGTAGTGCTAGAGACCTTGTAAGGCAGGAGTTAAGGCTCTTAATCTGATGTACAAATCTATTTATCGACAATGTTTCTCAGAATGCCATTATGCTGCTGACTAATCCTGGTTTTAGTGCTGTGAGATACCAGTCTCATATGTGGAACGTTTTGGTATAGTGCATATTATAGTTTTATTGTGTTTTTGTGTGTTGTTAATTGTTGCATGTGTTTGTTTTTATGGACCATGTGCCCGCCCAAAAAGTTGATGATGATGGTCCAGCATGCCGGGTTAATACAGTGTTGCCCTACAGTGAATGGCTTCCAACCCAAAGACTTCGAAAACCACCAAAACGCACACAAAACCACCCAAACAAATACACTGGTCTACTATGGGAACAAGAGTGGGTCTGTTAACCCACCCAAGGCCATCGACCACCCCCCCCCCTACACACACACACACACACACACACACACACACACACACACACACACACACACACACACACACACACACACACACACCACACACAAATTATTGATGGTTAAAACAGAATAACAACATCACAACAGTCTAATCCTAATGTTAATTTAAAATTAGATATTTCTCTAAATCTGGCTTCAAATGGCCAACATTTTAGAAATGGCTAAATGGACCAATTGATAGATAAATCAATCAATCATGAGTGGATTCAGCACACTTTATCTGGGCAGATTGATTGAATCATTGCAGATCTATTCAGACCTTTGGTCGCCGCCGAATGTCGCCCCCTCAGAATTTTGGCTTGCATGACGCCCCTGCCCATGTTCCCTTGTTATTCTGCCTTGTTAGAAACAAAACCTGACAGATGATATGTCTGCTGGCCAAGCATGCCGGGTTAAAGATACGTAGTGTTGCCAGATACAGCTAATGGTTTCCAGCCCAAAGACTGTTCAAAAACCACCAAAACGCACACAAAACCGCCCAAACAAATACAGGACTATGGGAACGGTAAACCCACCGAAGCGCATCACCCCCCCCACACACACACACACACACACACACACACACTATCCACCCGAAACCAGCCCAATTGGGCTGAAAACACATTCTTCTTTGCCCCTCCTTTGATACTTCCTTTGTCCCAAGCCCCCCCCAAACAGGAATGTAGGTGATGCTGCTGTGAGCACAAACATTGTTCCTTGATGGATCAAGCTCAGTCAGAGCAGTAGGCCTGTAGTGTACGTAACGTACTGTATGTCAAGAACAATGTCTGTTGTGGAATATTTGGCTTTCTTCTCCTCCCCTAGTCCCACCAGCCTGTTGATGTCTGCTGTGTTCCTGCTGGTCCTCTACCTCTTCTCCTCCAGCTTCAGCTCCCAGGAAAAGAGGAAGGAGCCTCCAGGACCCAAACCTCTTCCCCTGCTTGGTAACCTGTTGGAGCTGGATCTCAAGAGACCCTACCACACCCTGTGTGAGGTGAGTTTGTGACCATCTGTTTTCAGTTTGTGTTCAGTTTAATAATTTGATTCAATGTTTTTTGAATAGTATTTTCTTTATTAGTATTTCCTTATATTTTCTGTGTAGTCCTAAGTGACATTTTTTGCTTGCTAGTTGTGTCTGTTTGGTAGTGGGCTTTGCCAATCTGTCTGTCATCTTGTACTTTGAGTCGAACTAGGCTACGTTCTGGATGATTTTAATCGATGATCTTAAACGGTCGGTCCTAGTCTCAGAGAAGGCAAGGTGACGATATGTTATCCATATCTGGAAATGAACTGAAAAGGAGTGACCCACTGTAGGCTACGTTTACATCTTTTTCCAGCGATGTTTCAGCATAAACTGTTCATCAGGCACCACGCTCAGGACCCGTAACACCTACAATATCATTGCTGTTACCGGCCCGCACTAGCCCACCTCCACTCATTTCAGATGCACCCTAATTAATTTTGCTCTGGAACCGGGCCTGTCACCATGTTGCAAATTATTAGAAAGTCAAAGGATGTGACAGACTGTGGTTTATGAAAGACTGCATAGAATTCTTACAATAAGCACACAGCAGTATGTAAAGGTTTAGATTATGAGCTGCGTATGTCGAGGGGAAACTAACATGGGACGGGAGAAATGAGCGATGAGGAGGATATGGGAATGAAGACGAGGATCCTAACTTTATGAAAAAAGTGAGTACAGTATCTGACTGCATGATTGATTTTTCCAGCTTTCAAAGAAATATGGATGTATATTCACGGTGTACTTTGGACCCAATAAAGTGGTGGTCCTGGCAGGATACAAGGCAGTCAAGCAGGCTCTGGTCAACCATGCTGAGGAGTTTGGCGACAGATGCACCACCCCTATTTTTCATGACATCAATCAAGGACATGGTATGGATGGACTTCCATGACAAAACCTTTAGCATTAGCACTGTCTATAAAGAGGTATAATAAAGACATAAATAATAGCAATGAACATCTATACAAACATCATCATCATCAACAAGTTCTGTTTGGTTTGTTTCACCTGTTTTCAAATAATTTTTCAAGTCATTTGTTGCAGCGTTCTATCTTTTAATGTATAGCTTGTTTTATCTGTGATCATCTCTGATTTCTGCAGGAATTATCTTTGCCAATGGAGATTCCTGGAAAGAGATGAGACGATTTGCCCTGACTAACCTGAGAGACTTTGGGATGGGCAAGAGAGCAGCTGAGGAGAAAATCATAGAGGAATGCCACCATCTGATCCAAGTGTTTGCAGAGCATGAAGGTATGGAGTGACATATCTCAATGTAAGATGCTCTTTGGTATTGTTTGTCTTGTATTCCAGTCTTTACACTTTCATTGTTTCCCACTGCTGTTTTCACAGGGAATGCATTTGACACAACATGTGCAGTGAATTATGCTACATCCAATATCATCTCATCCATTGTGTATGGTAGCAGATTTGAATACGCTGACCCTCGATTCAAATGCATGGTGAATAGGGCCAATGAGAACATACGTATTTTAGGTTCTGCTCCAATACAGGTAAGCATAATCTTTGCTTATTGACTTGATGTTGTTTTTAAAAGTTAATTAAGTAGAAATCAACTTAATTCCTACACAGGCATTTCATTATTGGGTGGATTTTAGACCATGAAAAACTGCTATGAATGAGGAGCAGAGACTTTGTACTGTACTGACATCGTCATAGTTAGGGTTAGGATTGAGCACGATAAAGATTTTGTCAACAATCGTGAATTTACGGCATGGAATTCTTTTTTATCTTTCAATGGAACTAAATTATAAAGATGGGTTGGTGTTAGGTTTACATTCTCACAAATAATTCTAATCTCTGTAATCTGTACTCTTGTGTGGCAGTTGTACAACAACTTTCCTTGGCTGGGCAATTGGATAAAGAGCCAGAAGCAGATATTAAAAAATGTTGAAAATAATATTTTGGATGTCAGAGACTTAGTCAAGCATCTGAAAGAGACTCTGAACCCTCAGATGAGCAGGGGATTTGTAGACTCTTTTCTGATCTGTAAGCAGAAAGACGAGGTATGACAAACACCTTTTGATATCTTTCATACAAGAAATATGTATGTACAGACATGCTCATATACTGTACAGCAATGCTGCATACATGTCTAGTTTATGATATGTGGGTGTGCTTTCCTCTCAGGACTCCTGCATCATGGACTCTCACTACCATGAGAAGAACCTCATATTCACAGTGTCCAACCTGTTTGCAGCTGGTACAGATACCACAGGCACTACATTGAGATGGGGTTTGCTGCTCATGGCCAAATATCCACGGGTACAGGGTAAGAACAATGTGCAGCAGCGGGGCAAACGGGCACTGCACTGGTTAAAAATAGAGTTACAGATAGGATAGCCCAACATTACAGCAGTACTATTAGATACTACATAACGAAAAGAGTATCGCTGCTTTCTATTGTAGAAGCTCTAAGAATAATAATGAAAACAGAGAATTGGTTGATAATCCGATTTGTTCTAGAACATTGGTTCCCAAACGGTGGTTAAAAAGAAAATGCAATTCCAGCGCGGGCCACACGAGGGCTGCTATTTGGGAAACCCTGACCTAAGGTATGGATTGGTACATGCTATGTCAGGAAGGTGGCAAAATGTTGAGGGATTTTTTTTTTCAACGTGTGTCGCGTGTAGCAGACGCAGGCAAATGTAATTGTATTTCCTACTTTGTGTGTTCAGACCAGGTGCTGGAGGAGCTGATCAGGGTGGTAGGAAGTCGCCAGGTCCGGGTGGAGGACAGGAAGAACCTGCCCTACACTGATGCTGTCATCCATGAGACTCAGAGACTGGCCAACATCGTCCCCATTGCTATTCCTCACGTCACCAGCCGAGACGTCACCTTCCAGGGCTACTTCATCAGGAAGGTCAGATGAAATACATAATAATAATGTATTCAGCAAAACTGATCATGTTAAAATTAAAGTTAAAAAACATCCCTTGAAAAGGTGACTGCATTTCCTTTTTGATAATAATAAATATTCTTAGTCAGCCTCTCATATTTTGTCATGACAGGGGACAACTGTGTATCCTTTGCTGATGTCTGTCCTTCATGATGAGGGTGAATGGGAGAGCCCACACACGTTCAACCCGGGACATTTCTTAAATGAGCATGGGAAATTTGTGACAAAAGATGCATTCATGCCGTTCTCTGCAGGTACGATATATCATTTCTGTAAACATTGAAATCTTCCTTTGCATTTGACATGAAAATTTGTCCAATTCATGTATTTTTTCTACATTTCTAAATCCAGATTTGTCATTATGGCACCTTGTTATGACACCTCCTGAATTCACAGGTCGCAGGGCTTGTCCCGGAGAGAGTCTGGCCAAGATGGAGCACTTCCTCTTCTTCACCTCTCTCCTCCAGCACTTTCGTTTCTCTCCTCCACCTGGAGTTACAGAGGATGAGCTGGATCTGACACCAGCTGTTGGCTTCACCCTGAGCCCTTCACCTCATCAGCTGTGTGCTGTCAGTTGCCAGTGAGGAAGAACACTGGAGCGTTTGATTGTTTTGGTGTCCGTTTACGACGGTGCCAAGTTCACCATAGTGCCAATGTCATCAAATGCAGGTGAGTCAGTCATGGAGGAGACACTTCACCCCTCTCAAGGCCCTGACACACCGGGCCAAACGATCGGCCATCATTCCGTGTCGGTCCATCGTCGAGCATCTGTGTCCCTAATTTTTGCGGCGTGTCCTGCACTGTTGGCACGAGTCAGCCTTTTCTGGCCGATTCAGCATGTTCAATCGACGTCTGAGATGAGCCTAGTTCAATCATTTCTATAGCCTAATACAAAAGCAACTTGAGATAACTCTTGTTGTGATTTGGAGCTATATAAATATAAAATTGATTGATTGATTGAAATACCATTTCTAGAATAATTCAGTCATTTCAACTATTTCCAACTAATAACTGTGCTTACATTGTTTCTAATAACTCAGTCATATACTGTAGTACTAGTAACAGCTATAGTGCTTTCCCCCGGACGGTGCCAGCTGCTGTATGCTCTAGGCACAGAACGTACGTGGTAGTTGATCGTCGACTGTAGTCTTCACGGTGAGTTCAAGTGTAACCTTTAGGCCCCGACACAGGCGATGTGAGGCAATGCAACAGTCAGCCTTCATTGCTACTATTTATTTGACGTTGGTTTGATGTGTCTGGGCTTTCAGAGTCCTCTACTCACCCTTATATTGGGCAGTGGTTTCATTACCTGCACATCCACCAATGGGATTTACATGCAGAGATGTCATTGTGGTCTAAACCCTATGTAGGAAAAACCAGCAGATGCCTGAAGATCAAGGATCAAAGATGAAGGAACACCACAGCAGACAACATAAGTCATCTTGTAGTTTATTTCAAATCAGGCCAGATGGCCGGTCGGTTTCCTTAGAGGTTTTGAGACAGAATGTACAGGATTGAGGACGCTGCCAGAATCCTGCTAAGAGAAGCGCTGTGCATGTATAAATTGGGGGCGTGGTGAATCTCTTTACAAAACTATTTTTAGCAAAACTATTTTATATGTATCTGAGGACATCCAAATTCTGGTGAATAACGAAGAGATCATGATGCTGATTCATTCAAGTGTGTTTTCCTCTTTCTATCCCAGTGAATGATGTGCTCTGGTACTGATACTGTATGTTTTGAGAATTGATATGTGTGATATGAACCCACAGCATTTTTCTTGCTTAATGAGTATTGTATTATTATTATTAGTACTAGTAGTAGTATTTCTGGTACAATGAGATGTATTTTTCTATTTCATTTGATGTCATTGTATGTTATTGATTGAGCTATATTATTGATTGATTATATTTATTGAATTTTATAATGCGGTATGATGTACTGTACTGTACTGTCTGCTGCAGTGTCGCTGGAACTAGGGGTGCTTAGGCCGGGGCTGCAGCACCCCCTCCTGGTGGGGAGCTGTAATTTCAAGGCTAAAACAATTCAATAAACTATATTTGTTTTCCATTTCTATTGTTCTATTTCTCTATTTTAATATTGAAATGTGTTTATTATAATACCAATAAGTAAATAAATAATAATGCAAAATTAAACAATTTCTGGCTGTGATGTGACGTCATCATATAGACTTTGGGTGCGTTCGTAAATCCACTGACGCTCTACACTGAAATGAGAGTGCGAAGGTACGGTACATTACAACGACGCTCTCAATTTACGAACGGTCCAGTGTGCTCTTTGGGCGCTCGGAGTGCTATTTCCGAACGCACCCATCATCTCAGCACCCCCAACTCTAATGACCGTCCCTGGTCGGCCGCGCTGTCGCAGCCTCCAGTAACAAGAAACCGGACCATGGTGTATGAGCTCAAAGAAACCAGACCATGGTGTATGAGTTCAAACAGCATGCTGTTGTTGGGGCTTCTGACTGGCCTGTAAAATGATCCTCATCACACTGATGGTTAGGGATTATCAGGAACCTGCTTGACATGTTCCCCCTCCTTTAGCCAGTAATGATATATTTAGACTTCTAAACACACATTATGTGCCTTTATGTAGGCCTGTATTCACTATTTAGAAAAACAATAGCTTTAAAATACTTGCCAGATTGTGTGCTGAAATCTACCATAATTACAAAGGAGGTGTGTGGGGTGTGATTTGATGTGACGCTATGCTATTGGTTAAATGAGACCAGGTGGCAAACAGCTGATTATTCAATTGAAGCCTGGAAGTTGACAGGCTCATTTTGAGCGTGCATGCAGATATGATGGTGTGATTAAATGAGAGGTGAACTATGGAAGCATAAAAGTCTTCTTGATTGAACCTTTGTGAACTACATTTTCACCCAATCAGATTCTAGAAAGGCACATGCACACACACACACACACACACACGCGCACACACACACATACACGCGCACACCTATTTGTTTAGAGATCATAATATGTACAGGTGAAAGCCAAAACGAGTCCAACCAGGTACAAAGCCAATCCTTTCTGGTCCTGTACCAGAAAGGGTTGTGACTTTCTTTGTCTCAACCCTCTAACCCTCCCTTTAGGAATAATGTCACGGTGATGCTGCTGCGAACACAAACAACGTTGTTCCTTGATGGATCAAGCTCAGTCAGAGCAGTAGGCCTGTAGTGTATGTCAAGAACAATGTATCTTGTGGAAGATTTGGCTTTCTTCCCCTCCCGTAGTCCCACCAGCCTGTTGATGTCTGCTGTGTTCCTGCTGGTCCTCTACCACTTCTCCTCCAGCTTCAGCTCCCAGGAAAAGAGGAAGGAGCCTCCAGGACCCAAACCTCTTCCCCTGCTTGGTAACCTGTTGCAGCTGGATCTCAAGAGACCCTACCACACCTTGTGTGAGGTGAGTTTGTGACCATCTGTTTTCAGTTTGTGTTCAGTTTAATAATTTGCACCCAGTTTGAAATTTGAATAATAATCAGCGTGTTAGGCCTAGGCGTCCGACGCTACAGCCCTGCATGTTTTTTGAATAGTATTTTCTTTATTAGTATTTCCTTATATTTTCTGTGTAGTCCTAAGTGAAATGTTTTGCTTGCTTGTTGTGTCTGTTTGGTAGTGGGCTTTGCCAATCTGTCTGTCATCTTGTACTTTGAGTCGAACTAGGCTACGTTCTGGATGATTTTAATCGATGATCTTAAACGGTCGGTCCTAGCCTCAGAGAAGGCAAGGTGATGATATGTTATCCATATCTGGAAAGGAACTGAAAAGGAGTGACCCACTGTAGGCTACGTTTACATCTTTTTCCAGCGATGTTTCAGCATAACCTGTTCATCAGGCACTACGCTCAGGACCCGTAACACCTACAATATCATTGCTGTTACCGGCCCGCACTAGCCCACCTCACCATGTCACCATGTTGCAAATGATTAGAAAGTCAAAGGATGTGACAGACCGTGGTTTATGAAAGACTGCATAGAATTCTTACAATAAGCACACAGCAGTATGTACTGTAAAGGTTTAGATTATGAGCTGCGTATGTCGAGGGGAAACCAACGTGGGACGGTAGAAATGAGCGATGAGCTGATCACCATCGTGAAGTCTGCAGACGACACAGCAGTTGTGGGGCTGACCTCGAATGGCGATGAGACTACCTACAGGAAGGAGGTAGATGCCCTGGAACAGTGGTGCCAGGTCAACCACGTCTCCCTGAACGTCTCCAAGACCAAGGAGGTCATTGTGGATTACAGGAAGGGGAGGGATACTCACCCCCCAGTGACAGTCACCATCAACGGCACAGTGGTGGAAAGGGTGGAAAGCTTCAAGTACCTCGGAGTCAACATCCACCAGGACCTGACGTGGACCAGCCACACCGCCACCATCGTCAAAAAGGCCCAACAGCGACTACACGGACTCAGACTCCTAAAGAAATTTGGCCTGAGGCCCAAAATCCTCAGGGACTTCTACAGAGGCACCATCGAAAGCCTGCTGCTGAGCGGCTGTTTCTCCACCTGGTACGGGAACTGTACCACCATGGACCGCAAGGCGCTGAGAAGGGTGAGGCGCGCGGCCCAGCATGTGACAGGATGTGAGCTGCCAAAACAGCAGGAACTGTACAATCAGCGGCGCCTCAGGAGGTCCTGGAAGATCATCAAGGACACGAACCACCCGCAGAACAGCCTGTTCTCCCTGTTGCCCTCAGGGAGAAGATACAGGCTCTTCCAGTTTCTTCCCACAGGCCACGACCTCAATAAATAAACCTTCTATAAACCCGGATTATTGACATTTGCACACCTCCCTGCACACCTGGATACATTTTTAATATACATTCCATCTCATTCTATTTACTATTTAATACCCTTACTACCTATTTATTACCCTTTGTATTTTAGTGTTGCCACAAATGCCTTACTAGTTAACTATATTGTCCTATTGCTGCTCTGATTTTGCACCTATTTAAAACTGCACCTTGTCTAGTAATGTATAAAGCAGACATGGGCATTTTGGGGCCCGAGGGCCAGAACCGGCCCTCATGATGGTTCTGCCTGACGTCATTGCTAGCTGAAGTTATTCAAGTATCTCCCCATTACTATACGTACCGGTATACTAAAATAACAGCATTCAGTTGCTTAATCAGTATCTGCTCCACTGTCTTGCTTTTTCCCCACAGCCTCTTTTTTCTCTTTAGTTTTGACATCCAGGTGCAGTAATTTCTTCATTTGCTTCATCCAGAATACATGAATCATGCAAGTTTGACGGGAATGGTTCTCGTACATTCTCTTGAATTGAAAGTGAAAGTGAATGACCGTAAATCATTTCTGTCAAACGTGCATGATTCACGTACATTCTCTTGAATGATTCACTTTCAATTCAAGACATACAGTATGTGTATCATGTAAGTTTGATGGGAATGACATGGGGCCCCTTTAGGGAGGTTTCTTACCTAGGTCATTCCAAATTGGCCCTCGGGGTCCCCTAACGCAGAGGTTCTCAAGTGTTTTTCAGCCAAGGACCCCTTACAAGATAGAAAATATCCCGGGGATTCCCTCATTCTCATTTGTGATTTTGGGCTAATGTGCTTGACTTGTAAATTGATAGGTTTGTTACGTTAGAATGTAGTCCATGAACCATTTTAGATTTAAAGCATACATTTTTTTCATTGAACTATGAAGTTTTTGCAACAACAATAAAAAGTTTTTATTTCCCTGAAAACTTTTTGCGGACCCCCTTGCAATGTGCCACGGACCCCTGGGGGTCCCCGGACACCCATTTGAGAACCAATGCCCTAACGGACTGGGGCCACAAGCAGTTGCCTGCCTTGCCTGTTCACAAGCTGTGCCTCTGATTTATTCTCATGTATGAGAAGACCCAAGTAATGTAATAATATATACATTTTTGTGTGTGTGTGTGTGTGTGTGTGTGTGTGTGTGTGTGTGTGTGTGTGTCTGTCTGTCTGTCTGTCTGTCTGTGTGTGTGCATATACATATACGGTATATAAATTATACACACACACACACACACACACACACACACACACACACACACACACACACACACACACACACACACACACACACACACACACACACATATGACATATGGGTTTAGATATACAGTATATAAGTTTAGATTATGATAAAAGTATGTATGTATATATATATGTGTGTGTGTGTGTGTGTATATATATATATATATATATATAGGTTTAGATTATGAAAAAAGTTAGTACAGTATCTGACTGCATGATTGATTTTTCCAGCTTTCAAAGAAATATGGATGTGTATTCACGGTGTACTTTGGACCCAATAAAGTGGTGGTCCTGGCAGGATACAAGGCAGTGAAGCAGGCTCTGGTCAACCATGCTGAGGAGTTTGGGGACAGATGCACCACCCCTATTTTTCATGACATCAGTCAAGGACATGGTATGGATGGACTTCCATGACAAAACTTTTAGCATTAGCACTGTCTATAAAGAGGTATAATAAAGACATAAATAATAGCAATGAACATCTATACCAACATCATCATCAACAACAAGTTCTGTTTGGTTTGTTTCACCTGTTTTCAAATAATTTTTCAAGTCATTTGTTGCAGCGTTCTATGTTTTAGACATTCAAATTTAATGTATAGCTTGTTTTATCTGTGATCATCTCTGATTTCTGCAGGAATTACCTTTGCCAATGGAGATTCCTGGAAAGAGATGAGACGATTTGCCCTGACTAACCTGAGAGACTTTGGGATGGGCAAGAGAGCAGCTGAGGAGAAAATCATAGAGGAATGCCACCATCTGATCCAAGTGTTTGCAGAGCATGAAGGTATGGAGTGACATATCTCAATGTAAGATGCTCTTTGGTATTGTTTGTCTTGTATTCCAGTCTTTACACTTTCATTGTTTCCCACTGCTGTTTTCACAGGGAATGCATTTGACACAACATGTGCATTGAATTATGCTACATCCAATATCATCTCATCCATTGTGTATGGTAGCAGATTTGAATATGCTGACCCCCGATTCAAATGCATGGTGAATAGGGTCAATGAGAACATACGTATTTCAGGTTCTGCTCCAATACAGGTAAGCATAATCTTTGCTTATTGACTTGATGTTGTTTTTAAAAGTTAATTAACTAGAAATCAACTTAATTCCTACACAGGCATTTCATTATTGGGTGGATTTTAGATCATGAAAAACTGCTATGAATGAGGAACAGAGACTTTGTACTGTACTGACATCGTCATAGTTAGGGTTAGGATTGAGCACGATAAAGATTTTGTCAACAATCATGAATTTACAGCATGGAATTTTTTAAGTCTTTCAATGGAACTAAATTATAAAAATGGGTTGGTGTTAGGTTTACATTCTCACTCATAATTCTAATCTCTGTAATCTGTATTCTTGTGTGGCAGTTGTACAACACCTTTCCTTGGCTGGGCAATTGGATAAAGAGCCGGAAGCTGATATTAAAAAATGTTGAAAATAATATTTTGGATATCAGAGACTTAGTCAAGCATCTGAAAGAGACTCTGAACCCTCAGATGTGCAGGGGATTTGTAGACTCTTTTCTGATCCGTAAGCAGAAAGACGAGGTATGACAAACACCTTTTGATATCTTTCATACAAGAAATATGTATGTACAGAAATGCTCATAGACTGTACAGCAATGCTGCATACATGTCTAGTTTATATGTGGGTGTGCTTTCCTCTCAGGACTCCTGCATCATGGACTCTCACTACCATGAGAAGAACCTCATATTCACAGTGTCCAACCTGTTTGCAGCTGGTACAGAGACCACAGGCACTACATTGAGATGGGGTTTGCTGCTCATGGCCAAATATCCACGGGTACAGGGTAAGAACAGTGTGCAGCAGCGGGGCGAACGGGCACTGCACTAGTTAAAAATAGTGTTACAGATAGGATAGGCCAACATTACAGCAGTACTAGAGACTACATTACGAAAAGAGTATCGAGTATGGATTGTTACCTGCTATGCAGGAAGGTGGCTAAATTTGGGTGAGGGGAAAAACATTTTCAGTGTGTGTGTGTGTGTGTGTGTGTGTGCGCGTGCTGTGCGTAGCAGACACAGGCAAATGTAATTGTATTTCCTACTTTGTGTGTTCAGACCAGGTCCTGGAGGAGGTGAGCAGGGTGGTAGGAAGTCGCCAGGTCCGGGTGGAGGACAGGAAGAACCTGCCCTACACTGATGCTGTCATCCATGAGACTCAGAGACTGGCCAACATCGCCCCCATTTCTCTTCCTCACATCACCAGCCGAGACGTCACCTTCCAGGGCTACTTCATCAGGAAGGTCAGATGAAATACATAATAATAATGTATTCAGCAAAACTGATCATGTTAAAATGAACATCCCTTGAAAAGGTGCCTGCATTTCCTTTTTGATAATAATAAATATTCTTAGTCAGCCTCTCATATTTTGTCATGACAGGGGACAACTGTGTATCCTTTGCTGTTGTCTGTCCTTCATGATGAGGGTGAATGGGAGAGCCCACACACGTTCAACCCGGGACATTTCTTAAATGAGCATGGGAAATTTGTGACAAGAGATGCATTGATGCCATTCTCTGCAGGTACGATATATCATTTCTGTAAACATTGAAATCTTCCTTTGCATATGACATGAAAATTTGTCCAATTCATGTATTTTTTTTTATATTTCTAAATCCAGATTTCTTATTGTTATGGCACCTTGTTATGACACCTCCTGAATTCACAGGTCGCAGGGCTTGTCCCGGAGAGAGTCTGGCCAAGATGGAGCTCTTCCTCTTCTTCACCTCTCTCCTCCAGCGCTTTCGTTTCTCTCCTCCACCTGGAGTTACAGAGGATGAGCTGGATCTGACACCAGCTGTTGGCTTCACCCTGGGCCCTTCACCTCATCAGCTGTGTGCTGTCAGTCGCCAGTGAGGAAAAGCACGTCCGGAGGAGAGTCTAGCCAGGATGAAGCTCAACGTCGTCTTCACCTTCCTGGTGTCATAGTATCAACTTGACCTGACACCGGTTCTGTGCTTCATATCTTAACCCCTGCAACACATCCATTGTGTGGTGTCAGATGTCTCTGAGGAGAACGACTTGAACCTATAATCAATTACCTTTGCAATGAGTCTGCAATACATATTCTATAGCCATGGCCCAAATTATTTGTGAATGTTGAATTCTCTGAGCTTTAAGAGCATCTTTGTATTGGTGAGACTACTTTGTGAAGTCATACAATGATTCTAAAGTTTATGCTTTTTCTGTTGGGCTTCTGACGGGCCAGTAAAACGATCCTCATCACACTGATGGTTAAGGGATTATCAGGAACCTGCTTGACATGTTCCCACTCCGTTAGCCCGTAATTATATATTTAGAGTTGTACTCTGGACTGTTCTAATGACCACATTATGAGTCTTTATGTATTTTCACAATTTAGGATAAAAAGCTTGAAATGCTTTCCAGATTGTGTACTGAAATCTATTGGAATTAATCAACCGGTGTGTTGAATGAAGCAGAAATAATTGAATACTTGAGAAAGGATTTCATCAACACAACATAGGCCTATCATATTCCAAACCAGGTTTCACCCAATCAGATTCCAGAACGAGGTGGAGGAGGGTTTTTGGTGTGCAAGAGAGTAGTTTCACAAGCATTTCTATGATGGGTGACTATGGAAGAAAGTAAAAGATGGGCAGAGGATTGTCAATGACCTGTGGCCGGAGAGACAGGTAGCTCATGTTAACTTGCCAATACTTGCTCGATACAGGAAGTCAGAATATAATGTAGGGTTTCCCAATGTTTTTTGGCATGGGACCCCACTTTGACATCATAAAACTCTAGGGACCCCAGACATTCAAAACACAGATGGCTTTTTGCTCAAATTAATGTAATAGTTTGTAATACTATGTTGCAAGTAAATGTTCATTTTAGACCACATTTAGGCTATTCATGTATATTATTGTGATTGAGAGAGGCTTGAATGTATGAACACAGTCCTTTCCCAAGGCCAGATTAAAGGACGGCTTTTCAATGGGGAATATGAATATATATTAAATCTCACGCCCCTAAGGTTTTCGAATCCGTTGAAATTTTTGAAATTGGTTGTTTACAGCCAGAGATATCAACCATCTCTCACATTATTTCCATGACGCTCTGACGCAAAACGCGTCGGGGTGACAAGTCCAGCCTTGCGGAAGTCGAGCACCTATGAACTACACTACTTGTGGGCCTGTGCTGCCATGGTCCCTCCTCTAGAGGTCCTCCACGCCCCTTCAGAGGTCTTGAACAAAAACAAAAGGCAGCCATCTTTTTCAACCGCATAGCCTATGGTAGCTAATATTAGCTTTCCATAGTTCCTTGCAAAGAGACCATATCTCGGGAACGGAAGCACGTACCGACACGGGACTGGCGGCATTGGAAAGCTCGTCAAATTTTACATCTAGTAGTAGGTGCGTTGAAGTAAGGAAATCAACGCTGAGCAATGTACCCGTTTTTACACATTTTTACATGAAATAGTTACATCAGATGCGCGTAACTCCTTGGAAAATGCCTTAAAATGCATGAATTTTTTTTATGAAGACATCTCCCGACATATATACTTCGGTTTAAATTTGGTGCAATTTGGAGGCAATTTTATTTTCGATTTTTTCTTCTTCTCATAATGTTTTATTGTCGAAGCCTTCTTCTTCTTCTTCTTTGAGTTTTATGGCGGTTGGCAAACATATATGTGCATTACCGCCACCTACTGGAGTTTGATATCAGCCAAATGCCTGAGGGGTGGGCGTGGAATCTAAGGCCACGCGAGCCCAGTGCATTGTGGGAAATGTAGGATTTCGAGTCCCCGCACCCGCCCCTCCCCTCCACCACCCCCCCCCCCCCTTCACACACAGAGTGGATTTCTGTTGATATCTCTGGCTGTGAAGAAGCAATTTCAAAAATTTCAACGGATTCGAAAACCTTAGGGGCGTGAGATTTAATATATATTCATATTCCCCACGGGAAAGCCATCCTTTAACACCCCCCCCAGTGCCCAGGGGCACCCCCCCCCCCAAAAAAAACAATTGTCCAACTAAAATGCTGATTCTAAATATAACTGAATCGCTTTGTTTGAGCAAGCAAATCTATTTTTTTACAAGCATTTTACAAAATGTCTATGGAAAAAATGAATGGCTGACCAGTCACCACCAGGGACACTGGAACTGTTTTTAAAGCGGGACTTACCCCTCCAGATTTCCTGCAAAACGGCTCTCCACTCGATCCGAAAACCCCGCAGGCAAGATGGCCGCCCACACTCCCCTCCTTACCTGGCAGAATTCCTCCCCCACAAACTAACATATCTTGGCCAATAAGTATGTAACATACAAAATAATACAACCCGTAATATCTTAATTTTATGTAGAATGCAGAGGACATGTAACTGTTTAGTTAAACTTGCATTCCAGGAATATTGTGCTCTAAAGATGACGTTAGTGGCTCGAGACTGTTTCGTCCTGAAACCCACACGCTTTGCGGTGGTGGTTTTAGCCTAACCTTTGTGGGATTCGAGGCGTAACCTATGTGGGTTTTAGCGTAACCTATGTGGGATTCGAGGTGTAACCTATGTGGGGTTTGGCGTAACCTATGTGGGATTTGAAATAACGCATCCGAGATAGAAAACGTTATGAATATAGCCACGTTATAAACAACAAACTAATGCTGGTGATCCGTATGGAAACAGTGTTACTCGAAATGGTTAAAAGTTCTATCAATTTGGTCATTTAGTGGTGTTTTACTGCTATGTAACATAACTAACTAGCGGCTAACATTAGCCACTGTAGGCATTACCCATGGATGTTAAAGGGCTTGCGCCGTGTGAACTACAGTAATAATCAATGGGGGAATTTTTTTTTCACATGAGTGGGGCACGTGCTAAACCCACCGTGACGTCACGATGTACCAAATATCCCATTCATTTGAGGGCACAAAAAAACCCATAGAAGGAACGTATGCTGCTGAAAATGATACAAATGGTACAATGGTAACAGTTTGGTCTCAAATGTGGAAATTTTTACCAGAATTCTTCACACCACCCCCAAAGTCATATATATTGGTTAAAAGCTGAAAAAAAGTGTTTTGGGCGTAAGTTACACTTTAAGTAGGGGGTGCTGCAAGGAAGGGACTGTCTGAAAAATTTACTTTATTTTTAACTTTTGGATGTTTTTTATCCTATCCTATTGTATTCTATTTGCACGCTATTGGTATTGTTATTTTTTTTTTTACTGGGAGTAGCATACTCACAAGTCTGTCAGGCTGCAGTAGTGTCGTTAAGTGAAGTTAACACGTTCACTGCCGTGGACGAGATATCTCGTCAAGCAGAAACCAGCGGTTGACTGCCGTGGACGAGATATCTCGTCAAAAAAAAAAAAAAAAATTTGACGGTGGGACGTGGATCTAACCCTTTTACATCTCCTATAAAAATATGGGAGCCACCGAACGTGTACAACCCATTCTACCGACCCACTAAGTGGCGACAGTGCTCTCCAGACTAGAAAAAGCCGAGCCAAAACTGCAGGGGAAAGCGCGAGGAAACCATTTTCATACTGTAGAATGGTTTGGCGAAAGCGCTTTCGCGCTGGCGCACAACGGTGGCGCACAACGGTGGGGGGTTCCAAAAATAGACTGGGTGCAACACACTTTGAAACACGCAGCATAAATAAGCCCAGAATCGCAAAAGC
Organism: Poromitra crassiceps; assembly: GCF_964638095.1. Taxonomy (NCBI): domain Eukaryota; kingdom Metazoa; phylum Chordata; class Actinopteri; order Beryciformes; family Melamphaidae; genus Poromitra; species Poromitra crassiceps. The sequence continues at coordinate 14,535,531 of NC_139644.1, forward strand.
TTCATCAAATCTCTCAACCGAAACCCCAAGAAACGAGCGAGCCCATCCAGACTCGCCCGACGAGGGGCAGCCAGGCAGCACAGACAGCAGAAACTCGCTTGTGACACAGCCGCTGCAGCCACGGAGGGAGGAGGAGAACACACACGGAGGGAGGAGTTTGAAGGAGAGGGGGGTTTCCTGTTGTTATGGAGGAAATTACTGTTCAAAACTATTGTTTAGATGTCTGACGTCTTACTGATGCCAAAAATAAATGGTTAAAGTGACTGTTCTATCGAATTTCACAAAAAGGCATTTATCTCAGCTTAAATTTTCAGACGCTGAAACCATGCTGTATTCAACTGCTAATGCCTACATAACTACTAACTCTACAAACTAACTCTTTTAGACAGAGAAAGCACACATTCTATTAGTTCTTTTGAGATATTTTGTGTTCACAAAATCCTAACAGAAAATAATCCTCGGCTCTTGAAAGATGAGCCAGAATCCTCAAAAAAAAACCTTGGCAGAAGCTACCTACAGTAAAAAAAAACTGTTGGCAGTGAATGTGTTAACAAGCAGCTGGGTGCGAGCCGTGGCTCTCTCTCCCTCCCCCGCTCTCATGTCTCGTCTCTCTCCCTCTCCCTCTCTGGGGCCCTTTACACGAGGACAGTCTCTGGAAGAAACGACACAATAGCGTTTCCTTCACACCTTTTCATTCACACCTTCTCCCCGTTTACATGAGCGCTGTTGAATTTTTAAAACGCCGTAATCTACATGCCAGGTCGCTAGGTGGCATTGTGATGGTCAACGGGGCGTTGCTCGTCACTCCACGGACGCTTCTGCATGACGTCATTTCGTAATCTTCTTTCTGGGTTTTAGACACGGAAGTAGATTACGGCTACCGTAGTAATTTTTAGACTTGCCAAAAAGCTGTTTTCAAGCTAAAAAAACCAAACTGTTTTAAAGTTGTAATATTCTTCGGGTGAGAACGTTACATAGATGTGACCAGTTTATCAGAATAAGCCTATTTGGAAATATTTAACGAGCAGCGAGGATCGGGAGCGCTGGCTGTGCTGACACTGTCTACTGTGTAGGCTGCAGTGAGAAAACACTGTCGATGTGCTTGCCTAACGTTAAATGCCGACCGGGTACAGCCATCGGCTCCTCGCAGCAGCAGTAACGCTATGAACATGTAACTGAAGTCGGCCGCAGTGTAGCAATGTTGCCAAGCGTGTGTTGTGTGTGCAGGCACGTCAGAGTTTCTGGGAAGACTATCGTTTCTAACCGATTACATGGAGCGCTCAGCGGGAAGCGTCACCAACAATTCCACTCTAGAGGGTGGTTTCAAAATGTGTCATTTCCTAAGCGCGAATTTGCCGTCGCCGTCTTAACGGGAGGCACTAACGATACAATAATTCCCCGTTTCCATAGGAAACCGTCCTCGTGTAAAGTGCCCCTCTGTCTCTCACGCTCTCTCTCTTTATCTCTCTTTCCCTCTCTATCTGCCTCGGTCTCTCGCGCTCTATCTCACGCAAATGCGGGACATCTAATTAATTTTTGTAGAAATAAAATAAAAAATCATCTGGCCACTAGGGGTTGCACGTGCATCCGGTGCACCAACGTATAATCGCCAGTGCACTCACTTTCATGTCACCACCTGCTCTCCCTTTAGGTCGTTTTACATTACAAAAGACAGCAACACAGGCAGAAACACTGAACTTATTTAGTATTATATTTTATTATCTTATTATTATAAACCAAACATCAAAAATAACATCACCCTCTTTGCTTTGCTCATATACTATATAGTATAGTCTTCAACTAAACCCTAAATATCACAGTATAAAACATATAAAACACATTTTAATCATATATATATTTTTTAATTGACATTACAATTCCAATATAAAACAGCAGAGGGTGCTGCAGCACCACAAGCACCCCCACTTCCCACGCCCCTGGTCACCACTTGCCCACAGGCATCCAATGACACTAAATCATGAGACTTGGGGCTCTATCGTCCCACCGGCCTTATATTAGCGCTTAGCGCCAGGCGCAGCTCATATTAGTGGCCGTGGACCGGCGCACTGCATATTCTCAGTCGGCGCTACACGTGGCCTTAAGCATTATAACCATGCATTTTAAGCATAGAATTATTCACACCGTGCTCATTGGATAAGTGCAGTAAACGATTCACAATGTCCCTTTCATGTTCCATTCCACGGAGCGATTCAATCCGGTGAGAAAAGGCCGACCAAAGCGCTCTGAGCTCTCCCCCTCCCTCTTTCATCCCCGTCTGTCTCCATATATATTATTCCACATGATTATGCTTCTCAAACCAATCCCACTGCAGTTTAAATACAGTAAGCATGTAAATACGCTACACTATAGCAAGATCAAAGTGAAAAGAATGTTCTAAACACATCAGCTAGAAAAAATATAGCCTATCCCTGGCTGGATGTCATGATGAGATTTGATTGGTGAAAGTTTGGGCAGAATGATATTGTTTTCTCTCGCTACCTTTTCTTATCCCCCACTGCACAGGTAGGATGATGCAACAGCCTCTGAATGACAGGGGCTCAAAACTACAGTATAACAAAAAAAAATTCATCGGTCATTGTGCCTGTCTGACGCGTGAGAGAGAGAGAGGGGGGGGGAGAGAGAGTGAGATGGCAGAGGAGAGCTGCACGCAATTACGCACACACAGTAATATCCGCGGCGCACTGAATAAGTCCTGGTTTTGAAAAGCGCTAAGCGCTAAACTAACGCCAGGGGGGAAGATAGCGTTAGGCCGGTATTTAAGGCCGATATGCCCATTCTGGCCTATTCTGGCACTGGCACCTATTCTGGCACCTCTTCGGCGTAAAGCGCATTTCGGGGCCTAAAACCATGATGCTATCTTCCCGAGGCAGGCGCAAGGTGCGTTTTTTTGCATTTAACGCCAGTTTTAGCGCCTAAGGCCAGTGGGAAGATAGGAGCCTTAATCTTCTTGGAAACGATTTTATTTTATCCTGATTGGGCTTAGATTTGTGTCATAGTTCTGTGGAGCCCAACATGAGGCCGACCAAAACAAAACAAAAGTATTTTTTCCCCCTTTTTTTTTGGAGGGCCCCTTCACACCGAGGGCCCCTGGGCACCTGCCCAGGTTGCCCATATGGTAGATCCGGCCTTGTCCTTTCCATGACATTATGACTGAGTGGGTGACTGACCCTAAACAATTGTAATGTAACCCCACTCCTGGTACCATGTAATGTTTCTTATATAGAATAAAGAAACCTGGATTCAGAGTTGTAGATTTATTCATAACAGCACAAAGGTACACAGACAGACATGCAGCCTGGCCTCCTAATTATCTAGCACACCTGTGTGAGTAGGTCTTCTTCATTATGTAGGGTAGAAGCATGGGTAGGAAGGTTCTGCCCTCTGATGGAGTATTCCTATCACTACAAACAATGATGTGTAGCCCACGTCGCATGTGGGAAAAAGTGAGCTTCCACAAACTTCAGGTTGCTTATGACTGCATGCAGATATTGCTGCAAAACCCAGGTGAAGTAGTGCTAGAGACCTTGTAAGGCAGGAGTTAAGGCTCTTAATCTGATGTACAAATCTATTTATCGACTGAATGTTTCTCAGAATGCCATTATGCTGCTGACTAATCCTGGTTTTAGTGCTGTGAGATACCAGTCTCAGAGCACTCACGTGGAACTTTTTGGTATAGTGCATATTATAGTTTAATTGTGTTTTTGTGTGTTGTTAATTGTTGCATGTGTTTGTTTTCATGGAATATGTGTCCGCCCAAAAAGTTGATGATGATGGTCCAGCATGCTGGGTTAATACAGTGTTGCCATATACAGTGAATGGCTTCCAGCCCAAAGACTGTTCGAAAACCACCAAAACGCACACAAAACCACCCAAACAAATACACTGGTCTACTATGGGAACAAGAGTGGGTCTGGGTCTGTTAACCCACCCAAGGCCATCGACCAACTTGTTACTTATTACACTACTTTTGCATTACTTTCACCAAAATAACAGCAGTAGCAGAATGACATTGCCGCCCCGGAACCATCCTGAAAAATCATTTCAACTGCCTTGAAGTCAGTGTAAACAATGCAAAATTCTAAATTTTATTCTTTTCCCTTGTTATTATCATCTATAGTGGTTTTTTGCATAAAAACACACGGTTTGATTAGGAAATGATTGTATCTTTTTTTAAATATGTCCTTTGATTGAATCAAATGTAACTCAAATTGTAACTTGAGTTACTTGACAAAGTAACTGGTCTAATATTACTGAAATCCTATAAGTAATAAGTTATATTACTGAGTTACTGCTAAAAGTAATATATTACATGTAATATGTTACTTTTGTAATGAGTTCCCCCCAACACTGCTTGTTACCACAAAACCTGACAGATGATATGTCAGCTGACCAAGGATGCCGGGTTAAAGATACATAGTGTTGCCAGATACAGATAATGGTTTCCAGCCCAAAGACTGTTCAAAAACCACCAAAACGCACACAAAACCGCCCAAACAAATACAGGACTATGGGAACAAGAGTGGGTCGGTAAACCCACCCAAGCGCATCACACCTCCCCCCCCCCCCCCCCCCACACACACACTATGCACCCGAAACCAGCCCAATTGGGCGGAAAACACATTCTTCTTTGCCCCTCCTTTGAGACTTCCTTTGTCCCAAGCCCCCCCCCCCCCCCCCTCCTCCAAACAGGAATGTAGGTGATGCTGCTATGAGCACAAACATTCTTCCTTGATGGATCAAGCTCACTCAGAGCAGTAGGCCTGTAGTGTACGTAACGTACTGTATGTCAAGAACAATGTCTGTTGTGGAAGATTTGGCTTTCTTCTCCTCCCCTAGTCCCACCAGCCTGTTGATGTCTGCTGTGTTCCTGCTGGTCCTCTACCTCTTCTCCTCCAGCTTCAGCTTCCAGGAAAAGAGGAAGGAGCCCCCAGGCCCCAAACCTCTTCCTCTGCTTGGTAACCTGTTGCAGCTGGATCTCAAGAGACCCTACCACACACTCTGGGAGGTAAGTCATTGCCTACAGTTTGCTTGCTAATGTATATACAATATGGCTACACACTGTACAATAATTTCTTGTTATGTTTGGTTTTGTGTACTATCGCTGTTCTCAGCACTGTTGGCAGCAAACTCAGAATCAGAATCAGAATCAGACTTTAATACATGTCCCAGAAGGGCACTTTGGTTCACATCAGACAGTAGTGGATAATATGGGTCCCTATAATAGGGTCAATATGAAACCCTGTCTTATAATTGCCTCAACTATGTATGTACTGTATGTATGTATGTATGTATGTATGTATGTATGTATGTATGTATGTATGTATGTATGTATGTATGTGTATGTATGAATGAATGAATGAATGAATGATGAATGAATTAATGATAATTCCATTACAATGTGCCCTGGTTTTAGCTTTCCAAGAAATATGGATCAGTGTTCACAGTCTATTTTGGACCCAATAAAGTGGTGGTCCTGGCAGGATACAAGGCAGTCAAGCAGGCTCTGGTCAACCATGCTGAGGAGTTTGGGGACAGATGGACCACCCCTCTTTCTCATGACGTCAATCAAGGACATGGTATGGATGGACTTCCATGACTAAACCTTTAGCATTAGCACTGTCTATAAAGAGGTATAATAAAGACATAAATAATAGCAATGAACATCTATACCAACATCATCATCATCAACAATTTCTGTTTGGTTTGTTTCACCTGTTTTCAAATCGTTTGTTTTTTATCATTTGTTGCAGCATTCTATCTTTTAAACATTAAAATTTAATGTATAGCTTGTTTTATCTGTGATCATCTCTGATTTCTGCAGGAATTCTCTTTGCCAATGGAGATTCCTGGAAAGAGATGAGACGATTTGCCCTGACTAACCTGAGAGACTTTGGGATGGGCAAGAGAGCAGCTGAGGAGAAAATCATAGAGGAATGCCACCATCTGATCCAAGTGTTTGCAGAGCATGAAGGTATGGAGTGACATATCTCAATGTAACATGCTCTTTGGTATTGTTTGTCTTGTATTCCAGTCTTTACACTTTCATTGTTTCCCACTGCTGTTTTCACAGGGAATGCATTTGACACAACATGTGCAGTGAATTATGCTACATCCAATATCATCTCATCCATTGTGTATGGTAGCAGATTTGAATATGCTGACCCCCGATTCAAATGCATGGTGAATAGGGTCAATGAGAACATACGTATTTCAGGTTCTGCTCCAATAGAGGTAAGCATAATCTTTGCTTATTGACTTGATGTTGTTAAAAGTTAATTAACTAGAAATCAACTTAATTCCTACACAGGCATTTCATTATTGGGTGGATTTAGACCATGAAAAACTGCTATGAATGAGGAGCAGAGACTTTGTACTGTACTGACATCGTCATAGTTAGGGTTAGGATTGAGCACGATAAAGATTTTGTCAACAATCATGAATTTACGGCATTGAATTTTTTAAGTCTTTCAATGGAACTAAATTATAAAGATGGGTTGGTGTTAGGTTTACATTCTCACTCATAATTCTAATCTCTGTAATCTGTATTCTTGTGTGGCAGTTGTACAACAACTTTCCTTGGTTGGGCCATTGGATAAAGAGCCGGAAGCTGATATTAAAAAATGTTGAAAATCTTATTTTGGATATCAGAGACTTAGTCAAGCATCTGAAAGAGACTCTGAACCCTCAGATGTGCAGGGGATTTGTAGACTCTTTTCTGATCCGTAAGCAGAAAGACGAGGTATGACAAACACCTTTGATATCTTTCATACAAGAAATATGTATGTACAGAAATGCTCATATACTGTACAGCAATGCTGCATACATGTCTAGTTTATGATATGTGGGTGTGCTTTCCTCTCAGGACTCCTGCATCATGGACTCTCACTACCATGAGAAGAACCTCATATTCACAGTGTCCAACCTGTTTGTAGCTGGTACAGATACCACAGGCACTACATTGAGATGGGGTTTGCTGCTCATGGCCAAATATCCACGAGTACAGGGTAAGAACAGTTTGCAGCAGCGGGGCGAACGGGCACTGCACTAGTTAAAAATAGTGTTACAGATAGGATAGCCCAACATTACAGCAGTACTATCAATCAATCAATCAATCAATCAATCAATCAATCAATCAATCAATCAATCAATCAATCAGTTTAATACATGTCCCAGAAGGGCACTTTGGTTCACATCAGACAGTAGTGGATAAATAAAACATCATTACTAGTTTGAGATTAGTAATAGAGGCACACTTCAGAATTGAGATACATTATTACTAGTTTTAAAGTAATAAAGGCACACTTCAATATTATACAATACATAAACATTTGTTGCATTATGTACAGATTCCAAAGGACCATCTGCTGCCCTCAGCTGGGTCGCCGCGTGCGCAGCGCCACCGTTGCACTAGCTCCTCAAACAACGCAAGTGGCTCGCTGTCATCAGCGCCAGATGGAAGTATCGGAGGAAGAGGGGGTGGCGCGGGGGTGGATGATGCAAGAGCTGTCAGGGAACAAGGCGGGGGGTTTGGGGGGGGAAGAGCTCAGTTGCAGACGAAATATCAGGAGAGCTGCGTCCTTGGCAGTACGAGAGTCCAGATTAGAATAAAATGTTTTGGTTGCCTGGAATTCCTTTCAGGTCACACAGACAAGGGTCACACAGACCAGAAAGTCAACAGCAGGTGTCAAGTCTCTGATTCTCAACTTAGTTCATTTCTCTTATTGCAGATCAGTGGAATTTCCATGATATATCCAGATATAATCCATTTTTCACAGTTCAAATTCACTGACCGCCCATCTCAATTTTCATGACGTCACAGCCTAGGGTCAATCGGCAATCGCTGTTGTCTTCCCGTATCCCGCGGCAAAAGATCTGTCTGGGCAGAGGGTGGGGGTTCCCCGGACCCCGCATTCCTCAAAGTTTAGTTGATTCGCGTTGAGAGACCAGCTTAGTAAATCCAATAAATCCATATTTGTCATTTCGAGTAGACGAATGCAAGTTTGCTCTGGGTGTTGTTGCAGGCAGAGGGAAAGAAGGGAGATAAGGGAGAGCGAGAAAGAAAGCGACTGCCCTGTTCAAGTGCTGGATGCGTTACTACTAGAGACTAGATAACGAAAAGAGTATCGCTGCTTTCTATTGTAGAAGCTCTAAGAATAATACGGAGAATTTACGGTGCTATTGGGAGAACCCCCTACTCGGCTAGACTTGAATGCGCATGGTGAACTCTTAGCGTTTATCCAATTTTATCAATCCAAATTTTTTTAAATTCTTAATTTTAACTTCTTAACTTAGTATTGGTTCTTACTATATTTGACTGCACTATGTTTTTAACTTTTGACCGTATTATGTTGTCTTGTCTGTCTCTGCATGTGCACAGTCTTGGAGTGGCTGCGGCCCTAATTTCACTGCTCATTGCTTCTGTGATGCTGTATGTGACAATAAAAACCTTGAAGTTGAACTTGAACTTGAACTTGAATAATAATGAAAACAGAGAATTGGTTGATAATCAGATTTGTTCTAGAACTGGTTCCCAAACTGTGGTTAAAAAAAGATGCAATTCCAGCGCGGGCCACACAAGGGCTGCTATTTAAGGAACCCTGACCTAAGGTATAGATTGGTACATGCTATGTCAGGAAGGTGGCTAAATTTTGATTTTTTTTCAACGTGTGTGCGCGCATGCCGTGCGTAGCAGACGCAGGCAAATGTAATTGTATTTCCTACTTTGTGTGTTCAGACCAGGTCCAGGAGGAGCTCAGCAGGGTGATAGGAAGTCGCCACGTCCGGGTGGAGGACAGGAAGAACCTGCCCTACACTGATGCTGTCATCCATGAGACTCAGAGACTGGCCAACATCGCCCCCATTGCTCTTCCTCACATCACCAGCCGAGACGTCACCTTCCAGGGCTACTTCATCAGGAAGGTCAGATGAAATACATAATAATAATGTATTCAGCAAAACTGATCATGTTAAAATGAACATCCCTTGAAAAGGTGACTGCATTTCCTTTTTGATAATAATAAATATTCTTAGTCAGCCTCTCATATTTTGTCATGACAGGGGACAACTGTGTATCCTTTGCTGATGTCTGTCCTTCATGATGAGGGTGAATGGGAGAGCCCACACACGTTCAACCCGGGACATTTCTTAAATGAGCATGGGAAATTTGTGACAAAAGATGCATTCATGCCGTTCTCTGCAGGTACGATATATCATTTCTGTAAACATTGAAATCTTCCTTTGCATTTGACATGAAAATTTGTCCAATTCATGTATTTTTTTTTATAAGGCACCTTGTTATGACATCTCCTGAATTCACAGGTCGCAGGGCTTGTCCCGGAGAGAGTCTGGCCAAGATGGAGGTCTTCCTCTTCTTCACCTCTCTCCTCCAGCGCTTTCGTTTCTCTCCTCCACCTGGAGTTACAGAGGATGATCTGGATCTGACACCAGCTGTTGGCTTCACCCTGAGCCCTTCACCTCATCAGCTGTGTGCTGTCAGTCGCCAGTGAGGAAAAGCACGTCCAGAGGAGAGTCTAGCCAGGATGAAGCTCAACGTCGTCTTCACCTTCCTGGTGTCATAGTATCAACTTGACCTGACACCGGTTCTGTGCTTCATATCTTAACCCCTGCAACACATCCATTGTGTGGTGTCAGATGTCTCTGAGGAGAACGACTTGAACCTATAATCAATTACCTTTGCAATGAGTCTGCAATACATATTCTATAGCCATGGCCCAAATTATTTGTGAATGTTGAATTCTCTGAGCTTTAAGAGCATCTTTGTATTGGTGAGACTACTTTGTGAAGTCATACAATGATTCTAAATTTTATGCTTTTTCTGTTGGGCTTCTGACGGGCCAGTAAAACGATCCTCATCACACTGATGGTTAAGGGATTATCAGGAACCTGCTTGACATGTTCCCACTCCGTTAGCCCGTAATTATATATTTAGAGTTGTACTCTGGACTGTTCTAATGACCACATTATGGGTCTTTATGTATATTCACCATTTAGAATAAAAAGCTTGAAATGCTTTCCAGATTGTGTGCTGAAATCTATTGGAATTAATCAACCGGTGTGTTGAATGAAGCAGAAATAATTTAATACTTGAGAAAGGATTTCATCAACACAACATAGGCCTATCATATTCCAAACCAGGTTTCACCCAATCAGATTCCAGAACGAGGTGGAGGAGGGTTTTTGTTGTGCAAGAGAGTAGTTTCACAAGCATTTCTATGATAGGTGACTATGGAAGAAAGTCAAAGATGGGCAGAGGATTGTCAATGACCTGTGGCCGGAGAGACAGGTAGCTCATGTTAACTTGCCAATACTTGCTCGATACAGGAAGTCAGAATATAATGTAGGGTTTCCCAATGTTTTTTGGCATCGGACCCCACTTTGACATCATAAAACTCTAGGGACCCCAGACATTCAAAACACAGACGGCTTTTTGCTCAAATTAATTTAATAGTTTGTAATAATATGTTGCAAGTAAATGTTCATTTTAGACCACATTTAGGCTCTTCATGATATTATTGTGATTGAGAGAGAGGCTTGTGTGGTGCCCTGGACGTGATTGAACAGGGCTGGTCGCCAATTACAGGTGCAATCACCACCACTGCTTGTGTGTGTGGGGGGGGGGGGGGCTTATTACTCCATGAGGGAGCAGGGAGGCAGAGTTGGCTTAGCTTTCAATGGGTGTGGACCTCTCAGACAGGTCATGCCACTGTTTGGTAATAATTGCTCCTCTTCAAAGTGGGTGGGCGAAAATACATCAAAAAGTATTTTGATACAAATTACAAATACTTGCTCAAAAAATGTATCACAATACAAATACAAAATACTGGTCTGAAAAATGTATTTGAAATACAAATACATATTTTGTATTTTGAAAATACATAAAAATACATTTTATAAAAACTGATAAAGAGCTGCAACGATTAGTCAATTCATCGATTCATTGCCAAATATTACATTAATTGCCTATTTTGATCATCTATTAATCATTTTGAGCCATTTCTTTAAGGAAAAATGTCCTAATGCTCTTATTCCAGCATCTCAAATGTGAAATGTTCTTGTTTCATTAGATGGTAAATCATCTCTTTAGTCCTCTGTGACAGTATTCTCCTTTGTGTACCCTCTAACACACTCTTCCATTTCAGTTTTAGTTGTTTTTCAGCACAACTAATTTCTCCCTCACTTCAACTGTTATTCACCTTCTTTAGAAGCGTCATGACCATTGAAAATGCAGTTGCCCCCTCAGATTTTTGGGGTGGGGAAAGAGAGGGGAAGAAATCATGGCGGTCATTAGTAGTAGAGCATCAATCCCCTTTTCAAGCATGTGAAAATGAAATGCGGTTAGTTATTATGCATAGTTTGCATAGCAAGTTAGTTGGCTTATACTTGTACCTACCATGTAAAGTTAGCATTGTAATGGTAGCCAGAGCTGTTATGGCAGTGACCGGTTAGTTTTTACCACCACTATGACAGGTTATACTGTAGTTACTGTAGCAAAACACTGAGCTCCATTTGATGTATCCAGGTCAATGCAGTTCTTGTGGATGTCATTTTATGTGAATAACATTTTAGGTGAAGTAAGATTTAGCTATTTCAAGAAAAGTGGCAGCAGTCTAGCTATAGTGTAGAAGTGAGTGACTAAGCTAATAACCATAAAAGCACAAATAATTGACCAAAATCTAGAAATAAATATACAGTAGGCTATTTACCCTAATGAGAAAAGGAGCAAAAATATTGATGGTCAAAACTGAATAATGATATCACAACAGTCTAATCCTAATGTTAATTTAAAATGAGATGTTCCTCTAAATCTGGCTTCCAACATTTTAGAAATAGCTAAATGGACCCATTGATAAATCAATCAATCACGAGTGGATTCAGCACACTTTACCCGGGCAGACTGATTGAATCATTGCAGATCTATTCAGACCTTAGTTCGCCACTGAACGAAATTAGCCGGGGACCTTTGGTCACCGCCGAATGTTTATCTCTAAATAAATATACAGTATTTACCCTAATAATGAGAAAAGGAGCAAAACTATTGATGGTTAAAACTGAATAATGACATCACAACAGTCTAAGACAAGTTTCTCCTAAGGGAGACAATAAAGGATAATCTAACCCTGTTCATTTAAAATGAGATACACTGTATTCCTCTAAATCTGGCTTCCAACATTTTAGAAATAGCTAACCGATTGATAGATAAATCAATCAATCATGAGTGGATTCAGCACACTTTACTTTATCTGGACAGACTGATTGAATCATTGCAGATCTATTCAGACCTTAGGTCGCCACCGACATGTTTTAGCCGGGGACCTTTGGTCGCTGCCGAATGTCGGCCCCTCAGAATTTTGGCTTGCATGACGCCCCTGGCCTTCTGTGAGGGCTTTTGACTTACAGTATAGGCAGCATTTCTACATGTTAACCTGAGGTGATCATGTTTAGCCATAGATATCTGACATCATAATAGTATATACATATATAACTGAAATCTAGAAAAAACATAGTAGGTCCCCTTTAAACAACTTCACATCCACCATCATCATCATGAAAGGGAGCCAGTGGACTTGCTTGTTTGTTTAATTTCTGGCCCACTGATGATGTCACAATGGCTATGACATCATCATTGATGTCATCAGTGACATCATTATTGACTAAAATCATCTTGTGATGTCATAGGAATGCGAAGTTGAGCAATTGGGCGCTGCGTATTAGGGGTGTCAAAATTAATCGTATAATCGATGCATCGCAATGTGGATGTGTGAATCGAATCGAATCATTGACGGATGAATCGTTGAATCTTTTATGTTTAAATTTCTGTTGACATTCAGATTTTAAAGCACTTTCTAAGTAAAAAGGGACTTGATATTTATCTGACTGCTTGTATTAATTGATGAAAAAGTAGCCATGTGCAGTAATAATACAGAAAATTGAGGATTTGATACTTGGAGATGCAATACTTTGAGCTGTATCGAGATGCATCGTGGAATCGAATCGTTGACAGATTAATCGTAATCGAATCGTGAGGCCAGTGAAGATTCACAGCCCTACTGCGTATGCCAATACAGCAGGCGAGGCCATGCAGCAACCGAGCTGCGTATGCGAGATGCAGGGTGGGTGAGGCCGCACAGCAGCCGAGCTACCGAGCCCGCATAGCGGGCGAGCCAATCAAGTGTGCTGCCTAGTGTCAGTAAATTGTCACATACAATATACGTATATAGTCTTTATTTAACAATATAGAAATACAGCAACATTATTTATTCCACCACAAAAGGTTACTTTTCACTTTTCACTTTTCAGTAGGGTACTTAAGTTGCCGCAGTATGGCTTTCATGGTGAGCGGAACTTGCTAATCCTGTGGCTAGTATTAGTTTAGACGAAGAAGTGATGTGAAGTCCGACTCAAGACTCACCCTACTCTGCCTCTGATTTGTGGTTGAGTTTGTTCTGAGCCAATCAGCCAATCAGAGGCGGAGTAGAAGTGACATCTCACATTGCGTTTTTTTTATTCCACGGTTTAAACCTGCGTCAATGTTTAAAATGTGTCAATTTGAGAATAAAATTTATTTTATGTATTTAAAATACGCAAAATACAAGGTCTGAAAGTATTTTGATACAAATTACATCTTATTTTTCTCTGTCCAGCCAAATACATATTACAAAATACACAAATGTATTTCAAATACGTATTTTAAATACATGTATTTAAAATACTGCCCATCTCTGGTAAGCACCAATGTTTAGTTTTATGACCTGACTCTTCATGTGTGGTGGTGATTGTGTCCTAAATTCTCCCTTTACGCCCACAGACTCAAGCCAGTGAGTCGGGAGGCCTGACCAATTGTTAAATCATCAAGTATGTAGCTCTTAATGTCTGTTCTTTTGCATACTCAATGTAAAGCCTGTATTAACTGTAATGTTGCTGGTTTCAGGCGTCTTGTGCATGCAGGAGACAACCTGGATATGTTGGCAGACAGTGCCAAATACAACAACTCAGAAAGTATGCATCTCCTGCCTTTGATCAACCCATATTCTGTACTTTGTTAAAGATGTTGCTTATAATGTGGCTGTTCTGTTTCAGTCCAGGCGGGCAGACTACTAATATGCCGGATCAGCCACTGTTTCCTTAGGGTTTTGATTTTCATTGCTATCCATCTGGTATTGTGAAACCGCCATTGTGGTAGACAGGCTGGTGGGACTAGGGGAGGGGAAGAAAGCCAAATCTTCAACAACAGACATTGTTCTTGACATACAGTACGTTACGTACACTACAGGCCTACTGCTCTGACTGAGCTTGATCCATCAAGGAAGAATGTTTGTGCTCACAGAAGCATCACCTACATTCCTGTTTGGGAGGAGGGGGGGGGGGGGGGGGCTTGGGACAAAGGATGTATCAAAGGAGGGGCAAAGAAGAATGTGTTTTCAGCCCAATTGGGCTGGTTTCGGGTGCATACTGTGTGTGTGGGGGGGGGGGGGGGAGGGGTGATGCACTTCGGTGGGTTTACGGACCCACTCTTGTTCCCATAGTCCTGTATTTGTTTGGGCGTTTTTTTGTGCGTTTTGGTGGTTTTTGAACAGTCTTTGGGCTGGAAACCATTAGCTGTATCTGGCAACACTACGTATCTTTAACCCGGCATGCTTGGCCAGCAGACATATCATCTGTCAGGTTTTGTGCTAACAAGGCAGAATAACGAGGGAACATGGGCAGGGGCGTCATGCAAGCCAAAATTCTGAGGGGGCGACATTCGGCGGTGACCAAAGGTCTGAATAGATCTGCAATGATTCAATCAATCTGCCGAGATAAAGTGTGCTGAATCCACTCATGATTGATTGATTTATCTATCAATTGGTCCATTTAGCCATTTCTAAAATGTTGGCCATTTGAAGCCAGATTTAGAGAAATATCTCATTTTAAATTAACATTAGGATTAGACTGTTGTGATGTTGTTATTCTGTTTTAACCATCAATAATTTGTGTGTATGTGTGTGTGTGTGTGTGTGTGTGTGTGTGTGTGTGTGTGTGTAGGGGGGGGGATGGTCGATGGCCTTGCGTGGGTTAACAGACCCACTCTTGTTCCCATAGTAGACCAGTGTATTTGTTTGGGTGGTTTTGTGTGCGTTTTGGTGGTTTTCGAAGTCTTTGGCCTGGAAGCCATTCACTGTAGGGCAACACTGTATTAACCCGGCATGCTGGACCATCATCATCAACTTTTTGGGCGGGCACATGGTCCATAAAAACAAACACATGCAACAATTAACAACACACAAAAACACAATGAAACTATAATATGCACTATACCAAAACGTTCCACATATGAGACTGGTATCTCACAGCACTAAAACCAGGATTAGTCAGCAGCATAATGGCATTCTGAGAAACATTGTCGATAAATAGATTTGTACATCAGATTAAGAGCCTTAACTCCTGCCTTACAAGGTTAGCACTACTTCACCTGGGTTTTCCAGCAATATCTGCGTGCAGTCATAAGCAACCTGAAGTTTGTGGAAGCTCACTTTTTCTCACATGCGACGTGGGCTACACATCATTGTTTGTAGTGATAGGAATACTCCATCAGAGGGCAGAACCTTCCTACCCATGCTCCTACCCTACATAATGAAGAAGACCTACTCACACAGGTGTGCTAGATAATTAGGATGCAGGCTGCATGTCTGTCTGTGTACCTTTGTGCTGTTATGAATAAATCCACAACTCTGAAGCCAGGTTTCTTTATTCTATATAAGAAACATTACATGGTACCAGGAGTGGGGTTAGATTACAATTGTTTAGGGTCAGTCACCCAGTCAGTCATAATGTCACGGAAAGGACTGTGTTCATACAAGCCTCTCGCTCAATCACAATAATATACATGAAGAGCCTAAATGTGGTCTAAAATGAACATTTACTTGCAACATAGTATTACAAACTATTAAATTAATTTGAGCAAAAAGCCGTCTTGTGTTTTGAATGTCTGGGGTCCCTAGAGTTTTATGATGTCAAAGTGGGGTCCCAAGCCAAAAAACATTGGGAAACCCTACATTATATTCTGACTTCCTGTATCGAGCAAGTATTGGCAAGTTAACATGAGCTACCTGTCTCTCCGGCCACAGGTCATTGACCCTCCTCTGCCCATCTTTTACTTTCTTCCATAGTCACCTATCATAGAAATGCTTGTGAAACTACTCTCTTGCACACCAAAAACCCTCCTCCACCTCGTTCTGGAATCTGATTGGGTGAAACCTGGTTTGGAATATGATAGGCCTATGTTGTGTTGATGAAATCCTTAGCCTACCCAGGTTTCACACAAAGATGCTCTTAAAGCTCAGAGAATTCAACATTCACAAATAATTTGGGCCATTGCTATAGAATATGTATTGGAGATTCATTGCAAAGCTAAATGATTATAGGTTCAAGTCATTCTCCTCAGAGACATCTGACACCACACAATGGATGTGTTGCAGGGGTTAAGATATGAAGCACAGATCCGGTGTCAGGAAGGACACCAGGAAGGTGAAGACGACGTTGAGCTTCATCCTGGCTAGACTCTCCTCCGGACGTGCTTTTCCTCACTGGCGACTGACGGCACACAGCTGATGAGGTGAAGGGCTCAGGGTGAAGCCAACAGCTGGTGTCAGATCCAGGTCATCCTCTGTAACTCCAGGTGGAGGAGAGAAACGAAAGCGCTGGAGGAGAGAGGTGAAGAAGAGGAAGAGCTCCATCTTGGCCAGACTCTCTCCGGGACAAGCCCTGCGACCTGTGAATTCAGGAGGTGTCATAACAAGGTGCCATAATGACAAATCTGGATTTAGAAATGTAAAAAAAATACATGAATTGGACAAATTTTCATGTCAAATGCAAAGGAAGATTTCAATGTTTACAGAAATGATATATCGTACCTGCAGAGAATGGCATGAATGCATCTTTTGTCACAAATTTCCCATGCTCATTTAAGAAATGTCCTGGGTTGAACGTGTGTGGGCTCTCCCATTCACCCTCATCATGAAGGACAGACATCAGCAAAGGATACACAGTTGTCCCCTGTCATGACAAAATATGAGAGGCTGACTAAGAATATTTATTATTATCAAAAAGGAAATGCAGTCACCTTTTCACGGGATGTTTTTTAACTTTAATTTTAACATGATCAGTTTTGCTGAATACATTATTATTATGTATTTCATCTGACCTTCCTGATGAAGTAGCCCTGGAAGGTGACGTCTCGGCTGGTGACGTGAGGAATAGAAATGGGGAGGATGTTGGCCAGTCTCTGAGTCTCATGGATGACAGCATCAGTGTAGGGCAGGTTCTTCCTGTCCTCCACCCGGACGTGGCGACTTCCTACCACCCTGATCAGCTCCTCCATGACCTGGTCTGAACACACAAAGTAGGAAATACAATTACATTTGCCTGCGTCTGCTACACGCGACACACGTTGAAAAAAAAAATCCTTCAACATTTTGCCACCTTCCTGACATAGCATGTACCAATCCATACCTTAGGTCAGGGTTCCCCAAATAGCAGCCCTCGTGTGGCCCGCGCTGGAATTGCATTTTCTTTTTAACCACCGTTTGGGAACCAATGTTCTAGAACAAATCTGATTATCAACCAATTCTCTGTTTTTATTATTATTCTTAGAGCTTCTACAATAGAAAGCACCGATACTCTTTTCGTTATGTAGTCTCTAGTAGTACTGCTGTTTTTGTTGGGCTATCCTATCTGTAACTCTATTTTTAACCAGTGCAGTGCCCGTTTGCCCCGCTGCTGCACATTGTTCTTACCCTGTACTCGTGGATATTTGGCCATGAGCAGCAAACCCCATCTCAATGTAGTGCCTGTGGTATCTGCACCAGCTGCAAACAGGTTGGACACTGTGAATATGAGGTTCTTCTCATGGTAGTGAGAGTCCATGATGCAGGAGTCCTGAGAGGAAAGCACACCCACATATCATAAACTAGACATGTATGCAGCATTGCTGTACAGTATATGAGCATGTCTGTACATACATATTTCCTGTATGAAAGATATCAAAGGTGTTTGTCATACCTCATCTTTCTGCTTACGGATCAGAAAAGAGTCTATAAATCCCCTGCACATCTGAGGGTTCAGAGTCTCTTTCAGATGCTTGACTAAGTCTCTGATATCCAAAATATTATTTTCAACATTTTTTAATATCAGCTTCCGGCTCTTTATCCAATTGCCCAGCCAAGGAAAGTTGTTGTACAACTGCCACACAAGAGTACAGATTACAGAGATTAGAATTATTAGCGAGAATGTAAACCATCTTTATAATTTAGTTCCATTGAAAGATTAAAAAAATTCCATGCTGTAAATTCATGATTGTTGACAAAATCTTTATCGTGCTCAATCCTAACCCTAACTATGACGGTGTCAGTACAGTACAAAGTCTCTGCTCCTCATTCATAGCAGTTTTTCATGGTCTAAAATCTACCCAATAATGAAATGCCTGTGTAGGAATTAAGTTGATTTCTAGTAAATTAACTTTTAAAAACAACATCAAGTCAATAAGCAAAGATTATGCTTACCTGTATTGGAGCAGAACCTGAAATACGTATGTTCTCATTGGCCCTATTCACCATGCATTTGAATCGGGGGTCAGCGTATTCAAATCTGCTACCATACACAATGGATGAGATGATATTGGATGTAGCGTAATTCAATGCACATGTTGTGTCAAATGCATTCCCTGTGAAAACAGCAGTGGGAAACAATGAAAGTGTAAAGACTGGAATACAAGACAAACAATACCAAAGAGCATCTTACATTGAGATATGTCACTCCATACCTTCATGCTCTGCAAACACTTGGATCAGATGGTGGCATTCCTCTATGATTTTCTCCTCAGCTGCTCTCTTGCCCATCCCAAAGTCTTTCAGGTTAGTCAGGGCAAATCGTCTCATCTCTTTCCAGGAATCTCCATTGACAAAGAGAATTCCTGCAGAAATCAGAGATGATCACAGATAAAACAAGCTATACATTAAAAGATAGAATGCTGCAACAAATGAAATTACTTGAAAAATTATTTGAAAACAGTTGAAACAAACCAAAAAGAACTTGTTGATGATGATGATGTTGGTAGTTCATTGCTATTATTTATGTCTTTATTATACCTCTTTAGAGACAGTGCTAATGCTAAAGGTTTTGTCATGGAAGTCCATCCATACCATGTCCTTGACTGATGTCATGAGAAAGAGGGGTGGTGCATCTGTCCCCAAACGCCTCAGCATGGTTGACCAGAGCCTGCTTCACTGTCTTGTATCCTGCCAGGACCACCACTTTATTGGGTCCAAAGTACACCGTGAATATACATCCATATTTCTTTGAAAGCTGAAAAAATAAATCATGCAGTCAGATACTGTACTAACTTTTTTCATAATATAAACCTGTATATGTATAACCTATATATATTGTGTGTGTGTGTGGGTGTGTGTGTACACACACACACACACACACACACACACACACACACACACACACACACACACACACACACACACACACACACACACACACACACACACAAATGTATATATTATTACAATACTTGGGTCTTCTCATACATGAGAACAAATCAGAGGCACAGCTTATGAACAGGCAAGGCAGGCAACTGCTTGCAGCCCCAGGGCATTGGTTCTCAAATGGGGGTCGGGGGACCCCCAGGGGTCCGTGGCACTTTGCAAGGGGGTCCGCGAAAAGTTTTCAGGGAAATAAAAGCATTTTGTTGTTGTTGCAAAAACTTCATAGTTCAATGAAAAAAAAATATGAAAAAAAATATATGCTTTAAATCTAAAATGGTTCATGGATTACATTCTAATGTAACAAACCTATCAATTTACAAGTCAAGCACGTTAGCCCAAAATCACAAATCAGAATGAAGGGGTCCCCGGTATATTTTCTATCTTGTAAGGGGTCCTTGGCTGAAAAACATTTGAGAACCTCTGCGTTAGGGGACCCCGAGGGCCAATTTGGAATGACCTACGTAGAAAACCTCCCTAAAGGGGCCCCATGTCATTCCCATCAAACTTACATGATACACATACTGTATGTCTTGAATTGAAAGTGAATCATTCAAGAGAATGTACGAGAACCATTCCCGTCAAACTTGCATGATTCATGTATTCTGGATGAAGCAAATGAAGAAATTACTGCACCTGGAAGTCAAAACTAAAGAGAAAAAAGAGGCTGTGGGGAAAAAGCAAGACAGTGGAGCAGATACTGATTAAGCAACTGAATGCTGTTATTTTAGTATACCGGTACGTATACTAATGGGGAGATACTTGAATAACTTCAGCTAGCAATGGCGTCAAGCAGAACCATCATGAGGGCCGGTTCTGGCCCTCGGGCCGCAAAATGCTCATGTCTGCTTTATACATTACTAGACAAGGTGCAGTTTTAAATACGTGCAAAATCACAGCAGCAATAGGACAATATAGTTAACTAGTAAGGCATTTGTGGCAACACTAAAATACGAAGGGTAATAAATAGGTAGTAAGGGTATTAAATATTAAATAGACTGAGATGGAATGTATATTAAAAAAGTGTCCAGGTGTGCAGGGAGGTGTGCAAATGTCAATAATCCGGGTTTATAGAAAGTTTATTTATTGAGGTCATGGCCTGTGGGAAGAAACTGGAAGAGCCTGTATCTTCTCCCTGTTGCCCTCAGGGAGAAGATGCTGTTATGCGGGTGGTTCGTGTCCTTGATGATCTTCCAGGACCTCCTGAGGCACAGCTGATTGTACAGTTCCTGATG
This sequence comes from Poromitra crassiceps, assembly GCF_964638095.1. Taxonomy (NCBI): domain Eukaryota; kingdom Metazoa; phylum Chordata; class Actinopteri; order Beryciformes; family Melamphaidae; genus Poromitra; species Poromitra crassiceps. Next base: position 14,556,334 of record NC_139644.1, read on the forward strand.
TTTTGGCAGCTCACATCCTGTCACATGCTGGGCCGCGCGCCTCAACCCTTCTCAGCGCCTTGTGGTCCATGGTGGTACAGTTCCCGTACCAGGTGGTGAAACAGCCAGTCAGCAGGCTTTCAATGGTGCCTCTGTAGAAGTCCCTGAGGATTTTGGGCCTCAGGCCTAATTTCTTTAGGCGTCGGAGTCCGTGTAGTCGCTGTTGGGCCTTTTTGACGATGGTGGCGGTGTGGCTGGCCCACGTCAGGTCCTGGTGGATGTTGACTCCGAGGTACTTGAAGCTTTCCACCCTTTCCACCACTGTGCCATTGATGGTGACTGGGGGGTGAGTCTCCCTCCCCTTCCTGTAATGCACAATGACCTCCTTGGAGACGTTCAGGGAGAGGTGGTTGACCTGGCACCACTGTTCCAGGGCATCTACCTCCTTCCTGTAGGCCGTCTCATCGCCATTCGAGGTCAGCCCCACAACTGCTGTGTCGTCTGCAGACTTCACGATGGTGATCTGCTCATAGCTCATTTCTACTTATTGTAAGAATTCTATGCAGTCTTTCATAAACCAAGTCACATCCTTTGACTTTCTAATCATTTGCAACATGGTGACAGACCCGGTTCCAGAACAAAATTAATTAGGGTGCATCTGAAATGAGTGGAGGTGGGCTAGTGCGGGCCGGTAACAGCAATGATATTGTAGGTGTTACGGGTCCCGAGCGTAGTGCCTGATGAACAGGTTATGCTGAAACACCACTGGAAAAAGTTGTAAACGTAGCCTATAGTGGGTCACTCCTTTTCAGTTAATTTCCAGATATGGATAACATATCGTCACCTTGCCTTCTCTGAGACTAGGACCGACCGTTTAAGATCACTGATTAAAATCATCCAGAACGTAGCCTAGTTCGACTCAAAGTACAAGATGACAGACAGATTGTCAAAGCCCACTACCAAACAGACACAACAAGCAAGCAAAACATTTCACTTAGGACTACACAGAAAATATAAGGAAATACTAATAAAGAAAATACTATTCAAAAAAACATCCGGGGCTTTAGCGTCGGACGCCTAGGCCTAACACGCCGATTATTATTCATATTTCAAACTGGGTGCAAATTATTAAACTGAACACAAACTGAAAACAGATGGTCACAAACTCACCTCACACAGGGTGTTGTAGGGTCTCTTGAGATCCAGCTGCAACAGGTTGCCAAGCAGGGGAAGAGGTTTGGGTCCTGGAGGCTCCTTCCACTTTTCCTGGGAGCTGAAGCTGGAGGAGAAGAGGTAGAGGACCAGCAGGAACACAGCAGACATCAACAAGCTGGTGGGACTAGGGGAGGGGAAGAAAGCCAAATCTTCTACAAGAGACATTGTTCTTGACATACAGTACGTTACGTACACTACAGGCCTACTGCTCTGACTGAGCTTGATCCATCAAGGAACGATGTTGTTTGCACTCGTATTGCCCCCGTGGCCTAGTGGTGGCCAGGAGGGTGTGGTGAGGATCAATCCTGTCCTGTAGTTATAAAACCAGAGACACGTTAATGGCTTGCTTTCAGCTTGGCCGCAGGATTTATTCTACCAAGGTACACAATATGTTTTTTATCACATATTAAACTCTTGATAATGACTTTAAACTAATGACATTGACAAATGACTTTGACTTGACTTCAGACTTTAGACTTTGACTTCAAAGATATAACCGTAAATGCTCTATAACAGTCCAAAAACACACAATGTGAATACTTGTCACTTTTCCATTCAATAAACCATTCGGTCTTATACTGAAAATACATTCTGTATTAATATAAACATTGTATCAAAAATGAATATCTATAATCTGTAATGTCTGTAATAGTTTCTATTTTAATTTTGAAATGTCCCTTTAAAACAAAATATCAAAATAATAAAGTGCTTAGAAGTAAACTCTTCAATTAGATTCAATATACATTCAATATTAAATAACATTCACACTTTAGAAAAATAATACAAAAAGTACAGCAATCCTGTCATCCCAACTAAACCCATATGCATCCATCACAGTAACTTTTGATAAAAGTACGGAATGCTCCTTTAATGAGCAAAGTCTCAGTGCGCACTTCAGGCAATGCGTAGGGAGGACAAACCTGTTTGTGTGTTTTTCTGAAAAACATTTTAACAGCCTATGATGCATCTATCTTAAATAAACAACAAATCAAAAGTTTCCTGCCCTAAATTGTGAATGTTTTTGTTTTAAATCCAATTTTAAAGTGAAATTAGGATTAATCACTCATTATATGGCCAAAGTCCTGAAAAAGTGGGCCTCACGGCTCACGTCAAATGTAATTCGCGCCTGGAAAGTCTTGGAAAACCCCTCACGCCCACACCCCAGCTTGGAATGGGCTGAAAATTTGAATGACTGTGGGTTATTATCTGGGCAAGGTCATGGGCAGGTTGCACAGTACTTGAACCACCTGGAAAATCCTGGAAAGTCCTGGAAACCACCTGGAAACTCCTGGAAACCACATCATGCCCACACACCAGGGCGGATTGGGCTGAGGTGTTTTCCAGGTCGTTTCCAGGATTTTCCAGGACTTTCCAGGTGATTCCAGGACTTTCATGACCTTCCCCAGATCATAACCCATCTCCATGCAAACTTTCAGCCTAATCCGACCTGTGGTGTTAGAAGACAGACATATACACATAGTGGTATGGTCAACATGCTCTACTTTACTCAGCTGAACAGATAGCTGAGTGGATAACACAGAAGACTGAAAAGGAAGGGGCCCTTGGTTTGAAACTTCCATGGTCATACTTTTCCTTACACTTAAAGCATACTACTAGTATACTTACTTAGTATATTACTAGTATACTGAATTGGGCCAATTTAGTGTCAAGAAGTATTGGGCAAGTACACTTGGATTATACTACTAGTATATTGATATAAGTATACTTGGTGCATAAAGTATACTTGAGTATATAAGTATACTTGCATATAAAGTACACTTGGAAATACACTTGGTCTTTACTTAAGTTTACTTAATAAAATAAAACTTGAAGTATACTTATTTTTGCTAAGGATCTCCAAACTCATCAGCATGGTTGACCAGAGCCTGCTTGACCGTCCTGTATCCTGCCAGGACCACCACCTTCTTGTGTCCCAAGTAGACTGTGAACACTGACCCATATTCTTGGACAGCTAAAGAGATGAAGACAAGGGAAACATAGAGACATAGAGGACGATAAGGATTAGATAAGGAATCTGGCACAATTAAAAAAATATATATTAATCATAATTTCTAGTATCAAACATACTGAACATACTGTTTGTTGATGCAAGTAAATATGGTTACTTACATAAAGAAACATTTACAGTCTCCTAGCAAAGCAATGGGTAGAATTACAGTATTTCAGAGAGATAAGACATTTCTCACATCACATAGAGTATTGTAGGGTCTCTTGAGATCCAGCTGCAACATGTTACCAAGCAGGGGAAGAGGTTTGGGTCCTGGAGGCTCCTTCGTCTTTTCCTGGGAGCTGAAGCTGGAGGAGAAGAGGTAGAGGACCAGCAGGAACAGCAGCCCCCAACAGGGAGACTGAACTGGAGGACTGGAGAAGACCTTCCAGTAGAGACATGGTCCCAGACGCACCAGGGACTGAACTACTCCACAAGTGCGAGCCCTGTGATTAAACAGATAGTTTGGATTATTTGACACCGGGTTGTATGAGGTATTATCGACGGCATATGAGAGTAAGAAGGCCCATCTAAACAAATCAGTTTAAGTGTACACTATTAACGTTTTCAGCTCTTTACCTTTCTGGTAAAACCTTGCTCCGTGACTCCCGGCTATGGTCGGAACGTAGGAACCAAAATGCTGTACTATAATGTTATGGATCCAGCAAGTTTCTTCAAGTACTTCTTTGAATATTTCGTTTGGTATGCCCATGCTTCTTATTTTGTCTCTTACTCGTAGTGACTGGCAAGGTTAGGCTGCATACTGCTGCATTTCTATGGCGGAACGAAAGCACTGCGGACCAGAACACAGGACATCCTGCCTGCAGTATTATATACAGTCTATATGAGTAATACGTACCACCAGGCTCTTCTCTATTCTGGAAGAGCCTGGTGATGCGAGGTTAGGCTCACAGAGTACCTGACCCGGTGAGGACTGTCCCGGTGTTGATCACCACCTCTCCTGGGCTGAACAAGGTGGTCTTTAACCTGGTTGAGTGTTTAGGCTGCTGGGCGTACTGGTCGGATGACCACGGGGACCTCGGTGCTTAATTTTTGGCCTATTTCTACCCGTTCAAATGGCAGTGAATCACTTTTTGGCACAACACCAGTCTCCATTTCTCCAAACTGATACCGCGCCGGCTGCATTCTACTGCATGTAGTAGGCTACATTGACTGTTGGCAAGCTCATACAACCCCACATCAAAAAATCTGAACTATCCCTTTAATGTGTAGTATAGGCCTAGGCTACCAGCATTTTGTATAGCATGTAGCCTAACAGCACAAAGTGCTTTACAATAAGACAAAAAAAATCATTATGGGGAGCTAGGAAACAGGACCAAGAGAAAGTAGGTTAAAATGAAAATGATACTGAAATAGAATGAGATGTAACAAAACAGAAATGGCACAGATTAAAATAATGGAAAAGAAAGGCTACATAAAACCAACTCTGTAAGATTTAAAAGATGACACACGTGTGAGCCTTGATGGCAAAACCACAGCGACTTTCAGCCGAAGTGAACTCTACAGTGTATGATTTGCACATACTGTGTGTGATGATCAGTGAAATCTTAAAAACAAAATTATATGCAGTTGAGTTTTCAATGATAGCATAATTTCAAATAGTCAAGCCAGCTAAATGAGCTATTTTAATAGAAATCGTAATATTTTAATTCTTTATGTAGCCTACATCTTAATGTTAGTTAGCTATCTCTCCAGTCCTACCAGGCTCTTGGAAGCGGTCAACAATTATTTCCTCCAGTCAGAGATCATCTGTGACAGTGGTAGACCAGGCTGGAGAATAAAATTTATTTAAAATACGCAAAATACAAGGTCTGAAAGTATTTTGATACAAATTACATCTTATTTTTTCTCTGTCCAGCCAAATACATATTACAAAATACACAAATGTATTTCAAATACGTATTTTAAATACATGTATTTAAAATACTGCCCATCTCTGGTAAGCACCAATGTTTAGTTTTATGACCTGACTCTTCATGTGTGGTGGTGATTGTGTCCTAAATTCTCCCTCTACGCCCACAGACTCAAGCCAGTGAGTCGGGAGGCCTGACCAATTGTTAAATCATCAAGTATGTAGCTCTTAATGTCTGTTCTTTTGCATACTCAATGTAAAGCCTGTATTAACTGTAATGTTGCTGGTTTCAGGCGTCTTGTGCATGCAGGAGACAACCTGGATATGTTGGCAGTGCCAAATACAACAACTCAGAAAGTATGCATCTCCTGCCTTTGATCAACCCATATTCTGTACTTTGTTAAAGATGTTGCTTATAATGTGGCTGTTCTGTTTCAGTCCAGGCGGGCAGACTACTAATATGCCGGATCAGCCACTGTTTCCTTAAGGTTTTGATTTTCATTGCTATCCATCTGGTATTGTGAAACCGCCATTTAATACCACTGTGCGTGGTGTGGTTATGTGCTAAATGCTCTGTTCTCATAGTACTCCTCTAGTTGGCCACCGTCTCGCTGTGGCAGGGCGCGTCCTGGTCCTTGGTAGCTTGCAGAGTGCTGTTCCGACCCCGTTGCAGCTTCTGGTGTGGTGCTGGTGCAGGAGGCCAATCTTCTTGTATTCCGGTGGTGTAGTGATAAGGAATAAGTGTGCACATGGTTTATAGTGGTCCGGGGACTGCATGTTCCCCATTCAGTTTTAAAGTGTGATTTGTTCTTGCATGCGGTGCTGTGGTTTTTCTTCTCGCTCTCTATTCTTACAGGCACCCCGCTGCTGTAGCGGAGTGCGGGCGTGCACTCAGGCACTTCGAGCACCCGGGCGGACGCTGTGCTAACGGTTGGCCAGAGGAAGATAGCATACCTGTCGGCGCAATTGAACATTTTAACATAATATATCTTGTACACCCTGAACATTTATTGTATTAAAAACTGTATGTCTTTGGCTAAACTTGATTCATGCCTCATTCTGGGTGACTTTTACGAACCAGTCAGTTAATGGTGTTTTTGAATACATTCTTGGTGTTGAGCGCCTTCTGCTCAGTGAAACTGAAGGTGGCGTAGTCAAGGTTAAGCACCAGTGGCTCACTTACTGTGAGGTTACCACACTTGTATGAACACAGTCCTTTCTGTGACATGACTGACTGGGTGACTGACCCTAAACAATTGTAATGTAACCCCACTCCTGGTACCATGTAATGTTTCTTATATAGAATAAAGAAACCTGGGTTCAGAGTTGTGGATTTATTCATAACAGCACACAGGTACACAGACAGACATGCAGCCTGCCTCCTAATTATCTAGCACACCTGTGTGAGTAGGTCTTCTTCATTATGTAGGGTAGGAGCATGGGTAGGAAGGTTCTGCCCTCTGATGGAGTATTCCTATCACTACAAACAATGATGTGTAGCCCACGTCGCATGTGAGGAAAAAGTGAGCTTCCACAAACTTCAGGTTGCTTATGACTGCACGCAGATAGGAAAACCCAGGTGAAGTAGTGCTAGAGACCTTGTAAGGCAGGAGTTAAGGCTCTTAATCTGATGTACAAATCTATTTATCGACTGAATGTTTCTCAGAATGCCATTATGCTGCTGACTAATCCTGGTTTTAGTGCTGTGAGATACCAGTCTCACAACACTCACGTGGAACTTTTTGGTATAGTGCATTATAGTTTTATTGTGTTTTTGTGTTAATTGTTGCATAGTGTTTGTTTTATGGACCATGTGCCCGCCCAAAACGTTGATGATGATGGTCCAGCATGCCGGGGTAATACAGTGTTGCCAGATACAGTGAATGGCTTCCAGCCAAAATACTGTTCGAAAACCACCAAAACGCACACAAAACCACCCAAACACATACACTGATCTACTATGGGAACAAGAGTGGGTCTGTTAACACACCCAAGGCCATCGACCACCCCCCCCCCCCCCACACACACACACACACACATACACACAAATGATTGATGGTTAAAACAATAACATCACAACAGTCTAATCCTAATATTAATTTAAAATGAGATATTTCTCTAAATCTGGCTTCAAATGGCCAACATTTTAGAAATGACTAAATGGACCAATTGATAGATAAATCAATCATGAGTGGATTCAGCACACTTTATCTGGGCAGATTGATTGAATCATTGCAGATCTATTCAGACCTTTGGTCGCCGCCGAATGTCGCCCCCTCAGAATTTTGGCTTGCATGACGCCCCTGCCCATGTTCCCTCGTTATTCTGCCTTGTTAGCACAAAACCTGACAGATGATATGTCTGCTGGCCAAGCATGCCGGGTTAAAGATACGTAGTGTTGCCAGATACAGCTAATGGTTTCCAGCCCAAAGACTGTTCAAAAACCACCAAAACGCACACAAAACCGCCCAAACAAATACAGGACTATGGGAACAAGAGTGGGTCCGTAAACCCCCCCCCCCCCCACAATATGCACCCGAAACCAGCCCAATTGGGCGGAAAACACATACTTCCTTGGTCCCAAGCCCCCCCCCCCCCCCCCCCCCCCCAACAGGAATGTGGGGGATGCTGCTGTGAGCACAAACATTCTTCCTTGATGGATCAAGCTCAGTCAGAGCAGTAGGCCTGTAGTGTACATAACGTACTGTATGTCAAGAACAATGTCTGTGGTTGAAGATTTGGCTTTCTTCCCCTCCCCTAGTCCCACCAGCCTGTTGATGTCTGCTGTGTTCCTGCTGGTCCTCTACCTCTTCTCCTCCAGCTTCAGCTCCCAGGAAAAGAGGAAGGAGCCTCCAGGACCCAAACCTCTTCCCCTGCTTGGTAACCTGTTGCAGCTGGATCTCAAGAGACCCTACCACACCTTGTGTGAGGTGAGTTTGTGACCATCTGTTTTCAGTTTGTGTTCAGTTGAATAATTTGCACCCAGTTTGAAATTTGAATAATAATCAGCGTGTTAGGCCTAGGCGTCCGACGCTACAGCCCTGCATGTTTTTTTTATTGTATTTTCTTTATTAGTATTTCCTTATATTTTCTGTGTAGTCCTAAGTGACTTTTTTGCTTGCTTGTTGTGTCTGTTTGGTAGTGGGCTTTGCCAATCTGTCTGTCATCTTGTACGTTGAGTCGAACTAGGCTACGTTCTGGATGATTTTTATCAATGATCTTAAACGGTCGGTCGTAGTCTCAGAGAAGGCAAGGTGACGATATGTTATCCATATCTGGAAAGGAACTGAAAAGGAGTGACCCAATGTAGGCTACGTTTACATCTTTTTCCAGCGATGTTTCAGCATAAACTGTTCATCAGGCACCACACTCGGGACCCGTAACACCTACAATATCATTGCTGTTACCGGCCTGCACTAGCCCACCTCCATTCATTTCAGATGCACCCTAATTAATTTTGTTCTGGAACCGGCCCTGTCACCATGTTGATTAGAAAGTCAAAGGATGTGACAGACCGTGGTTTATGAAAGACTGCATAGAATTCTTACAATAAGCACACAGCAGCAGGGGCGGTTTTAGGATGACACCTTTGGGTGGGCTCAGCCCCCAAAGAATGTATATGGTGGACTGCAGACCCCCTAGGGTGGTCCGGGGGCATGCCCCCCCAGGAGAAGATTTTGTACATTTCAAAGTAAAAATGTATCAATCTGGTGCACTTTGAGATCAAAATGAAGAGACTAGATCTATGAAGAAAGCTTAATCAATTTATCAGATTCACTCTTCTTCTTCTTCTTCTTCTTCTGTGCGTGTGTACTTTTTAGCAGATACAGCTTCTTCTCACAGTTCCTCTGTTCTCCACCTCCACACAAAATCAATAAAACAATAATCTAAGAGTGACTTGAGGTTAATGAGGTACCAAATAAGTAATTAACTTTATAAACTGTATGGCAATCATGAATAAAGCTAACCTTCACACATAGCAAGCAACACTGCAACAGGCATATCAGTGGCTATTCTAAACATAGGCTACGATTTAACACATTACCAAAATGGCTGGCCACTTAGCATTATGCTAGTGTGCATTTGCATATCAAGAGACTCATTAACAAAAAGCTTAGCACTAGTAGCCTAGCTTACACCACAACTCAGTAGCCCCACAATGATGATCACAGGTACCCAATACATTAGATGCATGATGTTGCCCCCATTCACTTCATAGTAAACTCTGGTTGACTAATGAAGAAGTTCATTTACAAAATATAACTTAAAATAAAGACTTCGTTTTTCAACCAACTCAATGATCATGGTGTTTAACACCTTACTCACTATAGAAAAGAGACTTAATCTACATTGGCTTGCTGGTGGTCTCTGTTGTCAGTCTGAGGCTCTCAAGGAGAAATAGAACACTTCCTTATTTCCTGGGTGATCAATTTTGCAGGAGTGTAGATAAGTAACTTCCTCTAGACCTAACGATATTTTCAAAATAAAGGTTGTATGTTGCATACACCAATCACCAATACCATTATTATTATTATTTGTATGGCTTTAAAGCATGAATGAGAGATGAATAGAGGAGGGCCAGCTATTATTATTTTTGTAAAAAAAAAAAAAAAAAAAAAAAAAAAAAAAAATTACCCTCTATCTTCCAGGGTGGGCTGAGACTATCTCAGGGTGGGCTTGAGCCCACCCAAAAAGGGTCTAGAACCGCCCCTGCACAGCAGTATGTAAAGGTTTAGATTATGAGCTGCATATGTCGAGGGGAAACCAACGTGGGATGGTAGAAATGAGCGATGAGGAGGATATGGGAATGAAGACGAGGATACTAACTTTATGAAAAAAGTGAGTACAGTATCTGACTGCATGATTGATTTTTCCAGCTTTCAAAGAAATATGGATGTGTATTCACGGTGTACTTTGGACCCAATAAAGTGGTGGTCCTGGCAGGATACAAGGCAGTCAAGCAGGCTCTGGTCAACCATGCTGAGGAGTTTGGGGACAGATGCAGCACCCCTATTTTTCATGACATCAGTCAAGGACATGGTATGGATGGACTTCCATGACAAAATCTTTAGCATTAGCACTGTCTATAAAGAGATATAATAAAGACATAAATAATAGCAATGAACATCTATACCAACATCATCATCATCATCATCATCAACAAGTTCTGTTTGGTTTGTTTCACCTGTTTTCAAATCGTTTGTTTTTTATCATTTGTTGCAGCGTTCTATCTTTTAAACATTAAAATTTAATGTATAGCTTGTTTTATCTGTGATCATCTCTGATTTCTGCAGGAATTCTCTTTGCCAATGGAGATTCCTGGAAAGAGATGAGACGATTTGCCCTGACTAACCTGAAAGACTTTGGGATGGGCAAGAGAGCAGCTGAGGAGAAAATCATAGAGGAATGCCACCATCTGATCCAAGTGTTTGCAGAGCATGAAGGTATGGAGTGACATATCTCAATGTAAGATGCTCTTTGGTATTGTTTGTCTTGTATTCCAGTCTTTACACTTTCATTGTTTCCCACTGCTGTTTTCACAGGGAATGCATTTGACACAACATGTGCAGTGAATTATGCTACATCCAATATCATCTCATCCATTGTGTATGGTAGCAGATTTGAATATGCTGACCCCCGATTCAAATGCATGGTGAATAGGGACAATGAGACCATACATATTTTAGGTTCTGCTCCAATAAAGGTAAGCATAATCTTTGCTTATTGACTTGATGTTGTTTTTAAAAGTTAATTAACTAGAAATCAACTTAATTCCTACACAGGCCTTTCATTATTGGGTGGATTTTAGACCATGAAAAACTGCTATGAATGAGGAGCAGAGACTTTGTACTGTACTGACATCGTCATAGTTAGGGTTAGGATTGAGCACGATAAAGATTTTGTCAACAATCATGAATTTACGGCATGGAATTTTTTAAGTCTTTCAATGGAACTAAATTATAAAAATGGGTTGGTGTTAGGTTTACATTCTCACTCATAATTCTAATCTCTGTAATCTGTATTCTTGTGTGGCAGTTGTACAACACCTTTCCTTGGCTGGGCAATTGGATAAAGAGCCGGAAGCTGATATTAAAAAATGTTGAAAATAATATTTTGGATATCAGAGACTTAGTCAAGCATCTGAAAGAGACTCTGAACCCTCAGATGTGCAGGGGATTTGTAGACTCTTTTCTGATCCGTAAGCAGAAAGACGAGGTATGACAAACCTTTGATATCTTTCATACACGAAATATGTATGTACAGAAATGCTCATAGACTGTACAGCAATGCTGCATACATGTCTAGTTTATGATATGTGGGTGTGCTTTCCTCTCAGGACTCCTGCATCATGGACTCTCACTACCATGAGAAGAACCTCATATTCACAGTGGTCAACCTGTTTGCAGCTGGTACAGATACCACAGGCACTACATTGAGATGGGGTTTGCTGCTCATGGCCAAATATCCACGAGTACAGGGTAAGAACAGTTTGCAGCAGCGGGGCGAACGGGCACTGCACCAGTTAAAAATAGTGTTACAGATAGGATAGGCCAACATTACAGCAGTACTTCTAGAGACTACATAACGAAAAGAGTATCGCTGCTTTCTATTGTAGAAGCTCTCAGAATTATAATGAAAACAGAGAATTGGTTGATAATCAGATTTGTTCTAGAACTGGTTCCCAAACTGTGGTTAAAAAAAATGCAATTCCAGCGCGGGCCACACAAGGGCTGCTATTTGGGGAACCCTGACCTAAGGTATACATTGGTACATGCTATGTCAGGAAGGTGGCTAAATTTTGAGGGATTTCTTTTTTCAACGTGTGTGTGCGTGTGTCGCGTGTAGCAGACGCAGGCAAATGTAATTGTATTTCCTACTTTGTGTGTCCAGACCAGGTCCTGGAGGAGCTGATCAGGGTGGTAGGAAGTCGCCATGTCCGGGTGGAGGACAGGAAGAACCTGCCCTACACTGATGCTGTCATCCATGAGACTCAGAGACTGGCCAACATCGCCCCCATTGCTCTTCCTCACATCACCAGCCGAGACGTCACCTTCCAGGGCTACTTCATCAGGAAGGTCAGATGAAATACATAATAATAATGTATTGTATTCAGCAAAACTGATCATGTTAAAATGAACATCCCTTGAAAAGGTGACTGCATTTCCTTTTTGATAATAATAAATATTCTTAGTCAGCCTCTCATATTTTGTCATGACAGGGGACAACTGTGTTTCCTTTGCTGATGTCTGTCCTTCATGATGAGGGTGAATGGGAGAGCCCACACGCGTTCAACCCGGGACATTTCTTAAATGAGCATGGGAAATTTGTGACAAAAGATGCATTCATGCCGTTCTCTGCAGGTACGATATATCATTTCTGTAAACATTGAAATCTTCCTTTGCATTTGACATGAAAATTTGTCCAATTCATTTTTTTATTTTTTTATTTTCTAAATCCATATTTCTCATTGTTATGGCACCTTGTTATGACACCGCTTGAATTCACAGGTCGCAGGGCTTGTCCCGGAGAGAGTCTGACCAAGATGGAGCTCTTCCTCTTCTTCACCTCTCTCCTCCAGCGCTTTCGTTTCTCTCCTCCACCTGGAGTTACAGAGGATGAGCTGGATCTGACACCAGCTGTTGGCTTCACCCTGAGCCCTTCACCTCATCAGCTGTGTGCTGTCAGTCGCCAGTGATGAAAAGCACGTCCAGAGGAGAGTCTAGCCAGGATGAAGCTCAACGTCGTCTTCACCTTCCTGGTGTCATAGGATCAACTTGACCTGACACCGGATCTGTGCTTCATATCTTAACCCCTGCAACACATCCATTGTGTGGTGTCAGATGTCTCTGAGGAGAACGACTTGAACCTATAATCATTTACCTTTGCAATGAGTCTGCAATACATATTCTATAGCCATGGCCCAAATTATTTGTGAATGTTGAATTCTCTGAGCTTTAAGAGCATCTTTGTATTGGTGAGACTACTTTGTGAAGTCATACAATGATTCTAAATTTTATGCTTTTTCTGTTGGGCTTCTGACGGGCCAGTAAAACGATCCTCATCACACTGATGCTTAAGGGATTATCAGGAACCTGCTTGACATGTTCCCACTCCGTTAGCCCGTAATTATATATTTAGAGTTGTACTCTGGACTGTTCTAATGACCACATTATGGGTCTTTATGTATTTTCACCATTTAGAATAAAAAGCTTGAAATGCTTTCCAGATTGTGTGGTGAAATCTATTGGAATTAATCAACCGGTGTGTTGAATGAAGCAGAAATAATTGAATACTTGAGAAAGGATTTCATAAACACAACATAGGCCTATCATATTCCAAACCAGGTTTCACCCAATCAGATTCCAGAACGAGGTGGAGGAGGGTTTTTGGTGTGCAAGAGAGTAGTTTCACAAGCATTTCTATGATAGGTGACTATGGAAGAAAGTAAAAGATGGGCAGAGGAGGGTCAATGACCTGTGGCCGGAGAGGCAGGTAGCTCATGTTAACTTGCCAATACTTGCTCGATACAGGAAGTCAGAATATAATGTAGGGTTTCCCAACGTTTTTTGGCATCGGACCCCACTTTGACATCATAAAACTCTAGGGACCCCAGACATTCAAAACACAGACGGCTTTTTGCTCAAATTAATTTAATAGTTTGTAATACTATGTTGCAAGTAAATGTTCATTTTAGACCACATTTAGGCTCTTCATGTATATTATTGTGATTGAGAGAGAGGCTTGTATGAACACAGTCCTTTCCGTGACATTATGACTGACTGGGTGACTGACCCTAAACAATTGTAATGTAACCCCACTCCTGGTACCATGTAATGTTTCTTATATAGAATAAAGAAACCTGGCTTCAGAGTTGTGGATTTATTCATAACAGCACACAGGTACACAGACAGACATGCAGCCTGCCTCCTAATTATCTAGCACACCTGTGTGAGTAGGTCTTCTTCATTATGTAGGGTAGGAGCATGGGTAGGAAGGTTCTGCCCTCTGATGGAGTATTCCTATCACTACAAACAATGATGTGTAGCCCACGTCGCATGTGAGGAAAAAGTGAGCTTCCACAAACTTCAGGTTGCTTATGACTGCACGCAGATATTGCTGGAAAACCCAGGTGAAGTAGTGCTAGAGACCTTGTAAGGCAGGAGTTAAGGCTCTTAATCTGATGTACAAATCTATTTATCGACTGAATGTTTCTCAGAATGCCATTATGCTGCTGACTAATCCTGGTTTTAGTGCTGTGAGATACCAGTCTCACAGCACTCACGTGGAACTTTTTGGTATAGTGCATTATAGTTTTATTGTGTTTTTGTGTTAATTGTTGCATAGTGTTTGTTTTATGGACCATGTGCCCGCCCAAAACGTTGATGATGATGGTCCAGCATGCCGGGGTAATACAGTGTTGCCAGATACAGTGAATGGCTTCCAGCCAAAATACTGTTCGAAAACCACCAAAACGCACACAAAACCACCCAAACAAATACACTGATCTACTATGGGAACAAGAGTGGGTCTGTTAACCCACCCAAAGCCATCGACCACCCCCCCCCCCCCCCCCCCCCCCCCACACACACACACACACACACACACACATACACACACAAATGATTGATGGTTAAAACAATAACATCACAACAGTCTAATCCTAATATTAATTTAAAATGAGATATTTCTCTAAATCTGGCTTCAAATGGCCAACATTTTAGAAATGACTAAATGGACCAATTGATAGATAAATCAATCATGAGTGGATTCAGCACACTTTATCTGGGCAGATTGATTGAATCATTGCAGATCTATTCAGACCTTTGGTCGCCGCCGAATGTCGCCCCCTCAGAATTTTGGCTTGCATGACGCCCCTGCCCATGTTCCCTCGTTATTCTGCCTTGTTAGCACAAAACCTGACAGATGATATGTCTGCTGGCCAAGCATGCCGGGTTAAAGATACGTAGTGTTGCCAGATACAGCTAATGGTTTCCAGCCCAAAGACTGTTCAAAAACGCACACAAAACCGCCCAAACAAATACAGGACTATGGGAACAAGAGTGGGTCCGTAAACCCACCGAAGCGCATCACCCCTCCCCCACCCCACACACACACACACACACACTATGCACTCGAAACCAGCCCAATTGGGCTGAAAACACATTCTTTGCCCCTCCTTTGATACTTCCTTTGTCCCAAGCCCCCCCCCCCCCCCTCTCCCCCCAAACAAGAATGTAGGTGATGCTGCTGTGAGCACAAACATTGTTCCTTGATGGATCAAGCTCAGTCAGAGCAGTAGGCCTGTAGTGTACATAACATACTGCATGTCAAGAACAATGTCTGTGGTTGAAGATTTGGCTTTCTTCCCCTCCCCTAGTCCCACCAGCCTGTTGATGTCTGCTGTGTTCCTGCTGGTCCTCTACCTCTTCTCCTCCAGATTCAGCTCCCAGGAAAAGAGGAAGGAGCCTCCAGGACCCAAACCTCTTCCCCTGCTTGGTAACCTGTTGCAGCTGGATCTCAAGAGACCCCACCACACCCTGTGTGAGGTGAGTTTGTGACCATCTGTTTTCAGTTTGTGTTCAGTTGAATAATTTGATTCAATGTTTTTTGAATAGTATTTTCTTTATTAGTATTTCCTTATATTTTCTGTGTAGTCATAAGTGACTTTTTTGCTTGCTTGTTGTGTCTGTTTGGTAGTGGGCTTTGCCAATCTGTCTGTCATCTTGTACTTTGAGTCGAACTAGGCTACGTTCTGGATGATTTTAATCGATGTTCACTAACACATATCACACCATGGTTAGAATGAATATATGTTTATTGATAAGTGAGTGTGGTGCGATTGCTTGGAGACCCTTCTAGTACACGGCACGGCCGTGTCCGGAACCAGGATTGCTTGGAGACTCATCTAGTACGCGGCACGGCCGTGTCAGGAACCAGGAACCCGGGGGTTGAGACTCTGAGTGGGGGTACGTCTCTGGGCGTAGCCTGCTAGGTCCTGCGCCCGGGCGTAGCCTGCTAGGTCCTGCGCCCGGGATGGAGACCGCATCCTGGGTGGGAGCCCGCTGGGCTCGGTGTCCCAGGATAACGTACGATCTCCACCTACCCCCCCTGGTTCCTGTGTTCAGAGGACAGAGAAGCAGATTAGGCATGTGCAAAACATATCTTTAACAGTCTGCGGGAGGAAACCGGAGTGCCCGGGGAAAACCCGCGCAGCACGGGGAGAAACCTGCGACTCCGCTCGTGCTGCCCGTAGCGAGATGTGAACTAAGGGGTGTGGAGGGGGGGGTCGTGAAGACATGACAAACGGGAGAGAAGTGGTATGCCAGTGAGTATATAAAGGCTACAGGTGATTGAGCTGATAGAAAGCCGGTGTGGCTCGGTGATTGGATTGGAGGAGCGCAGGTGAATGGGTGATGGATTAGAGTAGGTGGCGGTGAGATATGATGCGGACCTGGTGTGATCTTGTGTTCCTGAACCTCAGTTATCAAGCTAACTCCATTTCACTAACACATATCACACCATGGTTAGAATGAATATATGTTTATTGATAAGTGAGTGTGGTGCGATTGCTTGGAGACCCTTCTAGTACACGGCACGGCCGTGTCCGGAACCAGGATTGCTTGGAGACTCATCTAGTACGCGGCACGGCCGTGTCAGGAACCAGGAACCCGGGGGTTGAGACTCTGAGTGGGGGTACGTCTCTGGGCGTAGCCTGCTAGGTCCTGCGCCCGGGCGTAGCCTGCTAGGTCCTGCGCCCGGGATGGAGACCGCATCCTGGGTGGGAGCCCGCTGGGCTCGGTGTCCCAGGATAACGTACGATCTCCACCTACCCCCAAAAGAGCATCAACACAGCGGGAGCTGGCTCGTCAGATGTCGTCGAGGTCGTCGTGGATGAAGATCGCATCCCGGGAGGGAGCCCGCTGGGCTCGGTGTCCCAAGATAACGGACGATCTCGGTCCACCCTCAGCGAGCTTCAACGCAGCAGGAGATGGCTCATCAGATGTCGTTGAGGTCTTCTTCTTCTTTCTCTCTCTTGTCAGGAACCAGGAACCCAGGGGTTGAGACTCTGAGTGGGGGTTACGTCTCTGGGCGTAGCCTGCTAGGTCCTGCGCCCGGGATGAAGACCGCATCCTGGGTGGGAGCCCGCTGGGCTCGGTGTCCCAGGATAACTTACGATCTCCACCTACCCCCAAAAGAGTCTCAACACGGCGGGAGCTGGCTCGTCAGATGTCATCGAGGTCGTCGTGGATGAAGATCGCATCCTGGGAGGGAGCCCGCTGGGCTCGGTGTCCCGAGATAACGAACGATCTCCATCCACCTCCAGCGAGCTTCGACACAGCAGGAGATGGGCTCGTCGGATGTCGTCGGGGTCATCGCAGATGTAGCTGTGGTATGCTTGGGAGGACCTTCGTTTTTACGGAGTCCTTTCGGGAGCATGGTGAGGGGGTGGTTTGTGATGTAAAGCGAAGTGCGGTTGAACTTCTCAGCCGGGAGGGAAGCCTGAAAGGTGACGGAGTCATTTGGCGTGGGTGGTGGGGCCATGGGGGCAAGCGACCCTGGAGTGGGCGCCGCCGCAGAAAGAGCATGTGTGGAGGAACCGGCAGCCGGACGCGCTGCAGCCCCTATTCTCTCTTTTTCCTTTTCTTCTTCTCTCTCTCTTTCCTATCTTTTCTTCTCTTCTTCTCTCCTTTTGCTTTTCTTTTCTCCAGCGGCCCAAGGTTTGGACCGAGTGTTCTGAGAGGCCCTAGCGTCTCTGGGCGGAGCTCCCGTGGCTCTGCAACCCAGGATGAAGACTGCGTCTCTGGGCGGAGCTCCCGTGGCTCTGCAACCCAGGATGAGGACTGTGTCTCTGGGCGGAGCTCCCGTAGCTCTGCAACCCAGGATGAAGACTGCGTCTCTCTGGGCGGAGCTCCCGTGGCTCTGCGACCCAGGATGAGGACTGCGTCTCTGGGCGGAGCTCCCGTAGTTCTGCAACCCAGGATGAGGACTGTGTCTCTGGGCGGAGCTCCCGTAGCTCTGCAACCCAGGATGAGGACTGTGTCTCTGGGCGGAGCTCCCGTAGCTCTGCAACCCAGGATGAAGACTGCGTCTCTGGGCGGAGCTCCCGTGGCTCTGCAACCCAGGATGAGGACTGCGTCTCTGGGCGGAGCTCCCGTAGCTCTGCGACCCAGGATGAGGACTGTGTCTCTGGGCGGAGCTCCCGTAGCTCTGCAACCCAGGATGAGGACTGTGTCTCTGGGCGGAGCTCCCGTAGCTCTGCAACCCAGGATGAGGACTGTGTCTCTGGGCGGAGCTCCCGTAGCTCTGCAACCCAGGATGAGGACTGTGTCTCTGGGCGGAGCTCCCGTAGCTCTGCGACCCAGGATGAGGACTGTGTCTCTGGGCGGAGCTCCCGTGGCTCTGCAACCCAGGATGAAGACTGTGTCTCTGGGCGGAGCTCCCGTGGCTCTGCACCCCAGGATGAGGACTGTGTCTTTGGGCGGAGCTCCCGTAGCTCTGCAACCCGGGATGAAGACTGCGGCTCTGGGCGGAGCTCCCGTGGCTCTGCAACCCAGGATGGAACTGCGCCTCTGGACGGAGCTCCCGTGGCTCTGCAACCCGGGATGGAACTGAGAAGGGGGGGGGGGGGGGGGGGGGCAGACAAGTAAAACCAACATTGGGGTGCTGGGGAAGGGGTAGGAGGGGGGGGGGGGTATCCGGTAGGGGAAGAACAGGAGGAAAGGGGATGACGCCAGTGGCCGCGGAGGCCGTGGCGGAAAGAGGGGCCGCGGAGGCCACGGAGGGAAGGGGCAAGCCGCGGAGGCAGAAGGAAGAGGCTGAGCGGGGAGGGAGGGGTGGGATGCGTGTGCGTGGGGACCCGGGAGAGCGGGTGGTGGACAGAGAGAGGCAAGAAAGGTAGACAATGCATTGTAAACTACCATTTTTGGTGGGGAAGGGGAGGGGGAGGGAAGGGGGAGGTTGGGGGAGGGGGTGGGAGGGCATCGAGGGGGGGTAGAAAAGTAGGAATGTTGCGGTAGGCCGCCCTTGCTGAGGTGGGCGGCTTCGCTGGCAACTGAGGGGGGGACAAACAGGCCGCTGGCGCTGAAGGAAGAGACTGCGAGGGGAGGGGAGAAGAGGATGCGTGTGCGCAGGAGTCTATGGGTGCGCCCCCGCCGCGCTGCGGCCTGGAGGGCGGAAAGGAGGAGGCTGCGACCGAGGTGACATTAGCCTGCTGGCTGTGGCCACAGTGGCGTGAGCCTGTAGGGAAGGGAGGGGGGAGGGAAGGGAAGGGGAGGCTGCGACCGAGGTGACGTTTAGCCTGCTGGCTGTGTGCACAGTGGCGTGAGCCTAAAGAGAGAGGAGGGGGGAGGGAAGGGGAGGCTGTGGCCGTGGTGGCGTGAGTCTGGTGGCTGTGGCCACGGTGCCCTGAGCCTGAAGGGAAGGGAGGGGGGAGGGAAGGGGAGGCTGTGGCCGTGGTGGCATGAGTCTGGTGGCTGTGGCCACGGTGCCCTGAGCCTGAAGGGAAGGGAGGGGGGAGGGAAGGGGAGGCTGCGACCGAGGTGACATTAGCCTGCTGGCTGTGGCCACAGTGGCGTGAGCCTGAAGGGAAGGGAAGGGAGGGGGGAGGGAAGGGGAGGCTGTGGCCGTGGTGGCGTGAGTCTGGTGGCTGTGGCCACGGTGCCCTGAGCCTGAAGGGAAGGGAGGGGGGAGGGAAGGGGAGGCTGTGGCCGTGGTGGCGTGAGCCTGCTGGCTGTGGCCACAGTGCCATGAGCTTGATGGGAGGGAAGGGGGGGAAGGGGAGGCTGTGGCCGTGGTGGCGTGAGCCTGCTGGGATGGGAGGGGAGGCGGGAACGATGCCTGGGCCCGACGGGGGCAGCAGCGGCGTGATCCGAAGCGAGCTGGGCAGACCCGGGTCCGTGTGCTGGCGGGGCCCCGGTGCCAAGGCTGAAGGCGGAGGATGGGAGGGGAGGGGGGGAAAGCGTGTGCACTGAGAGCTAATGTTGTTTTGGGATGAACTGTCCCTTTAACGGTCTTGTTTTCTTAGGGAGTACTTAGTAGCAGTAGTAGCAGTACTGTAGCAGTACTGTATTAGTAGTAGCGGCAGTAGTGACTGTTGTGATGCATGGCACCGGACTGTTGTTGTGGTGCGCGGCACCAGACTGTTGTCGGCACTACAGCAGCAACGGCATCTAGCAGTAGTAGCCTAGTAAGTAGCCACGTCTATTAGTAGCCGTGGTAATAGTGGTAGTAGTCGGAGCGGCTAGTGGTAGCAGTCGTAGTAGCTGTAATCGGTAGTGACATGACGTCGCTTCGTAGTAGTGGCAGCAGCAGCAAGTGGGATGAGAGGCTGTTGCTTAGTGAGGTAAACATTGGCACTGTTCACCCCTCATACAGGTAGTAGTGTTGATTCAGTAAATGCATGGTTTGGAGTTGCTGAAGTCAATGGTAATCGCGTGAGATGCGATGTCAATATACTGTAAGTCACGTCAGATAGTATAGGAAGAGTTTCAGGAAGCTAAACTTGAATGAAAAACAGAAGAGGTAACACCTGGCCGTGAAGGCGATGGGTGTGCGCCAAAGAGGGTCGGCTCGGCTGTAGCCTGGAGGTGAGCGACGGTCCAGTCGGAGATGGTGGTTGGCCGTGGCCTCGGCATTGCTGTGGCTCGAGCTGGGCTGGAAACGTGTCGGCGCGGGGCGCGCGTGGAGGACACGGCTGTCGTGTCGCCTGAGGATCTCCGATGACGCAGCGGTGTAGAGGGCGGTGTCTGGCTGGAACTGGATGGCGAAGATTTGACGCCCGGGCGAGGGACATACAACGGCGCGTGCCAGCTGACTTTTCTTTTTTAACTATTTTAATGAACTGTTCGCTTGAGTTGAAATGGGTCGGAACGAACGAGTGCGTCTTGAACAAGCAGTCGTGAAGACATGACAAACGGGAGAGAAGTGGTATGCCAGTGAGTATATAAAGGCTACAGGTGATTGAGCTGATAGAAAGCCGGTGTGGCTCGGTGATTGGATTGGAGGAGCGCAGGTGAATGGGTGATGGATTAGAGTAGGTGGCGGTGAGATATGATGCGGACCTGGTGTGATCTTGTGTTCCTGAACCTCAGTTATCAAGCTAACTCCATATCTTAAACGGTCGGTCGTAGTCTCAGAGAAGGCAAGGTGACGATATGTTATCCATATCTGGAAATGAACTGAAAAGGAGTGACCCAATGTAGGCTACGTTTACATCTTTTTCCAGCGATGTTTCAGCATAAACTGTTCATCAGGCACCACGCTCAGGACCCGTAACACCTACAATATCATTGCTGTTACCGGCCCGCACTAGCCCACCTCCACTCATTTCAGATGCACCCTAATTAATTTTGTTCTGGAACCGGGCCTGTCACCATGTTGCAAATGATTAGAAAGTCAAAGGATGTGACAGTCTGTAGTTTATGAAAGACTGCATATTATTCTTACAATAAGCACACAGCAGTATGTAAAGGTTTAGATTATGACCTGCGTATGTCGAGGGGAAACCAACATGGGACGGTAGAAATGAACGATGAGGAGGATATGGGAATGAAGACGAGGATACTAACTTTATGAAAAAAGTGAGTACAGTATCTGACTGCATGATTGATTTTTCCAGCTTTCAAAGAAATATGGATGTGTATTCACGGTGTACTTTGGACCCAATAAAGTCGTGGTCCTGGCAGGATACAAGGCAGTGAAGCAGGCTCTGGTCAACCATGCTGAGGAGTTTGGGGACAGATGCAGCACCCCTCTTTGTCATGACATCAGTCAAGGACATGGTATGGATGGACTTCCATGACAAAACCTTTAGCATTAGCACTGTCTATAAAGAGGTATAATAAAGACATAAATAATAGCAATGAACATCTATACCAACATCATCATCATCATCATCATCATCATCAACAAGTTCTGTTTGGTTTGTTTCACCTGTTTTCAAATCGTTTGTTTTTTTATCATTTGTTGCAGTGTTCTATCTTTTAAACATTAAAGGTTAATGTATAGCTTGTTTTATCTGTGATCATCTCTGATTTCTGCAGGAATTCTCTTTGCCAATGGAGATTCCTGGAAAGAGATGAGACGATTTGCCCTGACTAACCTGAGAGACTTTGGGATGGGCAAGAGAGCAGCTGAGGAGAAAATCATAGAGGAATGCCACCATCTGATCCAAGTGTTTGCAGAGCATGAAGGTATGGAGTGACATATCTCAATGTAAGATGCTCTTTGGTATTGTTTGTCTTGTATTCCAGTCTTTACACTTTCATTGTTTCCCACTGCTGTTTTCACAGGGAATGCATTTGACACAACATGTGCAGTGAATTATGCTACATCCAATATCATCTCATCCATTGTGTATGGTAGCAGATTTGAATATGCTGACCCCCGATTCAAATGCATGGTGAATAGGGTCAATGAGACGATACGTATTTTAGGTTCTGCTCCAATAAAGGTAAGCATAATCTTTGCTTATTGACTTGATGTTGTTTTTAAAAGTTAATTAACTAGAAATCAACTTAATTCCTACACAGGCATTTCATTATTGGGTGGATTTTAGACCATGAAAAACTGCTATGAATGAGGAGCAGAGTTGGGTTTAGGATTGAGCACGATAAAGATTTTGTCAACAATCGTGAATTCACGGCATGGAATTTTTTTAATCTTTCAATGGAACTAAATTATAAAGATGGGTTGGTGTTAGGTTTACATTCTCACTCATAATTCTAATCTCTGTAATCTGTATTCTTGTGTGGCAGTTGTACAACAACTTTCCTTGGCTGGGCCATTGGATAAAGAGCCGGAAGCTGATATTAAAAAATGTTGAAAATCATAATTTGGATATCAGAGACTTAGTCAAGCATCTGAAAGAGACTCTGAACCCTCAGATGTGCAGGGGATTTATAGACTCTTTTCTGATCCGTAAGCAGAAAGACGAGGTATGACAAACACCTTTGATATCTTTCATACAGGAAATATGTATGTACAGACATGCTCATATACTGTACAGCAATGCTGCATACATGTCTAGTTTATATGTGGGTGTGCTTTCCTCTCAGGACTCCTGCATCATGGACTCTCACTACCATGAGAAGAACCTCATATTCACAGTGTCCAACCTGTTTGCAGCTGGTACAGAGACCACAGGCACTACATTGAGATGGGGTTTGCTGCTCATGGCCAAATATCCACGGGTACAGGGTAAGAACAGTGTGCAGCAGCGGGGCGAACGGGCACTGCACTGGTTAAAAATAGTGTTACAGATAGGATAGCCCAACATTACAGCAGTACTACTAGAGACTAGATAACGAAAAGAGTATTGATGCTTTCTATTGTAGAAGCTCTAAGAATAATAATGAAAACAGAGAATTGGTTGATAATCAGATTTGTTCTAGAACATTTGTTCCCAAACTGTGGTAAAAAAAAAATCAATTCCAGCACGGGCCACACGAGGGCTGCTATTTGGGGAACCCTGACCTAAGGTATGGATTGGTACATGCTATGTCAGGAAGGTGGCTAAATTTGGGTGAGGGGAAAAACATTTTCAACGTGTGTGTGTGTGTGTGTGTGTGTGTGTGTGTGTGTGTGTGTGTGTGTGTGTGTGTGTGTGTGTGTGCGCGCGCGCGTGCCGTGCGTAGCAGACGCAGGCAAATGTAATTGTATTTCCTACTTTGTGTGTTCAGACCACTGAGATATATGAATGGAGAGAGTGTCCCTATCTCCTGCCTGTATGTTTTATTGAAGCCAAAATCCGGCCAGATCAGTGAACCAGAGTCTGCGCAGTAGCTCCCTTGATTTAGAACCTCTGAGAGCTCCCCGCCCCTCTGAACTTTCTTATGTAGAGCTGCTGTTTCTAGAATGCGCACAGTGCGTTGTGTATTTATATACAGTCTAGCTCTGTAAATATGACACTTTAAGTTGTAATATTTTTTGTCTCGCCAAAAGTAACCAGGAAGATTCCCAATATGAGATTAGTTTATCAAAATGACGCCTGTACGAAAATCTGATTTTGGTTGTCGGAGATTTCAGACCTCCGGGCTGCTGCTGAGTGCTCTCAGCGCGGGCCGGAAGTGGAGGCAGGCCTCACTCAACTTCAGCCTCACTGGGGGGATTGCTGTGTTGATATAAGCTAGCCTAATGTTTTCGTGGCATTTTGATTAACTTCATGATTTAATTCCTTTTGGAGCAAATGTTGGTTTTACAAATCTAACCTTGACGCTTTACGCAACGTTGTTTGCTGGTATAGTGTTGTGGGTACTGCAGCCTGTAACGTTCTCCGTTGTCGGAGATTGAGTTGTATCAGCCAGACAAGTCAGACCTCCGGGCTGCTCTCAGCCCGTGCTCTGAGAGCAGTCCGCAAGAGGAGCCTCTCAGCCCGGAAGAGGAGCCAGGGCTGCTTGGCTCTCAGCCTCTCACTGGGGGAATTTCTCGGATGAACAGCTCTGTGTTGATTAGCCTAATGTTTCCGTGACATTTTGATTAACTTTATGATTACATTTCTTTTGGCGCAAATGTTGGTTTAACAAATCTAACCGTGAGGCTACGTTGTTGTACCCCCCCCGGTACAGTGTGTGTAGGGCAGCCCAACCTAACGTTAGCCCAGTGCGTGAGCCAGGCTGCCTGGTCTATTATCTGGTATATCGTTACTAAGAGAGGAGCTTGTGAAGAACGAACATCCCCACAGTCAAAGCATTTCCCCGAGATATGCATATAAAAACGTTTGTTGCTTTAATAGCCTACAAAAAATAAAACGTCTGTTTGTATGTGATGCTAACCCGTTAGCGATGAGCTAACCCGTTAGCGATGAGCTAACGGTGGTTGTAATGGTAGGCCTCATCTTATACCCGGGACGGGAGTTAATGTTATAAAACACATTTCCTGACAGTTGGACAACCTGGTCAGTTCTGAAAATATGTGTCTATTATTGTGTTATTCCAGCTATCGTTATCGGTTGTTAAGTTATAGTAATATTCAGACAATTGTCCAAGTCCCTCTGATCCGAGTCCCAAGCGAGTCTCAAGTCAATTGGTCCCGAGTCTCAAGCAAGTCCCAAGTCTTTCCTTTTGTCGGCAAGTCAAGTCAAGTCAAGTCACAATGTTATTTCAAGTCAAGTCTCGAGTCGAGTCACAGGTTAGAAAAATAACAAGGCAGAGATTATTTAGGCTGCAGACGTGCGCGTTCACGTTAATACGTGCTTGTTGCCAAGCAACACACTTCTCTCAGACGAGCTCGAGACAGGTGACAGACAGCTCCAACTCAGCTCAAACTTATAGAGTTGTATTCAAAGCATAGAAACGTTCTCACAGCTAAATTTAACAGCGCCAACACAAGCAGTTTGATCACAAGTGCAATCAGTACTGAATGCGATGGCAGACTGCGCACTGCGGGCAGTTGACGAAGTCAGGAAGAAATTGAAAGATCTTCCGACGCATCAGCTTTCGTCTATTTACAGCACATATCGATCGATATTTTTGGAGAAGATTCCGGCCGCATCACGCGCAGATCAAGATGAGACAGCTGTCAGTGAGTAGCTACGCATTTGGGTGTAACTTTTACGCCTGCTCCATACACAGACGCAGCGCATACAGGGTGCACTAGTCATAAAATTAAGTTAGTCGTAACTTTGAGTTCTACATCAGACGTAGCGTGTAAACCTAGGCGTATGCCCAGCTGGTGCACTCGGCTGATCTTGTCACAAGTCCGAGTCGAGTTTCGAGTCATTTTCTTCCAAGTCCAAGTCGAGTTTCAAGTATTTACCTTCCAAGTCCGAGTCGAGTCGGAAGTCGTCAAATTTGCGACTCGAGTCGACTCGAGTCCGAGTCCCTATGACTCGAGTCCAATTGTCTGGTAATATTAAGCCGATAAATAATGAAAAACAGCTGACTAGCGAAAGCGGCTAACGCCATTGCTAGCCTGCATGTTAAAACCATGGTGTACCTATAACGTACCTGGATTAAAGCCCCAATCAGTAAGATTTTTGACATTTTTTACTGTAATATAAGAGCTTTTTAGTCTTAGGACATGGTAGATTGACTTGTAATAGGGAGACTCTCGACTTTATTTATCCCACACCGCCCTCCATTGGCCAGCCCTGGGACTAAGCAAGTTGTCTGCCACGTCCCGTGGCAAGAAAAAAGAAAAAAGAAAAGGATGCGCGCATGCGCTGTACAGCGGAAGCGCTGTCTTCAACAAACTCAATTCGGATTTGCTACGAAAATGATGTTTCACGGAACTATGGATTATTATTTCATCACGTGGTGAGTACCCGATGTCACAACATGTACATAGAGCTTTCTGGCGCTGTGTTTTGTTGACTTTGAACGGCGATATCGTTATCGATACTATTGCACCCAGAGGGCGCAGTTTCTCCAATAGCAAAACTTGGAAAACTTACTGAATGGGGCTTTAACTCATAAAACACATATTTTCTGAACTTACTTCAGTCCCAAACCAACGTTAATTCCTTGCGCACCTTTGTCAAAACATTGTTCTTTTTATTGCGGTCCATTGACATGTCTGGTAGCCAGCACAGCCAACCCATGAGCCACCCCAACCTCCAGGCCTGCACTACCCAGGCTAAGAGCCCATCTCCCGGCCCCACACACCCAGCAGACCCACCCCGACCTCCAGGCAGCGTTACATAACGATGAAGCCGTGTGTCTTGTCTATGACGATAGATCTATAATGTGAAGAGCGTGTCCAGCCAATGACGGCTTGAGACTGGCTGCCACAGCTGTCAATCATCCATTTTTATCCCTTTTTATATGTCAAATAACTACTTAAAAACAAACTGATCAGAAAAATGACCACTTGCACAGGCATTAGCATGATAATGACTATCTAAAATGATACAAACCACCTTTGGAAAAAAATTATCTGACGTATACTGTGATTATTTCGGTTGTGATTTTCCCATCCACTAACATGGGGAGGCGGGCCTTGTGACCTAATACTGGATTCAACCGCCAGAGCGGCGATCTAACATGCAGCGGCTTCACTGAACGGGACCAATGCCCAGTCCATCTTATAATATGTCCATGGTTCAGACCAGGTGCTGGAGGAGGTGAGCAGGGCGGTAGGAAGTCGCCAGGTCCGGGTGGAGGACAGGAAGAACCTGCCCTACACTGATGCTGTCATCCATGAGACTCAGAGACTGGCCAACATCGCCCCCATTTCTATTCCTCACGTCACCAGCCGAGACGTCACCTTCCAGGGCTACTTCATCAGGAAGGTCAGATGAAATACATAATAATAATGTATTCAGCAAAACTGATCATGTTAAAATGAACATCCCTTGAAAAGGTGACTGCATTTCCTTTTTGATAATAATAAATATACTTAGTCAGCCTCTCATATTTTGTCATGACAGGGGACAACTGTGTATCCTTTGCTGATGTCTGTCCTTCATGATGAGGGTGAATGGGAGAGCCCACACACGTTCAACCCAGGACATTTCTTAAATGAGGATGGGAAATTTGTGACAAAAGATGCATTCATGCCGTTCTCTGCAGGTACGATATATCATTTCTGTAAACATTGAAATCTTCCGTTGCATTTGACATGAAAATTTGTCCAATTCATTTTTTTTTATTCTTTTTTTCTAAATCCATATTTCTCATTGTTATGGCACCTTGTTATGACACCTCCTGAATTCACAGGTCGCAGGGCTTGTCCCGGAGAGAGTCTGGCCAAGATGGAGCTCTTCCTCTTCTTCACCTCTCTCCTCCAGCGCTTTCGTTTCTCTCCTCCACCTGGAGTTACAGAGGATGAGCTGGATCTAACACCAGCTGTTGGCTCCACCCTGAGCCCTTCACCTCATCAGCTATGTGCTGTCAGTCGCCAGTGAGGAAAAGCACGTCCGGAGGAGGGTCTAGCCAGGATGAAGCTCAACGTCGTCTTCACCTTCCTGGTGTCATAGGATCAACTTGACCTGACACCGATTCTGTGCTTCATATCTTAAACCCTGCAACACATCCATTGTGTGGTGTCAGATGTCTCTGAGGAGAACGACTTGAACCTAAATCATTTACCTTTGCAATGAGTCTGAAATACATATTCTATAGCCATGGCCCAAATTATTTGTGAATGTTGAATTCTCTGAGCTTTAAGAGCATCTTTGTATTGGTGAGACTACTTTGTGAAGTCATACAATGATTCAAAATGTTATGCTTTTTCTGTTGGGCTTCTGACGGGCCAGTAAAACGATCCTCATCACACTGATGGTTAAGGGATTATCAGGAACCTGCTTGACATGTTCCTACTCCGTTAGCCCGTAATTATATATTTAGAGTTGTACTCTGGACTGTTCTAATGACCACATTATGGGTCTTTATGTATTTTCACCATTTAGAATAAAAAGCTTGAAATGCTTTCCAGATTGTGTGGTGAAATCTATTGGAATTAATGGTAACGCTTTAGAATACAGCCCGCAAATAAGCATGTAGTTATAGTATAACAACGGGGTTTAGGGCTGTAGTTATAGTCTAACTACGGGGTTTAAGGAGTGAATTATAAGATCTGTACTTATAGTCTAACTACGGGGTTTAAGGAGTGTAGTTATAGTATAACAACGGGGTTTAAGGAGTGTAGTTATGGTATAACAACGGGGTTTAAGGAGTGTAGTTATGGTATAACAATGGGGTTTAAGGAGTGTAGTTATGGTATAACAACGGGGTTTAAGGAGTGTAGTTAGAGTATAACAACAGGGTTTAAGGAGTGTAGTTAGAGTATAACAACAGGGTTTAAGGAGTGTAGTTATAGTATAACAACGGGGTTTAAGGAGAGTAGTTAGAGTATAACTACGGGGTTTAAGGAGTGTAGTTATAGTCTAACTACGGGGTTTAAGGAGTGAAAAAATACTTTAACTAGAGGGTAACAAGATCTGTACTTATAGTCTACCTACGGGGTCGCGGGCTGTATTATGAAGCAGGGGACAAATGTTTGTACTTATAGGCTAATTACGGGGTACCACACTGTACTTACAGGGTAACTACGGGGTTTAAGGAGTGTAGTTAGAGTATAACAACGGGGTTTAAGGAGTGTAGTTAGAGTATAACAACGGGGTTTAAGGAGTCTAGTTAGAGTATAACAACGGGGTTTAAGGAGTGTAGTTAGAGTATAACAACGGGGTTTAAGGAGTGTAGTTAGAGTATAACAACGGGGTTTAAGGAGTCTAGTTAGACTATAACAACGGGGTTTAAGGAGTGTAGTTATAGTATAACTACGGGGTTTAAGGAGTGTAGTTATGGTATAACAACAGGGTTTAAGGAGTGTAGTTAGAGTATAACAACGGGGTTTAAGGAGTGTAGTTATGGTATAACAACAGGGTTTAAGGAGTGTAGTTAGAGTATAACAACGGGGTTTAAGGAGTGTAGTTATAGTCTAACTACGGGGTTTAAGGAGTGTAGTTAGAGCATAACAACGGGGTTTAAGGAGTGTAGTTAGAGTATAACAATGGGGTTTAAGGAGTGTAGTTAGAGTATAACAACGGGGTTTAAGGAGTCTAGTTAGAGTATAACAACGGGGTTTAAGGAGTGTAGTTATAACAACAGGGTTTAAGGAGTGTAGTTCGAGTATAACAACGGGGTTTAAGGAGTGTAGTTAGAGTATAACAACGGGGTTTAAGGAGTGTAGTTAGAGTATAACAACGGGGTTTAAGGAGTCTAGTTAGAGTATAACAACGGGGTTTAAGGAGTGTAGTTAGAGTATAACAACAGGGTTTAAGGAGTCTAGTTAGAGTATAACAACACTCCTTAAACCCCGTTGTTAGACTATAACTACACTCCTTAAACCCCGTTGTTATACTCTAACTAGACTCATTAAACCCCGTTGTTATACTCTAACTACACTCCTTAAACCCCGTTGTTATACTCTAACTACACTCCTTAAACCCCATTGTTATACTCTAACTACACTCCTTAAACCCCGTTGTTATACTCTAACTACACTCCTTAAACCCCGTTGTTATACTATAACTACACTCCTTAAACCCCGTAGTTAGACTATAAGTACAGATCTTATAATTCACTCCTTAAACCCCGTAGTTAGACTATAACTACAGCCCTAAACCCTGTTGTTATACTATAACTACACTCCTTAAACCCCATAGTTAGACTATAAGTACAGATCTTATAATTCACTCCTTAAACCCCGTAGTTAGACTATAACTACAGCCCTAAACCCCGTTGTTATACTATAACTACATGCTTATTTGCGGGCTGTATTCTAAAGCGTTACCGAATTAATCAACCAGTGTGTTGAATGAAGCAGAAATAATTGAATACTTGAGAAAGGATTTCATCAACACAACATAGGCCTATCATATTCCAAACCAGGTTTCACCCAATCAGATTCCAGAACGAGGTGGAGGAGGGTTTTTGGTGTGCAAGAGAGTAGTTTCACAAGCATTTCTATGATAGGTGACTATGGAAGAAAGTAAAAGATGGGCAGAGGAGGGTCAATGACCTGTGGCCGGAGAGGCAGGTAGCTCATGTTAACTTGCCAATACTTGCTCGATACAGGAAGTCAGAATATAATGTAGGGTTTCCCAACGTTTTTTGGCATCGGACCCCACTTTGACATCATAAAACTCTAGGGACCCCAGACATTCAAAACACAGACGGCTTTTTGCTCAAATTAATTTAATAGTTTGTAATACTATGTTGCAAGTAAATGTTCATTTTAGACCACATTTAGGCTCTTCATGTATATTATTGTGATTGAGAGAGAGGCTTGTATGAACACAGTCCTTTCCGTGACATTATGACTGACTGGGTGACTGACCCTAAACAATTGTAATGTAACCCCACTCCTGGTACCATGTAATGTTTCTTATATAGAATAAAGAAACCTGGCTTCAGAGTTGTGGATTTATTCATAACAGCACACAGGTACACAGACAGACATGCAGCCTGCCTCCTAATTATCTAGCACACCTGTGTGAGTAGGTCTTCTTCATTATGTAGGGTAGGAGCATGGGTAGGAAGGTTCTGCCCTCTGATGGAGTATTCCTATCACTACAAACAATGATGTGTAGCCCACGTCGCATGTGAGAAAAAGTGAGCGTCCACAAACTTCAGGTTGCTTATGACTGCACGCAGATGTCTTGTCTTATCGCTATTCTGCCTCATTGCCTATTGCTGCTTAGTATTGCTTATTGATGCCTATTTCTTATTGCCTTGCTCATTGCTTGTTGCCTATTTGTACTATGTCGTAAACGGAGTCCACAGCACAAGAATTTCACACGTGATACTTGTACCATGGAGTGACAATAAAAAATCTTGAATCTTGAATCTTGAATCTTGAAGATATTGCTGGAAAACCCAGGTGAAGTAGTGCTAGAGACCTTGTAAGGCAGGAGTTAAGGCTCTTAATCTGATGTACAAATCTATTTATCGACTGAATGTTTCTCAGAATGCCATTATGCTGCTGACTAATCCTGGTTTTAGTGCTGTGAGATACCAGTCTCATATGTGGAACGTTTTGGTATAGTGCATATTATAGTTTCATTGTGTTTTTGTGTGTTGTTAATTGTTGCATTGTGTTTGTTTTATGGACCATGTGCCCACCCAAAAAGTTGATGATGATGGTCCAGCATGCCGGGTTAATACAGTGTTGCCAGATACAGTGAATGGCTTCCAGCCCAAAGACTGTTCGAAAACCACCAAAACGCACACAACCACCCAAACAAATACACTGGTCTACTATAGGAACAAGAGTGGGTCTGTTAACCCACCCAAGGCCACCGACCACCCCCCCCCACAAATTATTGTTGGTTAAAACAATAACGACATCACAACAGTCTAATCCTGATGTTAATTTAAAATGAGATATTCCTCTAAATCTGGTTTCAAATCGCCAACATTTTAGGAATAGCTAAATGGACCAATTGATAGATAAATCAATCAATCATGAGTGGATTCAGCACACTTTATCTGGGCAGATTGATTGAATCATTGCAGATCTATTCAGACCTTTGGTCGCCGCCAAATGCTGGTAAAATAGAAATTTGCAAGTGGCTGGCAGATTTGCTCCACTCACCACCAGCCAAAAGCAAACAAACAATGGCAATCTATTGAGTGGCTGGTAACATTTGAACATTTACTAGACATTTGGCAGGTGGACGAAAAAGTTAACTTTGCACCATGTATGAAAGCTATGAATAGGCTAATAAAATACGTCCTATAGGGACTTGTTTCTACTTATAATATTGATGTCTTTTTTGTTGGTGTCAGGTTATTAATACAATTATAGTGATGAGGTTGGAGGGGCCCCCGGGGAGTTTTTGCCTTTTGCCCCTACAGACTCTAGAATCGCCACTGCACACTATGCACCCGAAACCATCCCAATAGACTACTTGCACAACTCCACTACTTCCTGAAATGAGTAGGGCATCTTGGTTTCCTGTCCTACACTATTGGATGAACTGATTAATGTCAGGTATGCCTGACTGCTGCAGTCACAACAACAGTGATCAGGCACACCTGATTAATCAGTTCATCCAATAGTGTAGGACAGGAAACCAAGATGCCCTACTCATTTCAGGAAGTAGTGGAGTTGTGCAAGTAGTCTATTGGGCGGAAAACCCGCTCATCTGGGTGCAAGGTTAAAACAAGACCTTGTACTCAAACATTCTTCTTTGCCCCTCCTTTGAGACTTCATTTGTCCCAAGCCCAACCCTCCCAAACAGGAATGTAGGTGATGCTGCTGCAAGCACAAACGTTGTTCCTTGATGGATCAAGCTCAGTCAGAGCAGTAGGCCTGTAGTGTACGTAACATACTGCATGTCAAGAACAATGTCTCTGGTGGATGATTTGGCTTTCTTCCCCTCCCCTAGTCCCACCAGCCTGTTGATGTCTGCTGTGTTCCTGCTGGTCCTCTACCTCTTCTCCTCCAGCTTCAGCTCCCAGGAAAAGAGTAAGGAGCCTCCAGGACCCAAACCTCTTCCCCTGCTTGGTAACCTGTTGCAGCTGGATCTCAAGAGACCCCACCACACACTCTGGGAGGTAAGTCATTGCCTACAGTTTGCTTGCTAATGTATATACAATATGGCTACACACTGTACAATCATTTCTTGTTATGTTTGGTGTTGTGTACTGTAGCTGTTCTCAGCACTGTTGGCAGCAAAAAGTATTATCAATATGAAACCCTGTCTTATAATTGCCTCAACTATGTATGTACTGTACTGTACTGTACTGTACTGTACTGTATGTATGTATGTATGTATGTATGTATGTATGTATGTATGTATGAATGAATGTATGTATAAATGAATTAATGAATGAATGATAATACCATTACAATGTGCCCTGGTTTTAGCTTTCCAAGAAATATGGATCAGTGTTCACAGTCTATTTTGGACCCAATAAAGTGGTGGTTCTGGCAGGATACCATGCAGTCAAGGAGGCTCTGGTCAACCATGCTGAGGAGTTTGGAAACAGAAAAGTCCCAACAGGAAATGAATTTTATAACGGGCATGGTAAGGAAAGACAAAGAGATTTCACTTTCTGTGTGTGTTGCACATTTTCTCAGTCTACAGTAAATGTTCATATTACATATACCTTAAAACTTCAATTAATAGATTGGGCCTGTATTTGCTTCAATCACTGATCTGAACGGGCCTATTTGGGATAGGCGTCTAATTGACAAAACTTGTAGCCACACCGGTCAGTATAAAAGGGGCTGTCTGGCATTTAACTGACTCGGCTTTTATTTGAAGTTTTACAATAGTTTTTTTCTCAGTTGAAAAACACATTTTGTTGAAATGCTTTTATTTAGGCATTTTATTTGCCAATGGGGATTCGTGGAAAGAGATGAGGCGGTTTGCCTTGACTAACCTGAGAGACTTTGGCATGGGCAAGAAGGCAAGTGAGGAGAAAATCTTTGAAGAAACTCACAACCTCATTGAAGTGTTTGAGAAATACAAAGGTAACCCTCTTATTTTAAACCTGCAATAAGTGATTTCACACCCTGTAACCAATCCTGAAACGTGAGACATAATGATATAAACAATATTAGCCACACACAGGCCAGCTGTGTTGTTATTTTCACCTCTGAAGCTTGTGGTCAAATCCGGCCTGAGTATACATTAACAGAATGTATAATTTGCACAATTAACCATTTGAAGAGAAAAACATCTTCTCTTCTTTCAATGGGTTTTGTTGTCTTTCTTATTGCAGGTAAAGCTTTTGATACGACCCAATCAGTGAACTATGCAGTCTCCAATATTATCTGCTCCCTTGTCTATGGCAGCAGATTTGAATATGATAACCCAGAGTTCACAACCATGGTGGATCGAGCTAATGAGATCATTCGACTTATGGGCTCCCCCTCAATACGGGTACCACTAAACATTTTTACTGAAAAAACTGAAAAAATAAATATATAGTACAGAAATACTAGAAAGGATATAACAGAAAACATCAAAGGTGATTTCATATTCTAACTGGTCAAATTTTCATGTAAACTATTTGTTTCTTGGTTAACAGGTGTATAACACTTACCCATGGCTGGGCAAATTGTTTGGTAACATATTTGGGAACTGGAAGCAACTCCGGGCTTCTGCTATTGCCAATAGGAACCAGATGACAGAGTTGATCAGTGGTTTACAAGACACTCTTAATCCACAGATGTGCAGAGGCTTTGTGGACTCTTTTCTGGTCCGCAAGCAGAGTCTGGAGGTATGAACATATCAATTATTTCTTGTTTCTTTTATTTATTTATTTATTTATTTATTTATTTATTTATTTATTTATTTATTTATTGCTGTGATGTGTTTCTATGCCTAATTTAATTTAGTTATTATTTAATTTAGTTATTCATATATATATATATGTATGTATGTATGTATGTATGTATGTATGTATGTATGTATGTGTATGTATGTATGTATGTACGTATGTATGTTGCCTCACACTGCTGCTGCTGCTGGCAATGCTTTGCCTCCACCACCCCAGCCTCCACCTTTATAGCTCAGTCTGCTTGGCTCAGAGGCTAATCATGTATTCTAGCTCTAGAGTCTGCATGGCTCAAAAAGTGAACATGTTTTCCATGTCTTGCTTAGGCTCCCTCTCTGAACCCACTATGGCTTTAAATTTATCTGGAATCTTGTATCCCCATGGGGGATTTTTGCGGCCCTCCCTGCTCGGCGTAGCTTGCTGCTGGGCCGGTTCAGGGAGGAGCATCTTCTGTAAAGAGCGGAGCCTTCAACGCCAAACACAACTGTATTTCCATTTATGCAATAAATGGTTAAATCTATGATGAGAGTGTTCTTGAATGAACATACATTATTACTGCAGTGCATCTATGTGAAACTGACAAATGGACCGAGATAAATTACTACTACTACTACTATATGAACAGTGCCAGAGACTCCCTCTTTGGTGCATGGTAACAATGCCCAACCCTGCCTAACCCTGTACAGAGCTACATGGGACCTCAAATCGCTCAGCAATTTAATAAATGAAAGACTTGCATCAGATTTTAAATTTCATTAATGACTTTAATACATTGTTATGTACAGGAATCTGGGAATATGAACAGTCACTACCACAAAGAAAACCTTTTGGTGACAGTTGGCAATCTGTTCAATGCTGGTACTGATACGACCGGAACTACACTGAGATGGGGACTTCTGCTCATGGCCAAGTATCCAAACATACAGGGTAAGCAGGTGTAAGCATACCCAGCTTATGTACATAAACACAGGTGTATCCAACCAGTTTTAGCTTACACTAGGCTCTGTCTCACATTTTAACTGAAGCATCTGAACTAAACATGGACCAAGTTAGTCAGTAGGGGCAAAGATCATCACAATAAATGTTTGTTTGTTCTTCCTCATCTTTCATCTCCCAGATCAGGTCCTGGAGGAGCTGAGCAGGGTGATAGAAAGTCGTCAGGTCCGGGTGGAGGACAGGAAGAACCTGCCCTACACTGATGCTGTCATCCATGAGATTCAGAGACTGGCCAACATTGCCCCCATGTCCCTTCCTCACCAAACCAGCCAAGATGTCACCTTCCAGGGTTACTTCATTAAGAAGGTCAGACTGAATAAAACACCCATCTTCATGTTCAAGAAGAAATTACAACAAGAATGCAGAATGCATTGAATTACCTAAAAGTTCAAAGATATTTTGAAGTGACATTGCAGAGTACTTCTGCCCACCAAGTAGAGTAGAAGACATTACATGACATTACATTATGTCATTTAGCAGACGCTTTTGTCCAAACAATACAATATCACAAGACTTTTTTTTTTTTTTACTTTAATTCTCCATTGTCTACAGGGGACCACAGTGTATCCTCTCTTGACATCTGTCCTGTATGATGAGACTGAATGGGAGAGCCCACACACCTTCAATCCTGCACATTTCCTGGACAAGGATGGGAAGTTTGTCAAGAGAGACGCCTTCATGCCTTTTTCTGCAGGTTAGCTATAGCAGGTTAGCAGGTTAGCTATAGCAGGTTAGCAGGTTAGCTATAGCAGGTTAGCAGGTTAGCTATAGCTCAGGTATCATTTCTTGTCCATATACATTTACTTGCAGATGACGTGAAGTTGTTCTCAAACAGGTCGTAGGATTTGTATTGGAGAGAGTCTGGCCAGGATGGAGCTCTTCCTCTTCTTCACCTCTCTCCTCCAGCACTTTAGATTCACTCCTCCACCTGGAGTTACAGAGGATGACCTGGATCTGACACCATCTGTGGGTCTCACACTCAACCCTTCAGCCCACAAACTGTGTGCTGTCTGTCGCATATGAGGAGAAGGGCTTTAAAATACTTTGGCCAGTGTCACTTATTCAACTTTTTCATCCAACTTAACTGAGTTGCTTAATTTGCATGCTTGATGCAACACAAATGAAGCAGTATACTAAAATATGTGCTAAT
Source organism: Poromitra crassiceps (assembly GCF_964638095.1). Classification (NCBI taxonomy): domain Eukaryota; kingdom Metazoa; phylum Chordata; class Actinopteri; order Beryciformes; family Melamphaidae; genus Poromitra; species Poromitra crassiceps. Next base: position 14,593,287 of record NC_139644.1, read on the forward strand.
TTGCATAGATTTCCAGGACAGAAATCTGAACATTGGAAAAAGCCAGGTTCAAAATTCTTGTTTCATTTTGTTGACATATTACAGCCAAAGGTTTTTCAGAGGGAATCTCAACAGTCATAGAAAGTAAATGTTCTCCTTGTTTCTAGGAATACAATTTTATATAAATCCGGCTACGAATGATATATAAACAAACCCATTATATTAAAAAAAACTTCAGAATATAGATAGCAATAAAACGGGAATGTTTGGAGTATGTAAGTGCTACTGAAGTGGAGATTTCTGGCTCAGAGTATGAGAAAGAGAAAATGTCAGTTGTATCATCTTCACCTGGGGTGTCATGCCTGTATCGTTCAATTAATTATTTAGCCATGAATGGGCCTGGGCCTGGGTGGGTCACATTTCTCACTGGTCCGCCCAGCCAAGATTGATCAAAACCATTCCATCAAAACCCACATCTTTTACAGGGCTATGCGTAGCGCACCAAGTGCGGTGTAGTGACTGCTCTCGTCAATAGACGATCTTTGCACAATGCAGTGATTCACGGGAGAAGATTTTGTACATTTCAAAGTAAAAATTGATCAATCTGGTGCACTTTGAGATCAAAATGAAGAGACTAGATCTATGAAGAAAGCTTAATCAATTTATCAGATTCAGTCTTCTTATTTTTCTTCTTCTGTGTGTGTGTACTTTTTAGCAGATACAGCTTATTCTCACAGTTCCTCTGTTCTCCACCTCCACACAAAATCAATAAAACAATAATCTAAGAGTGACTTGAGGTTAATGAGGTACGAAAGAAGTTAAAGGAATTAACTTTATAAACTGTATGACAACCATGAATAAAGCTAACCTTCACACATAGCAAGCAACACTGCAACAGGCATATCAGTGGCTATTCTAAACATAGGCTACGATTTAACACATTACCAAAATGGCTGGCCACTTAGCATTATGCTAGGGTGCATTTGCATATCAACAGACTCATTAACAAACAGCTTAGCACTAGTAGCCTAGGGGCACTTTACACGAGGACGGTTTCCTATGGAAACGGGGAATTATTGTATCGTTAGTGCCTCCCGTTAAGACGGTGACGGCGAATTTGCGCTTAGGAAACGACACATTTTAAAACCACCCTCCAGAGTGGAATTCTTGGTGACGCTCCCCACTGGGCGCTCCATGTAATCACTTTGGAACGGCACATTTCAGAAACTCTGACGTGCCTGCACAGGCGACACACGCGATGCCGTGCGCGAGTTGACAACCAAATACAACGTCAGTATGAATGAAGTTTGGCAACACTCAGAATTAAGCTACACTGCGGCCAACTTCAGTTACATGTTCATAGCGTTTCTGCTGCGAGGAGCCGATGGCTGTACCCGGTCGGCATTTAACGTTAGTTACAAAAGCAGTCGACAGTGTTTTCTCACTGCCAGTAGCAGTAGGGTGACAGATCACAGTCAGCGATCCCGGTCCTCGCTGCTCGTTAAAGATTTCCAATAGGCGTTATTCTGATAAACTGGTCACATATATGTTACATTCTCACCCGACAAATATTAAAACTTTAACAGTTTGGGGTTTTTTTTTTAGCTTGAAAAAAGCTTTTTGGCAACTCTAAATGACTGCGGAAAGTGTACTCTACTTCCGCGTTTAAAGCGAAATTACGTCATGCAGTAAGCGTCCTTGTATGGGCAAAGAATAAGGTGATCACACTGCCACCTAGCGACCTGGCATGTACATTACGGCGTTTTAAAAATTCAACAGCGCTCATGTAAACAGGGAGAAGGTGTGAAGGAAAAGGTGTGAAGGAAACGCTATTGTGTCGTTTCTTTCAGAAACTGTCCTCGTGTAAAGGGCCCCCTAGTTTCCACCTCAGCTCAGTAGCCCCACAATGATGATCACAGGTACCCAATACATTAGATGCATGATGTTGCCCCCATTCACTTCATAGTAAACTCTGGCTGACTAATGAAGTTCATTTACAAAATATAACTTAAAATAAAGACTTCGTTTTTCAACCAACTCAATGATCATGGTGTTTAACACCTTACTCACTATAGAAAAGAGACAGGCCCAATCCCAATTCCTATCTTAACCCTCAATCTTAACCCTCAGTCTCAAAAATGCGCACTCCCGCGAAGTGCTAGTGCTGTCCCGATTCTCAGTGTGTTAAGTTAAGGGTCGAGTTTGAGGGCTGTACGGCCAATCTACATTGGCTTGCTGGTGGTCTCTGTTGTCAGTCTGAGGCTCTCAAGGAGAAATAGAACACTTCCTTATTTCCTGGGTGATAAATTTTCCAGGAGTGTAGATAAGTAACTTCCTCTAGACCTAACCATATTTTCAAAATAAAGGTTGTATGTTGCATACACCAATCACCAATACCATTATTATTATTATTTGTATGGCTTTAAAGCATGAATGAGAGATGAATAGAGGAGGGCCAGTTATTCTTATTTTTGTAAAAAAAAAAAAAAAAAAAAAAAAAAAAATTACCCTCTATCTTCCAGGGTGGGCTGAGACTATCTCAGGGTGGGCTTCAGCCCACCCAAAAAGGGTCTAAAACCGCCCCTGCTCTGGTCAACCATGCTGAAGAATTTGATGACAGCATAGAGAAATAAGCCCACACAAGCACAGATCCTGTAGAGACCCATGCATGTGTCTTCAATTCATTGCATTGCACGGAAGCATTACGAATCCAGAATTCTATTGCCAGTAAGCAGAGTTGATCAGAGGTTTTGAAGTCTTAATCCACAGATGAATTAGCTAGCTGGTAAGCATCACCAAACAGGTAGCCTATACGGTTAACTTAATGTACGTAGCCCCTTAAATGTGCGTAACTTAGCCTGTTAGTGGAGCAGAAAAGTTAGTATTCGCTAACTTCAAACTGGTTCTGGCATCTTAACTAACCATTTCTACTAATTATGCATGTTGTCAAAACCTTTGACCTAGTTAAAAAGACAACAGAAACTTGGAAGTCCACTACCGGTAACACTTTTTTGAAGAGGGGGGCAGGCGGGATAATGCTGTATTCCAGACAACTCGGAGGTGTGAATTTCCCAGTTGAAAAGTCCCACCTCAGACGTGCAAAGCGTTCCCGCACAACATTGTCAGGCACGTGCACACATAGACATGAAAGGGGGCTTGAGCCCCTGCCTTTTTTTCAGTCTGTAAAAAGTGCCCTTTTTTTTTTTTTTTTTTTAATAATACATTTTTCATTTTCATTCCAACAACACATGAACAAAACAAACAGCTCAGACACATGAAAAAATAAAATAAAAAGTGCCCTTTCCTGACCATGAATGCATTTCTAATGATGTTTTGTATCCAAATTGCCCTTTCCATGCCATCACTGAAGGCAGCATTCAAAGAGAAATGCCTTTTCTGAGCTCTCTTGGCCTTGAATGCACCATTTGTAATAGGCCTCTGCATGGAGCAGTGTTTTTCTAAACCGCCCCTGAAGGCACCAACCCAAAAACGCACGTGGCCCGTCCCCACCCACTCCAGCAGTGCGCACTCCACTGAGCCAGAGCAACCATGCAGACGGACAGCAGCAGCACAGGCGCACAGAGTCTGACAGATATATCAGTCAGTCAACGTGAATCAGGTATGTATGTTTGTCAAAGTCTCATCCTAAAATGAGATATTCCTCTAAATCTGGTTAAAATCTGAATATTTAAAATGAGTTATACCCCTAAATTGGCCTTCAAATTGCCTCAAATTTCTGCCCTTTTATGAATTTGAGCCCCTGCCCCTCTAATGTTCTCTGCACGTCCCTGAACATTGTTATGTGTTGCGTGACGTCAGACAAGTCGTTACTCCGACTTTAAGTGGTGTTCTAGTGTACTTTTTCTAGTAGGTCAGAAAATCCTGAGGTTGGAGTTGTCTGGAATGCATCATAAGGCTGACTGTCCAAATTCTACTACTTGAGGGCAGGGAAAACATTTATGACACTATCATAAGAGCATGACACTTCATGACCAATGGAAAAAAGCCAACTTGTGGCAAAGTGTAGGGAACAGGTTTGAACTGCCTGTAAAGTGCATGCAGGTCAAAGATCGTTCTGGCTATGTTCTTGGTGTCATGCAATTTAGCAATTAAATTGAAGGACAATGACACTTGCACTAATACTGTATAGTGCGGTGTTTCCCAAACTATGGGTTGGAACCCAATTTGGGTCGTGGCGGACCCGTGGGGGGGGTGGGTCGCCAACTGGTCCCCATGGCAACTCATTACCATATGTTTTTTTTTAAAGTTTGGGTCCCAGGGAGACACAAAATGTATCTTTTGGGTCCCAAGATGAAAAGATTTGGGAACCCCTGGTATAGTGCATTCCTCTGGGCTGTCTGCTGGGAGCTACAAGGGAGTAGCCCACATAAGGAGTTCACAAAGAAGGCAGTGATTTGCAAATGTGGACAGCCAAAACTGTCAATGACCTTGTATAGCTTGTATGCGGTGCACCTGAACTCTGTTAATGATTATAGGGTCCCTGCTGGCGGCTATGAAAAGTGTGTGTCTTTACCACAAGGCGACACGGCTAATGTGAACAGGCAGGTATCTTATTTCCTCAGTTCACTGGTAAAATAAGTATATGATTTGTTTAAGTCATGGGCATATCAGATCTTCTGCTCCAGTCCTCCAGTTCAGTCTCCCTGTTGGGGGCTGCTGTGTTCCTGCTGGTCCTCTACCTCTTCTCCTCCAGCTTCAGCTCCCAGGAAAAGGCGAAAGAACCTCCAGGACCCAAACCTCTTCCCCTGCTTGGTAACCTGTTGCAGCTGGATCTCAAGAGACTCTACCACACCCTGTGGGAGGTAAGGCAGTGCCTATGTTTGCTTGCTACATATCCAATATGGCTACATTGTACAATGTGTTTTTGTTATGTTTGGTGTTGTGTAGTTGTTCTCAACACTCTCTTGTCAGCTAAATTATGATCAATCTGAAACCCTCTCTTATAATTGCCTCAATTATGCTGAATATTATTACAATGTGCCTCTGGTTTTAGCTTTCCAAGGAGTATGGATCAGTGTTCACAGTCTATTTTGGACCCAAGAAGGTGGTGGTTCTGGCAGGATACAAGACAGTCAAGGAGGCTCTGGTCAACCGTGCTGAAGAGTTTGGAGACAGAGAGATAATCCCAATAATAAATGAAGTGAATAAAGGGCATGGTAAGGAAAGACAAAAACAGATTTTACTTTCTGTGTCTGTCGCAAGTTTTCTCAGTCTACAGTAAATGTTCATATTACATATACCTTAAAACCTCAATTAATAGCCCGGGCCTGTATTTGCTTCAATCACTGAACTCAACCGGCCTATTTGGGACAGGCCTTTAAGTCCTTTCACACAAAACTCTTGCTCAGCAAAGATGGGAAGTTGTTTATTTAAAACGGTATGAATATTACTTGTATAAAAATGAGGCTACCCAGCGAGCACAAAACGTTTTTTCAACGTTGATTTTTAGTTTAAATCTGGGTGATATTGGGTTTGAACGTCTAAGACCTAATTTCACCCTCTTTTCAACCAGCTAAAATGCGGTTACAACGTCAACGTGTAAAAAAACACAATTTGGTTAATCATATTGTTAAAACATTTGTTGTAGCTTGGAATAGAGACAATATTGATAGTGTGTGAATTGGCATTTGTCCATTTTATTGTGTAACTGAGAGTTGAAATCTGGTCTACACGAAAACTACATTTCAACGCATTTTATGTCACATGGAATATCATAAATAGGGGACTATATAGGCTATGTGGTGCCAGCAAAAAGCTTCCAGGACACAGCTATGGTTAATAGTTTAGCGCAAAATAATGAATTGAGCTCCTACAGCAATGCGCATGCGCAAGTACTTAGTCGCTAGCTACTAGCTGTGACTGACTAGACCAAAGCAAGTATGCACCGGTCTGCACCAAGTGCGGAACGAGGTGCTCTGGGCTCGTTATGTTATTGTAACAGACTGTATAGGCTCTGTGTACCCCCTGAGTTGCTGGTAGTTAACCTCTGAAGCCGTACAGCCTATAGACGCCCACACACACGCGTGCAAGATAGAGTATATATGTGCCCGGCTCCGTAGATGTTGTAAGTAAATGTATAGCTCAGTCCGAACGCTTGGCTTGAACGTGGGAGAACGTGGTTCGAATCCCATGTGCGGCCCTGAATTTTTAATTTAAAGTCCCTGGAAACCAGAAATATTTTATTATTATTTAGCATTTTGAGTTCATCACATCACAGGGGCCTATGTTAATTCTCATTGTTGACAAAGGCTTGAAGCCGAAACGTCCAATTTTTTCACTGCCCAATAAAAGGCTGTTTTTCAATTAGCCTACCGTGAGTGCCGGCTCTCCTTTTTCATCGCCTATGTTAATAAGCCACCAGCCAAATTTGAACGATGATGAACGTCGCAAAGTATATAAATTTAGGTTTGACAGCCATGGCAAAAGTAATGAGAATCAATTATTTTTTAGAGTGTATTTTCTCCCGCGGACTGTGTGAGCGTATCCCGTCTGCAGCAGGGAAATTTCCCCGTCTCCTCTCCTCCGAGAGAGAGAGAAAGAGAGAGAGAGATGGTTTGTGTGTGTGTGTGTGTGTGTGTGTGTGTGTGTGTGTGTGTTCGCGCGTTGCCCCGCTCATAGCGTACTGACTGACGGTCATCTGTCTATCTATCTTATCTGTCTGCACGCGCGCACACACACACACCACACACACAGCACACAGCAGCGCTGTGCCCTCGCAGGCAGAGTAGAGAGCTTTCCCTCTCAAGGTTCCTACACACCGCCGACGAGTAACGATAGAAGAAGATAGAAGTAGCGATAAACTCGCAGATAGACAGATAGATAGACAGATAGACAGATAGATAGACAGATAGACAGATAGATAGATAGATAGATGTTGGTTCTTAAAAGAGCCTTTGTGTTGACGCAATGCGTAGTTAGCTAGCTGCAAAAAGGTGTGGGACCACTAGAACTCTGAAGAGAGATGGAGGCAGAATGTGCGGGACTGCGGGTTGCGCGCGTGTACAAAGGTTATATAGAGCTTATGACGTCATAAGCTCCTGCATTTTAGCACCTCGCGCACTGCTCTCTTCAATGAGGAAGTATCTTGTAGAATCTTGTAGAAAAGTGTAGATTTTAAGGCTTTGGGTTGAAAGTAATGTATAATAATTTCGGAGACACACAATTACTAACATAAGACCCTAAATAACATAGTTAGAACGTTTTTGTGGATTTTGGTTTCAGGGGACTTTAAGATCCTGGTGAAATATGGTCTAAATGTGAACGTTTAATCAACGTCTGCAAATAGTCGGTGAAAAAACTTTCACTCTTGAACCTTTCTTGCAAGTTTTTTCAACGTTGACCCTAAACGTTTTTTAAGCGTCTTTTCAACCTAAAAATGCTCGCTGGGTATGAAATAACATATCTCTTATGAATGGAATCGGCTAAGCCCAAGGGGTTGGGCTTTGGCCCGCATCAGGCTCGGGCCAGAATGCAGTGCCCTCTCCCACATATCTTAGATATATATACGGTATATATATCTAAGGTATTATCTGTGACCATGAGCCCAGCTCAAACCGGGCCCGGCGAAGATAGAGGGGACATTTCAGCCTGCCCCAGCTCGCGTAACCTTGCTTGCAAGATGGATAACCTTGCGAGATCTAAAGAGATCTGCCATCTGGCAGCGTCAGGTTACAGCTACAAGGACAGCCACCAGCCAGTAAAAGGGACTGTCTGGCATTTAACTGGGACTTGGCTTTTATTTGAAGTTTGACAATAGTTTGTTTCTCAGTTGAAAACACATTTTGTTGAAATGCTTTTATTTAGGCATTGTATTTGCCAATGGGGATTCGTGGAAAGAGATGAGGCGGTTTGCCTTGACTAACCTGAGAGACTTTGGCATGGGCAAGAAGGCAATTGAGGAGAAAATCATTGAAGAAAGTCACAACCTCATTGAAGTGTTTGAGAAATACAAAGGTAACCCTCTTATTTTAAACCTGCAATAAGTGATTTCACACCCTGTAACCAATCCTGAAACGTGGGCTCCATGGAGATTTGAGACGTATTGTATAAACAATGTAGCCACACACAGGCCAGCTGTGTTGTTATTTTCACCTCTTCTCTGAAGCTTGTGGTCAAATCCGGCCTGAGTATACATTAACAGAATGTATAATTTGCACAATTAACTATTTGAAGAGAAAAACATTATCTTCTTTCAATGGGTTTTGTTGTCTTTCTTATTGCAGGTAAAGCTTTTGAAACGACCCAATCAGTGAACTATGCAGTCTCCAATATTATCTGCTCCCTTGTCTATGGCAGCAGATTTGAATATGATAACCCAGCGTTCACAACCATGGTGGATCGAGCTAATGAGATCATTCGAGATGCGGGCTCCCCCTCAATACAGGTACCCCGAAATATTTTTATTAAGGGGGGGGGGGGGCATATAGTACTCTACATAAACACTAAAGGATATAACAGAAAACATAAAATATTTCATTTTCTAACTGGTCAAATTTTCATGTAAACTATTTGTTTCTTGGTTAACAGGTGTATAACACTTACCCATGGCTGGGCAAATTGTTTGGTAGCATATTTGGTAAGAGGAAGCAACTCCGGGCTTCTGCTCTTGCCAATAGAAACCAGATGATAGAGTTGATCAGTGGTTTACAAGACACTCTTAATCCACAGATGTGCAGAGGCTTTGTGGACTCTTTTCTGGTCCGCAAGCAGAGTCTGGAGGTATGAACATATCTACCAGAATTGACAGAATTGACTTGTTTCTTTTATCGATTGATTGATGATTGATTGATTTATTGCTTTTTTAAAGATAATTAAAAATCAAATCATGAATAGAATATTTAAGGCGATGGTAATATTTTTTGCAGGCAGGGGTTTGTAGCTATTTCATGACACACCCAGAACAACCTAGCTGTGATGTGTTTCGATGCCAAATTTAATTCAAAAAAAGGATATATATAAAAGTACAATATATTTTTAGTTATTGGATTTTTTTTTTTTTTTTTTTTTTTTTTTCAGTTTTTCAGAACAACATATGAACAAGACAAACAGGCTCAGACACAGAACGGAAAAAACAAAAACAAACAAACACAAAAATAAAAATAAATACACATTTTCAACATTCAGTGCTACCAGTCATGTAAGGTGCTTATATTTTTACAAGAGGTACATTATTGTGCTCATCCGTCTCCCGCAACCTCAACAAGGTAGGCTAGAAACGGGCCCCAAATGGCAAAGAATTTCTTTAGTGAGTCGGTCCTCAGGAACCTAATCCTCTCCATCCGTATAACAGAGGTCATTTACGTCAGCCACAGTTGAAAAGAAGGCGAAGTAGAAGACTTCCATTCTTTCAAGATTAGTTTTTTGGCAACAATTGTCCCTTGCGTCAGAGATTGCTGCACAGTTGTGGGGAAGTCCAGAGAGAGTTCCGAGCAGCCGAAGATGGCAAGTTCTGCTTCGGGCTGAAGGGTTATTTTATAAGCCTTCGAGTACCAGTCAAATATCTTAGCCCAGAATCCGGACAGTGAAGCGCAGAACCAAAAAGCATGTGACAATGTGCCCTCCGACCCCTGACACCTATCACATAGCGGTGAGACAGAGGGATATATCTTATGTAGCCTATGCTTGGAGTAATGGAGACGGTGAGTGACTTTAAACTGGATCAGCTGATGTCTGCTATTTTTAGTTATTGGATTAAGTAACTGAATAAAACAACAACAACAACAACAACAACAAACAAACAAACAAACAAACCTGAAAGTGGCAGTTTGATTACCTCCAGTTAACACATAATTGGGTTTTGTCCAGATTTGTCGCCCTTTTTTAACAACTGCAACTTGAACTCCAGCAGGTAGAAGGTTTTGAATCTGGACAACCTCCATTCAGCATTAGTTTTCCCGTGTAGCTGAATGGGTAGACAGATCATGACAGTAACTCTCCCCAGGCTTAGAGGTTTGACTCCCACTTTAGGGCATGGTGGTAGGCCTACAATCACCTACAATGCTTCGAATGAGGCATCCAACAACATCTTCTTAATTAAAGGCTCACATAATTAACTTTTCAAATGTAGTGTCTCAAAAATAAAAAAACACTGTGCTTCTTTTGTCAAATAAATGTAGTTTTGCTTATAGAATAAGGCAGCATTAATTGCCTATCAATCAGCGACTATGCATATGAGAACCCTTCGTATTCATTCATAGTTTTGGTGCCAGGCTTTGTCTCCCCACCTGAAATCTCCCAGGAATTTAATAAATGAAGGGCATCGGATTTTAAATTGAATTAACAACTTATACATTGTTATGTACAGGAATCTGGGAATATGAACACTCACTACCACAAAGAAAACCTTTTGATAACAGTTACCAATCTGTTCAATGCTGGTACTGATACGACCGGAACTACACTGAGATGGGGACTTCTGCTTATGGCCAAGTATCCAAACATACAGGGTAAGCAGGTGTAGGTACATAAACACAGGTGTACCAGTTTTAGCTTACACTAGGCTAATTTTAACTGAAGCATCTGAACTAAACATGAACCAAGTTAGTCGGTAGGGGCAAAGATAATCACAATAAATGTTTTTCACATCTTTGTGAATTTTCCCAACTTTCATCTCCCAGACCAGGTCCTGGAGGAGCTGAGCAGGGTGGTAGGAAGTCGTCAGGTCCGGGTGGAGGACAGGAAGAACCTGCCCTACACTGATGCTGTCATCCATGAGATTCAGAGACTGGCCAACATTGTCCCTATGTCCCTTCCTCACAAAACCAGCCAAGATGTCACCTTCCAGGGTTACTTCATTAAGAAGGTCAGACTGAATAAAACACCAATCTTCATGTTCAAGAAAAAATTACATAGAGAGACAAAGTCATGCCCACTTCTTGCTTCAGCATACGAATCAGCGTCTGAACAAATATGAGTGGTGGTGAACGACAAAAGACAATCCCTTTTTTGATCCCATTTGAATTGTGCCATGAAATACACACGTGATGTTTGTTAATTTAAAAAACTTTGCAAGTCAGGAAAGTCACAGTTTGTCGTCAAACTGAAACGCAATGTTTAGTTTGGTATGAAACCGCTTAATCAACTACGTCTCTCGTTTGCACAATGTACGTCACCAACACCAACATGGCCTGGCCTGGCGGGAGAGAATGTTATGATGTCACTTACACGACTGGTTGTATGTAGTCTTTCTCATTTATAACTTCTAGTGCAACAGTTTTACAACAAACTGTGACTTTCTTGACTTGCAAAGTTATCTTTTAAATGGACAAAGATCATATCATGTGTACGGCCGTGACAAACCTCTATGTGTACTTCATGGCGCAATTAAAACGGGATGAAAAATGTATTGTCGCTCGCCGTTCACCACCACAGACGATTTTTTTAAGAGGCTGGATCGTATAGGGCCATCCCGGGAGGGACGTGACTTTGGCTCTCTATAACAAGAATGCATTATGCAGAATACATTGAATTAAATTCAAATATAATTTGAACTGATATTGCAGAGTACTTCTGCCTGCCCACCAAGTAGAAGACTGTTTATTATTATTATTATATTACTATTATTATAGTTGTTGTTGTTGTTGTTGTTGTTATTATTATTATTATTATTATTATTTGTTAAATTCTTCATTGTCTACAGGGGACCACAGTGTATCCTCTCTTGACATCTGTCCTGTATGATGAGACTGAATGGGAGAGCCCACACACCTTAAATCCCGCCCATTTCCTGGACAAGGATGGGAAGTTTGTCAAGAGAGACGCCTTCATGCCTTTTTCTGCAGGTTAGCTATAGCAGGTTAGCAGGTTAGCTATAGCAGGTTAGCAGGTTAGCTATAGCAGGTTAGCTATAGCTCATGTATCATTTTCTTGTCAATATAAATTTACTTGCAGATGACGTGAAGTTGTTCTCAAACAGGTCGTAGGATTTGTGTTGGAGAGGGTCTGGCCAGGATGGAGCTCTTCCTCTTCTTCACCTCTCTCCTCCAGCGCTTTAGATTCACTCCTCCACCTGGAGTTACAGAGGATGACCTGGATCTGACACCAGCTGTTGGCTTCACCCTGAGCCCTTCAGCCCATAAACTGTGTGCTGTCTGTCGCATATGAGAAGGGCTTTAAAATGTTAATTTGGCCTGTGTCACTCATTCAACTTCTTCATGCAAATGAACTGAGTCAGTTCTAATTTGCACAGTGTAATACTCGTGCTTGATGCAACACATGCTGAATGTTTGCTGATCATTTTTTATTGAATCACTGCTTTGAAATTCTTTATATAGCAGCAATTGAATTTCTTCATAAGTTGCTTGTTTTGGAATTTTCTTGAGCTGTAACACGTGAAAATATAGTAACTAGTTCTCGACAGACTGAAAGGATACAACTTGATATACACACTAGCTGGTCTCCATGGCCACATCTGTATTCTACTTAGCAAGCAAATGTTTTTTCATATTCATGAATCCATGTAACTTTGGCAATAACAACTAAACTAAACTTTTGAGTATTTTCTTTCTCTAACCTATATGAAAACTGTACTGTGAACTTGGGCACTATAGGCTATATGTAGCTTACATGATTTGTTCATGATAAATAAAATACCAACACTACCTTTTTGTTGCTGTTATGTTTGTTAGAGCTCTTGATAGTGTGTGGGACTGACAATAATATGTGACAGCTAATTGAAAATGTTACATTCCTTACAACGATATCATCTTACAATGGCCAAAAGTCATGTGGATAGCCCTTCTAATTAGTATATTTAGCCATTTCATTACTGACGTCTTCATAGAGATTCTGGTACAGATTGTACCAGAATAATGGATTCTGTTTCTCCATAAATCATTGTAAACCTGTATGCTTTCATGACAGGGGTGCAATCGCTTTGCATCTCTTTGCAGAGATATATGTAGGCTAAATACATTCATGTAAGACGACTTCCTTCAACTCCTGGCTACATTTATTTGATCTCAAGTGTTTTTTTTTCTTAAGATGGCACTATTCTTCACCAAGACTGTTAAATTCCATTCTGCAACAGCTTAGGTTGGCTATTTGGCTTCAGTAACCAGTCTGTCAACAGACATTTAACAAACATACAACAATATGCTTCAGGGCAGGTTTTGGGAAAGTGGTGAAAAGTTAGTTTCGAGCCCTGTGGACATTTATTTAGTTGATACCTTTTCCCAATTTAAAATAAGGGCACTGCAGACAGAGTGCAGAATCAGATCTACTTAAGCAAACAGAGACTAATGTAGACAATAATGTGTTAGTGTTAACTCATTGAGTGCCAGCCACTTTTGGAGAACGGACGCTCCCAGTGCCAGAGTTTCGGAGCGTTTTCAGTGATTTCTCGAGGCCCACAGAATATTGTGTGATATTACTATGTAGTGAAAAAATAATGGTCCGCACACCAAAGGAGCTCCCGTTAGGTTTCTTTATTTAATAATTATGCACACAGCGTGACGTTTCGGGCCACACTGGCCCTTCCTCAAGACGCTTTTGATATTACTATGTAAACACCGAACACGCACAAAGAACGATGAGACTCTCTTCTATCATCTGCAAAAAAAAGTTTATTGATACCATTTTCCGTTCTTTAGTTATGAGCCGGAGAAGATAGGTTGTTTTGAGCAAAAAGACACGTTTCAAATTAGAAGCTGAGTTATTCCGCCTTTTGTGAAATGAAGCATTTCAAGCACATTCACTGAGTCTGAAGCTAATATTTTCTGATGTAGTGACGTGGTGTAGTTGTGTGGTGCCCTGCGTGCCCCACCCCCCTCTCCCCCCCTCAGCTGCAAACTCCTCCCCACACTAACACACAGCCTAACACGCACCCAGTCTATTTTCGGAGCGCTCCGTTTTTGTGCGCCGGCTCCCAGCGCGACACGGAAATGCCAAACCGGACTGCAGGGAAAGGTTTGGCCCTTCGGCGTCGGGTGCTGCCTTTCTGGCGGCTAATCGTGTGGAGAAACTATGCAGACAGACAGACAGAGGCAGAGGGGCTCAGTTGTGGGCGCGGATTGACTGCTGTTCGCAGCCAACGTCAGCTGCAGACAGAGCAATCTATATGGCTCTGGCTGCAGCATGAGCGGTTTCTCTTTCATCACGGGGCTTTTTCCTGCTGTTTTCCGGACCTTTCTCTAATCTGGAGAGCACTGTCGCCACCTAATGAGTCCGTAAAATAGGTTATACACCTTCAATAGCTACAATATTTGTACAGGAGATGCCTGAGGCTTTGATCCACGTCCCACCGTCAAAAAACGCAATTGACGAACATACTCGTCCTTGGCACTCTAAGTTAGTATCTGAATTGACGAACATACTCGTCCTTGGCACTCAATGAGAAATCTTCATTTAAGTTCACCAATTTTGTGTCTCATTTGTTAATATTATAAAATTGTTGTATTTTGTAACAACAACAACATGATATCGGCATTAGCCCTGCTCTCTAAATATCTGCATCAGCTATTGAAAAGCTCATTTCGGTCGAGCACTAATTGGCAGTAGCTCTAGCTGTACCAAAGAGCTCATGGCACCTTTCTATCAAATGAAATCAGTTCCTGAAATGTCAGCCCTGCTCCAGGCGCCAAGTTATACGTCACCCAACAGTTTGGCTAACTGTAGGAATTGTGCATTAACTGCTATTTTCATTGTCCATTGTATTATAAAATTACTATAAAAAGCTTTATACGGCTGAAATTACAATAATTAACTTCCACGTCCATGGCTGCCGCCATGGCACGCTGCATACAGACACTAAGACAAATTCCTCGTATGTAACTTGCATAGCTGTGGCAATAAAAGTGATTCTGAAAAAAAAAAGTGATTTTGATTTTTTGAAAACGTCAACATCACAAGACATCTCACAGGTCATGAACTCGAAGCTTTCAGAATAATTCCACTTACCACATGAGGGGGGTGTTCAATTGGACCCCAATACACCGCTTCTGGTCATAACTTTCAAGGGTTGGGAAAGCCTGATATAGTGAGTACAACTTTTTTTTTTACTAGTGTCTGCATTCTCAAAGGATGATTTGATTCACTAAATAGTCCACTATAAAATACCACAATGCACAGCAATTTCTAGTGAACAGAGATTACCCTACAATTTCTCCCATATACCATACTACTGTACAGTGTGTAGTGATCCAGGTAGTATCCAATACTTTTGTTTGTTCGTTCCCCATATAGTTCATATGATAGTCACTACATGAGGAATAGTGAGTTAGTGAATGAGTGAACCATTCCGAACACGGCTAATATCTTGCTAACTTTTTTCTTGTGTTTCTAGAGTTATGTGTTTTTACTTTTACACATTGTTAATACATCATACTTCTTAAAGAAGGTTTAGCGCAGACAGTGCAGGCAGCTTCAGTTTAAATCAGACTGCCAATATGTATAACCACTACAGAAACACTATAGTTAACTGATAAGGTTGTGTTGAGGTTGACTGCTAATAGTAGACTATTTTATTATTTAACTAATCATGTGTGTTTGTAATTGTAGGCTACTCAGTTTCTGGTAACAGTAAATGGTTCCAGTAAATGGTTGCCGATTGTGTGTATTGTAAAACTGATACAGGGTCAACAGCGTATCAAGTCGTGTCCGATTTTGGGGGTCTGAAATGCCGGGGTAGTGTGGACGCAAGGTGTAGCAAAAGTGATGTGGTTTGAAACTAAACCGCGCAAGTAGATCACGCACATCCACTCAGTGTTGCAGGTGCAGGACAACAGATATAGCATGGTTAAAAAAGTACAGTCCACACACCGCCCAGTTTATTTGTTGAGGAGCATTGACGTTTCGGTCATGGCGACCTCGCCTTGACCGAACTTTTTCCCCCACTTAAAACTAAACCACAACAGTGTGGATATAGCCTTTAATCTCTGTTGGCAGCTACAGAAAGTGTGTGCCAAAAGGTCACACCCCAGGTAGGTGCCAGATCACTTTAGCTGGGTGTGGTCTTTAGGTTTCTTATATTAGTTCACTGGCAACATAATGCGAGAGTTTGTTTAAGTCATGGGCATGTTGGAACTTTTTCTCCAGTCCTCCAGTTCAGTCTCCCTTTTGGGAGCTGCTGTGTTGCTGGCCCTCTACCACCTTTCCTACAGCTTCAGCTCCCAGGAAGAGGAGAAGTACGTGGAGCCTCCCGGACCCAAACCTCTTCCCCTGCTTGGTAACCTGTTGCGGATGGATCTCAAGAGACCCTACCACACACTCTGGGAGGTAAGGCAGTGCCATTTGTTTGCTGCATAATACAATATGGCTACATTGTACAGTCTTGTTTGTTTGTTTGGTGTTGTGGTTGTTCTCAACACTCTCTTGGCAGCAAAAATGATCAATCTGAAACCCTGTCCCATAATTGGCTCAACTCGTTTGATTACACGTTATATTTTATTATATTATATTATATTATATTATATTATATTATATTATATTATATTATATTATCACTATGTGCCTCTGGTTTTTAGCTTTCCAAGAAATATGGATCAGTGTTCACAGTCTATTTTGGACCCAAGAAAGTGGTGGTCCTGGCAGGATACAAGACGGTCAAGGAGGCTCTGGTCAACCGTGCTGAAGAGTTTGGAGACAGAGAGATACTCCCATTAAATAATGAATTCGATAAAGGGCATGGTAAGGAAAGATCGTCCAACCACCAGCAAGCACACTCAAAGAATCGATTAAAAACTCAGGTGCAAGGCCAAAAAACAACAAAAAGTCTAAAAAGCGAGAATAAGCCAGCACACAAATGTCCGTTCACAGTCAGGTTTCATCAGTTATCTGGGCGATAGAAGAATATATACTATGCTTTCTTCTATCGGTACTACACCCTTTCTTCTATCGGTAGTTCATATGGTGTTTTTGTCAAATGCTTTATTGAATAATTGAATGCACTTCCGGTATGGTTGTATTCACCTTATGTTCAGACCTTACAGTGGGCCAAATTCTTCCGGGTCCGTCTAACACTTCCGGCGGTCACGGCGCCAAATATGAAAGAACGTCATGAAGAAGAGAGTCGTTTTTGTAGTGGACACCGCAGGGTGTAAAACAAAGAACGTAGCCTACTACTTTGAGCTCGGTACACAGCAAGCAAGCAGAGTATCCACTGTTAGCCAGGTCAGATAACGTTATCGTCGACAATGACGAGCACTTTCTTGTAAAACATACCTGGACTCCAACAAAGAAAGTTTCGGATGGTTTTCTCTCCTCCGAGGCAGCGCGAGCCATTAATGTTAATAAAGACCAGCAGACGTTAACGTAATTCCCTGGAATGCGAGACTTAACGAGCCAGTTACATGGCGTTGCATTCTTAGACATTGCCGTTTGCTTTTATTTGGTATGTTACATACAATTGGCTAAATTATTAGTTAATTCAGAGTTAGATGATATTGGAGCAGCGCAGCCATTTTTTATTTTATTTTATTATTATTTTTTTAGCCGGAAGTCGTAGGACGGCCACAGAACCGGGTCAAATGGGCGTGGCTACATAAGGTGAATATAGTGTTGATTTCCGCCTGATACAGCACACAACGCTGAAGAAGGCCTGTTAGCTCAGGCATGTCCAAAGTCCGGCCCTGGGGCCAATTGCGGCCCGCGGATTTTAAGTTGCCCTCGTCTTGCCTCTCAAAATATAGCCTACTGTATGTGACCCTCCACACAGTATTGTATCAAGCAAGTCAATTAGCATTTTTTTCCCTTCACCTAACAATAGTCGTGTTTCCATTACCCTCAGAAATGCGCAAAATCTAAATATCGCAATAGAAATTGGGTAATGGAAACACGTAAATTTCGAAAAACCTCCCAAATATCGCAAAAAGTTTTTGCGCTCTCATGAGGTGGTTTTTCAGACGTGTCGATATAGCAGTTTATCGCAAAAGTGTAATGGAAACACTTCTTCCGCATTTGCACGTCATGTGACCCATCTTCTCCTTTGGAAAATAAGGGAGAAAGGGTTTCTATAAGCCGTGGCAAAACCTCCGCAGCAAGTGGAAAACTTTGAAGCAACGCTACCTACCAGAAAGACGTGTGACGGTGACAGGCTGCCTGTGTGCGCGCATTAAGCACAGCGGCGAGATGAGGGGATGAAAAGCACACACCGGTGCGGTACGTGCTGCTGACTGAAGTGAATAGACTGAGTAATACATTACACATGTTTCAGGTGCAATGTTATAATTATAATACACGACATTCCGATTATTGCACCAAATCAGCCTTTTCCCCTCCATCTCTAAATCGGACCAGTTGTAGGCTATTAGGCTACCTTTTTTCCTCTGCCTGTCGCGCTCACTGCATTCACCGCAGCCAGCAAATGTTGCCACTCCTTTTCTTTTGAATTGATAATCAGGATGTTTATATGCGTTGTAAATTCATGTTGTGATTTGCATTGACCATGGGTTGATTTGAGCATGCAGGGGATGGGATATGGAGCAGATCCCCGTGCGTAATCACTGTGGCAGCTGCTGGTATAACGGGAATTGCGTTCAGGTGTGCGCGCCGTCAGACCAAACTCAACTTCAATGGAAACGGCTACAAGTCGCAATTGTACATTGTCGAAGTTGTAGAAATATCGCAATTATTTAGCGAAAAACTGTAATGGAAACACAGCTACTGACAACACTATCATACAAGCCCCAAGTAGGAATAGGACATGGAGAACTAATGTTTTCAGATGGTAAACAAAATACTTTAGAGTATGTGATTTATTTTTTTATTTTTAATTTTTTTATAAACCATATGATGCGAGAAGCACCTGCCCCCCCTGGCATTTTCACATGATCTAATCTGGCCTCCATTCAAAAAAGTTTGGACACCCCTGTGTTAGCTGAAATGTTTCGTTGTTGCTACAGCGCAGATGACTGATGACATCTGTGAAAGGACATTTAGTGTGCTGGCTTATTCTCGCTTTTAGACATGGTAAGGAAAGAAAAAGACACCTTTCACTTTCTGTCAGTTGATTTTCTCAATCTAAATGTTATTATTACATACAGTTTGTTTCTCAGTTGAAAAACCTATTTTGTTGAAATGCTTTTATTTAGGCATTTTATTTGCCAATGGGGATTCGTGGAAAGAGATGAGGCGGTTTGCCTTGACTAACCTGAGAGACTTTGGCATGGGCAAGAAGGCAAGTGAGGAGAAAATCATTGAAGAAACTCACAACCTCATTGAAGTGTTTGAGAAATACAAAGGTAACCCTCTTATTTTAACCACATTTATAATTGCACAGTCATCCATTTAAAGACAGAAAAAAAACCCGTATCTTCTTGCCTTTGCAGGTAAAGCTTTTGATACGACCCAATCAGTGTCCTATGCAGTCTCCAATATTATCTGCTCCATTGTCTATGGCAGCAGATTTGAATATGATAACCCAGAGTTCACAACTATGGTGGATCGAGCTAATGAGTACATTCAACTTTTCGGCTCCCCCTCAATACAGGTACCCCTTCATATTTTTCTGAAGCTTATACTGAACAATCCAATTTATACATTTATGACATAAACAGTAGAAATGATATAGCAGAAAACTTCAAACTTCATTGTTTCATTTTCTCACTGGTCACATTTCCATGTAAACTGTATTTGTTTCTTGGTGAACAGGTGTATAACATTTTCCCATGGCTGGGCAACTGGTTTAATAACAGGAAGCGAATCCAGCATACTGTGTTTGCCAACAGGAACCAGAGGACAGAGTTGATTGGAGGTTTACAAGAGACTCTTAATCCACAGATGTGCAGAGGCTTTGTGGACTCTTTTCTGGTCCACAAGCAGAGTCTGGAGGTATGAACATATCACCTATCAGAATCAATGTTGTTCCCTCCGCCAGACCAGAGTAGGAGGTTATGTTTTCGCCCGTGTGTAAATATTGTGATTATTTTGTCAAATAAATGTAGTTTTGCTTATCGAATAAGGCAGCATTAATTGCCTATCAATCAGGGCACAGTGATATTATGCATGATAACTTAGCCTTCCTATTCATTCATCATTTTGGTACCAGCTACGCTTAGTTTGGGCTTGTATTTTAAATGTAATAGCTACTGATACATTGTTATCTGCAGGAATCTGGGAATATGAACTCTCACTACCACAAAGAAAACCTTTTGGTGACAACTATGAATCTGTTCATTGCTGGTACTGAGACAACTGGAACGACACTGAGATGGGGACTTCTGCTTATGGCCAAGTATCCAAAGATTCAGGGTAAACAGCTGCAGACATACAGTAGTACACAGCTTATGTATATGAACACATCATCTCAACGTATCTTTTACCTCGAGACAGAACAGACACACTGTGATGGAGAAAATTTACATCACATGCGCCATGTGTATGTACACAGGTCATCTAACTATGAAATATGTCTGTGTCATAACTATATGTAACTAAAATGGAAATGTATATGAATATATTAATAACTAGTGATTGTCCAAATAAAGGCTAATGTGATGTAAATTTTCTCCATCACACTGGGTAAAAAAATATACACTTAGTCTACATCACTTGAAACAACTAAATAAATGCCATCTGAACACATGGACCAATTTAGTCAATAGGGGGCAAAGATAATCACAATACCTGTTTTACCTCAGGTTTTCACATCTTTGTCAATTTCTCACCTTTCATCTCCCAGACCAGGTCCTGGAGGAGCTGAGCAGGGTGATAGGAAGTCGTCAGGTCCGGGTGGAGGACAGGAAGAACCTGCCCTACACTGATGCTGTCATCCATGAGATTCAGAGACTGGCCAACATCGTACCCATGTCCCTTCCTCACCAAACCAGCAAAGATGTCACCTTCCAGGGTTACTTCATTAAGAAGGTCAGACTGAATAAAACACCCATCTTCATGTTCAAGAAAAAATTACACAGAGAGCCAAAGTCATGCCCACTTCTTGCTTCAGCATACGAATCAGCGTCTGAACAAATATGAGTGGTGGTGAACGACAAAAGACAATCCCTTTTTTGATCCCATTTGAATTGTGCCATGAAATACACACGTGATGTTTGTTAATTTAAAAAACTTTGCAAGTCAGGAAAGTCACAGTTTGTCGTCAAACTGAAACGCAATGTTTAGTTTGGTATGAAACCGCTTAATCAACTACGTCTCTCGTTTGCACAATGTACGTCACCAACACCAACATGGCCTGGCCTGGCGGGAGAGAATGTTATGATGTCACTTACACGACTGGTTGTATGTAGTCTTTCTCATTTATAACTTCTAGTGCAACAGTTTTACAACAAACTGTGACTTTCTTGACTTGCAAAGTTATCTTTTAAATGGACAAAGATCATATCATGTGTACGGCCGTGACAAACCTCTATGTGTACTTCATGGCGCAATTAAAACGGGATGAAAAATGTATTGTCGCTCGCCGTTCACCACCACAGACGATTTTTTTAAGACGCTGGATCGTATAGGGCCATCCCGGGAGGGACGTGACTTTGGCTCTCTATAACAAGAATGCATTATTTATGCAGAATACATTGAATTAAATTCAAATATAATTTGAACTGATATTGCAGAGTACTTCTGCCTGCCCACCAAGTAGAAGACTGTTTATTATTATTATTATTATATTACTATTATTATAGTTGTTGTTGTTATTATTATTAATATTTGTTAAATTCTTCATTGTCTACAGGGAACCACAGTGTATCCTCTCTTGACATCTGTCCTGTATGATGAGACTGAATGGGAGAGCCCACACACCTTAAATCCCACCCATTTCCTGGACAAGGATGGGAAGTTTGTCAAGAGAGACGCCTTCATGCCTTTTTCTGCAGGTTAGATATAGCAGGTTAGCTATAGCAGGTTAGCAGGTTAGCTATAGCTCAGGTATCATTTCTCATCGATATCTATATCGTACTTGCAGATGACCTGAAGTTATACCTTGTTCTCTCACAGGTCGCAGGGCTTGTCTTGGAGAGGGTCTGGCCAGGATGGAGCTCTTCCTCTTCTTCACCTCTCTCCTCCAGCGCTTTTGTTTCACTCCTCCACCTGGAGTTACAGAAGATGACCTGGATCTAACACCAGCTGTTGGCTTCATACTCCCCCCATCAGCCCATAAACTGTGTGCTGTCTCTCGCATATGAGGAGAAGGGCTTTAAAATGCAACTTTTGGCCATGCAACTTTTTCATGCAACTTAACAGAGTTGGTTCTAGTTTGCGCAGTGTAATTGTTAGAGAAGATTTTCCTATTACATGCGTCCATTAGGATCTAATAGAATACAGTCAACTAGGCATCTCAATCAGACTCACACGCTATAGTTCAGTATTTTCCCCCTACGCTTTCAGTTATTCATTTAAATACATACAATATGTATTTTCCACACATTTCTCAGAGAAATCCTAATCATCATGTCCTGTCCTCATCAGCAATACCACTCTCTCCGTCCACACTATCTCTGATGATGTTTTCATCCCATGTGATGTAATCTCTCTGCACCACAATTTGCTGTAGTGTACTGTGCTTATCTATTATGTCAGCTCTCCGTGCATGTGTGTCATTGTATCTTATAGAACACTGTAACCATCTCTTTGAAGAAATGTATCCCTGTATTAGTTGCATCTCTTCCTCTCATGAGACCTTAAATCATATTAAATATATTCAAATAATCCGAATCTCTGACTCAAGAACTCTTACTTTATTCTACTACAGTAATACTCAACCCTGCTGAACAGTTTACCTTTTTGCAACAATTTTATTATGCAAAAACTAACACGATTTTTGTTGAATCGCTCGTTTACTTTCTGCACTTTTATGTGTGCCTAATGTCTATGCTTTTTAAAATGTGTGACTATCTACAGCCAAACCTACAGGCCCGGTTCTACGGGGGTGCAAAAGCACGCATTGCACCCTTATTTTAATTGTCTGCATGCTCAGTTGAAAAGAGTGGTAAAAATAAATAAATAATAATAATAATAATAATAAATGCGGCAGCTGCACACTTACTGTTTAAACTGAATTATAATTGTTGTTTTTCTTTGTTCTTTGATGTGAATTTATGGCTTTTTGGCACCTACATGTAACCTTTTAAGGTTGAGATAATTGTATTATCATTATATGGTCCAAATATTTCAGTAAATCACTTGAAACACTTGAAATATTCTTGCTTGGGTGGTAACATTCTACTTGAAATGATGGTAAAATGCATTATTTTTAGTAAAATAACATGTCAAATTAGGCCGGCCGCCCGAGTCAGCCCGGCCTTTGGCCGGGCATCTGCACCCCTTCCTATCTAGGATGCATCCCTAGTCATCTTGTTCTGGAACCGGCCCTGCCTACGGGTACAAATAAAATAACCTTTGACCTTGACCTTGAATACAGGAATGAGTCAAGACCTGACGTTAGCACTTTACTCTTACGTGTAAAAGTCGCTGGGATTTTTGTATGGGAATTTTGGTTAAATGCATGAAATAATAATTTATGAAACAGCAATGTTTGTGTTCAGCAAGATAAAATTCACAAGGTGAATGTGAAGGTGTGATAATTGATCAATGTAAACTGTTTAAAGATGGGATAGTGTGGGAAGGAGTGTGACGTTTTGGGCTAATTAGTGGTGGACTGCAGACATACTGTACACACAACAGCTGATTCATCTGCAGATGGACAGTGCTGATAACACATGCAGAGGGACAGTGCTGATAACACATACAGATGAGCAGTGCTGATAACACATGCAGATCAGATGGACAGTGCAGCATCCAGTTAGAGGTTAGGTCACCGTGACCCAGTGAAACATGAACACGGCCTCCCTAAAAAAAAAAAAAATGCCGGACTTGAAAGGGGATCGTCTCCCACCTCCAGCAGGAAGTGAGTTGTAGGGAATGCACTTTACTTACTCCATAGGGGATAAAGCCTTTATTTTAAACATTGGGAATTAAACTTTTATTTTAAACATTGGGAATAAAACCTTTATTTTAAACATGGAATAAAACCTTTATTTGAAACATAGGGAATAACACCTTTATTTGAAACATAGGGAATAAAAACTTTATTTGAAACACAGGGAATAAAATCTTTATTTGAAACACAGGGAATAAAACCTTTAGGGAATAAAACCTTTATTTTAAACATATGGAATGAAACCTTAATTTACTCCATAGGGAATTAAACCTTTATTTTATAACTTTATTTTACTAAAGGAGATAAAACCCTTTATGTCTCTATAGGGGATTGAACATTATTTCTATGCCTATGATGCTTATATAGGGAACGTATAATAGACAACGATTTCTATGATGCTTATATAGGAAATGTATAATAAATGATTTATACATAAATGCACTGTTGTGCTATTTTGAAACTCATCAAAACTCTCCGGGAGTTTATTTTCCTCTTCAAACATTTTTTGAGAAGGGTCCATAATCCTACAAGAGGTATTTTCTTTTGGGTTGTCCGATAGCCTCCTCAATAATCCCGTCATCAGCTCGTTCACAAAATACTGGCTCATATAGGTTAGTGAATTATTTCACCGTGGAGGGAAAAATGGCCATCAGGACATCAGTCTGCCTACCCGATGCTCGGAGATAGAGGTCCTATGATAAGACTTTAGAGGCATACAAAGGATTGACATGTCGTTACCCATCAGGGAACTTACAAGCCTTTGCTCTGGGTATTTTTAGTCGTATGGGGTTGCCTCTTTTTGGATTTCCATCTCACCTCCGTGATCCATGAGTGCTCCAATGATGCTATTTTAATTCTTAAAGGGGGGGGGGGGTCAAAGGTCGCTTATGAATCATTTCAAGGTGCATGTACTCACGTACTCTGTGTGAGCAGCATATTACCACACTGAGCAGACTCATGCTATTGCTTTCTTCTCACAGGTCACAGGATGTGTCAGGATGAAGCTCTGCTCTTCCTCTGATCCCTCCTGCCGCTCCTCCAACTGGGCCAACAGGAGGAATTCTACCTCAACCGAGCCTCAACCCTTCACCCCATTATCCACCCTCAAGTATCTACACTAAATTGATATTCTGCTTATAGCGGTGTAGGCAACTTTATACCACTAATACTGACAGTTTTGCTCAATAATGTTGTTGCACATACACAAAAAGCATTTTGTCTGTGTGTGTAGCTAACTTCGTCAAACTCAAATCCTTATCAAAATTGAATCTTCATATTAAAGATACTGTAGGAGATTGCTTTGGATAATAAATGTTAGTTTATTCAAGTGGATTCAGTTAGATATAGAGGTAAGAAAGCTAGCAGGTTGTGACGCCTGTTGTAAAGGGATACAAAATAAATACAAAACAAGAGTGTGTTCTACACAGTATCCATTTACCATTTTCTCTATTTGAGGAAACTTGCATCACTAACTATGATCAGGATACATCACAATTAAACATTGTTCCGAACTTCCTATAGCATTTTTTATGAATTTTAATCTATTGCTGTTTGTGTTCAGTAAAACATTAATTTTGTAAATAAATTAATTAAAAAGAAAAAGCCACAGTATATGTTAATTGTAAAAAGAAAGCATGTCTGAAACAACAACTACACCAATGTGAGTCATTAACAAAAGCACATCAAAGCACTTTCGGTCCCAAGACGGCTTAGACACACCAAGGCATGTGTGTGTGGACTTTGACGCACCCTAAGGTCCTTCTACTTTGACAATATTGACCTGATGATCCTGTGGAGAAGAGTTCATCACTGGCTGGGTGGCGACACTGCAGTCCTGGAGAGTCCCTGCTGAACAGCTGCTAGAGAAATCGGGAGCTTTACTCTCTGACCCTCTGAACGGCTGAGAGTGTGACTGGGTGTATGGCGGCACATAGGACTGTGTGTAGGATGGCATGAGTGTTTGACTGTGTTGGTGCGTGTATGCTGCTGCATAAGGCTGTGTTTGAGCTGGAGTGTGAGTAAGGGGGAGGCTCTCAGCGTTGCTACATGGTGGGAACCCATTCATGCCTGTGGGGCTTAGTCCTGGCAGTTTGAAGGCCTCTACGGGCTCCAGACCCTCTATAGCGTTGTAGCTGGGCTGGCTTTGGCCGCACTGGGTGTACGTGCCTTGACTGTAGTTGAAGGCGTCTTGGCTGAAGGTGGTAGATGCAGAGGCAGTCGGCAAAGACGAAGGAGAGGGGTTCTTGTTGTGCTGCTGTTGAAGACCGCTACAAGGGCTGGGTCTGGAGGCCAGGCTCTGCAGAGTACTGAGGATCTGCCTCTGAACGTGTGTCTGCTGCGCCTGCTCTCTCCCCAGACGGCACTGCTGCTCCACCATCATCTTCACTGCCAGGCCCAGGCTGCGCACCTCCGAGCCCAGGGTCTGAATCTGATCCTGGAGCCCACCTCTCCCTCCTGCGTCCTGGACCGCCTGCTGCGGGCTGGGGTTCCCCTCTCTCCGAGTAGAGCCCTGGACCCCAGGGCTCTGGAGGCGGATGACGGCACCCCCGGGAGCGGAGGATGTTGGAGGTGCTGGCGGCCGGTTAGGGAGATGAATGCCAACCCGGGGAGGGGGATGAGGGGAGCGGATTGACAGACCTGGTCTCTGAGTGAGAAAACGTCTGGGGGCACCAACTCCTCCTGGCTGGCCCTCCAAAATTGTCTGCACAGCATAGGAATTAAGAAGAGATTGGTGGAAAAGCATAACTAGCAACTTTATACTGCATGCGCATCTTGCTGAAAAAGCCCAGGTGGAGCAGTGCTAGTGACCTGTTCTGTAAGGCGGGGGTGGCCACTTTCCAGGCGCTCCTGAGAAATCTGAGGTACAGGTTCATCTGTAGATTGAACGTGTCTCAGAGTGTCATTATTAAGTTGCTCGCTGATCCTGGGCTAAGCACTGTGAGATACCAGTCACATATGTGGAAACTCTGGTATGATTCTCTTTTATGTTTTTTTTGTTCTTTTATTGTGCTCTTACGTGCTTTTTGTAGTTTTGTATGTGACATCTATGGACCAAGTGTCTGTCAATAAAGGTTTGTTTTAACATAAAACTATGAATCAAAACTGGGTCTCAAATAAATTAGTTTCTGGATTATTAACACTATAGCTGGAGAGTTTTTTTCCTATGAGAAATCAATTGTGTGAACATAACCCTAGTGCTTGGGTCGCTATAAAGCAGTACTTCAGTTTGTTGGTCAATACATGACAGAGTATTCTTTCATTTATTTGTGTAGCTTTGCTAGTTTTTATTATGTTTAGATCTGAATTGCATTTATTAGCATTATTTGTACAGTCTCTATAGTTGAATATTATGTTCACCACCTTTATTCTATGTTAGTAGCTATTTCTTTTATTTCTCTATTACCTAGGGCAGCGGTACAATATTTAACTTTTCATTTCACCATCAAACCTATTTCTTGGGGGGAGGCGTAACATTTCATTTGTACAGAGCATTGTGCAATATTAGATCATCTTCTTGGTGTGTATGTTTTTGATGTATAGGGATATCGGTATTGAATGTCAATTGTAGTTTGATTGTACATGGCACTCTATGTTGTCTCGAATGCCCAAGACACAGTTCTCCTAAGGGAGACAATAAAGGCTAATCTAATCTAATCTAACTTGAAATCCATTTTTGGTAGTTTGTCCATCAATTGCTGCTGTGGCACCTGAATTTCCCCAAGGGGATCAACAGTGCTATCTTATATCTTAATGCTTTGTTTGCAAAGAGCGTATGATGACGACTAGTATGTTCTGAATACCGTGGAAAATAAGATAAGGTAAGATCAACTTCATTGTCCCCGAGGGGAAATTTGTCTTGGGCAAACAGTGCTAGACACAGCTGAAAAGAAATGATAATGGCTTTTAACTGTGACTACACAAAGTGACAAGATGACTAACTCATCTTGTTTTTGGAAACACTGGAACAAATGTCTGTATGTCGTTTCAATGATGTGGGCTCACAAACTGCCATGCTCTTGTATGTATAGCTGCTGTCTTTGTCCTTGTTTTGTATTCTGTCTTTTTACTATATGGACCTATGGGTCTGAAATGGGTCTTAATAAAAGTTGAATTGAATTGAAGTAGCAGTGCCTCCTTACACAATGTACCTCCTACAACTGTGAGGTAGAGGGTTGTTTGCAATAGAAGTTGGGAGGAAGGAGACCGTGTATCGGTTATTTTCGCATCTGCTGTCCCTGTAACGTCTACCCGAAGTAATCATTGCTTGTCACTAATTAGTCGACAACAAGTTGAATTTTAATTCCAACACTGAAGTGCTGTGTAAAGCTGCGTTCACACCGACCTATTAAAGTTTTTCGCTGGCATCGAGTTTACATACAAAGTCAATGCAAACGAGCGACTGAGCGTATATTCGCCCGGGAGACAGAGAGACCATGACAGAGACAGAGACAGAGCGATAGGGAGAAAATTCGCTCGTCGCCCGAGATGAAATAACCCAACTCGGGCGAAATTACGCTGGCATCAGTCGCTCGCTGTTCAACGCTGATTGGCTGCCGTGTGAGAGTGAGTCAAGGATCACACTGGCTTGGACAAACCGCTGGTTTATTGTGTGGCAACAAACCGCATTGACAGCTCATTGACAGCCTGACAGCTGACATGAAGTGAAGTCTGTACTACCGGTATAGATCTCGCATTAGGAGCACGCTGATAGGCTTAGCTTCTAAACAACTACGGTGGCTCGTAGTGGACAAATATCATGACATTGCGTAACGTTATAGCCCCCAGATGTCCGTCAATTATTGTGCCTGTTGATGAGCGATTTAAACAGAGCGACAGAGCGATTCCATCGAGCGACAGAGGGAAAAATAAATATCTCGGTGTGAACACAGCTTAAGAGGGGTCAACGACGTCTGTTCTGCCTCCAAAAATTGGCACAGTTCCAGATTGACAAACCCCTCATGATCTTATTCTATAGATCTTACATACCGTATATA
Source organism: Poromitra crassiceps (assembly GCF_964638095.1). NCBI lineage: Eukaryota > Metazoa > Chordata > Actinopteri > Beryciformes > Melamphaidae > Poromitra > Poromitra crassiceps. The sequence goes on from NC_139644.1 coordinate 14,622,108, forward strand.
TTATTTTTTATATATAGTACATAGTATGTATTATATCTATATATGTATATATTTAAAATCTGCTGCTCCTGAAATGAATGCTGCCACACTCCTCGCACTTTAATGCCGCCAGCTGTGAGCGAAACAAAATGAACTTTAAGTGGCTCCTTGTTGAGCGAACACATGCACCTTAAACTGTTTTCCTTGCTCCTACACCAGGTATTATGTTGTTTTTATGATGTCTCTAATTTATGTTTTTATATTGTTCTCCTTTCTTAGTACTCAGTTGTTTTTATGACATTTTATGATTTATGATATCCTAGTTAATCTAGTTGATCTATCCACCAGGACCTTGAGTTCATATTTCGTTCCCTCCCATGTTTCATGTTTTGGAATGACAATAAATATCCTTGAACCTTGAACCTTGATTGAGTCTGTTGTTATGTTTTCTTTAACTTGCTGGTATGGTCAACTGAGCGTCAAGGCCAGGAACTCACTTTCCAAGATCATAGGTGTCCAGCAGAGCATGTTGTTGTCGGAGCTGTTCAATAGACAGGTAGGCAGAAAAGCCAGAGCCGTTGTATCAGACAGCTCACATCCCCTATTCCTTGAGTTTCAGCTTTTGCCTTCTGGCTCTAGGTACAGATTGCCCCGTATTAAGAGCAACAGATATCAGCACTCCTTCATCCCCACTGCCATTTCTATTCTGAACTCCGGCCAGGGGAGGAGCTAGCGAGTCACTTTCTACTTTGCACTTCTAGTACTTTTTATCTGTCTTGTTATATTGTTTTCATTGCTGCTGCGACTGACAGAGTCCTGGTTTTGGCATTGTACTGTACCTGCACGGACACTTTCCAGTACTTTGTATCTTTTATTTGTATTGCATTTTATTGTTTTTTATTACGGTGTGATGCTGCTGTTACTGCTGCTATTGCTGCTGTGATTTTTAACCACGTGTAGGCTGGTCACCAATCTGACTGTGTTGTTCTTTTAAATCACTGTACCCTGGCCACTTCCCTCCCCTTTGCTCTACAGTATGTCATGTGCTTTGTGTGTTCTTGTTGCAAACCTAATTGCCCCTCGGGGACATAATAAAGTTGAAGTAATAAAGGCCAGCTGCTATAGAGGTTTTTTATGGTATTTGAAGTTTGTTATCTTCTCGTCTTACCTTTTCAGTGGTCAGATCGTAAGTTTCAGGCTGCTGTGGCATTGCACTTCTCAAATCACCATCTTGGAGGCTAGAGTGATCTCTCCTCAACAATGACGTCATCTGATGGAATGACTGGTTAAAAAGCACAGTAAAGTGAGATAGTGTCAAGCTTGCGATACATATTTGATATAATGAACAGCTTTTCCTTGTTGTTGTGATATGCCATAATTACAAACCAAATATTTTAGTACACATCACATACGAGACAGAATACTGTATGTAGGGAGTTACCTTCGCCCTGTGGGACAGAGCTTTATCCAAAAGCCTCCTGCGAGCTGCCAAGATGGGATTGGAAGCTGGAGAAGGTGTGACTCTCCTCCTCATCAACGCTGCTCCTGATGCCGTCACTGTGGTTGACCCAACTCCTACACCTGTTGCAGAGGACTGCAGGGCCCCTGTTGCAGAGATCTGCAGGGCCCCTGTTGCAGAGGACTGCAGGGCCCTTGCCCTTTGTAGGCTGTTCTGGGCAAGAGAGGTGACGCTAATAATCTGGATGTCATTCTCGTCCTTATTTCCCTCGTGTTGCTGCTCTGCTGCCCTGCTACCTCCACTGATCTCTCCAGACCCTGGTGGCTTTGCACTAGTGTCTGGATGCGCGGCTGACTGCTTGGCAAATTCTGCCGCAGCAGCGAAGCCCGCGTGGTGAGAGGCCTCCCGCAACAGGTTTTGGAGATGAATGTTACTCCAGCCATCTCGTCTTGCTGCAAGGCTTCCCCCGGCTCCAGCTTGCACTTGTGTTGTTGGGGATGTGCTGCTTCCAGCCTCCTCGGGTCTGACCCTGCCTGGCGCTCTCCCCTGGAACTCCCTCAAGAACAGGTAAATGGCTTGAGCAGACACCTTGATGTTCTCCAGCTCCAGCACAGCCTTGATCTTACGGAAACTAAGACCAGCCTTCCGCAGCTCCACCACTTTGCGCTTGGCAGCATCATCCAGCCTGCCCATGGTCTCTCACTCTGGAGGAGGCGCGTCAGGATGGCTGCTGACCTGTTGTTCCCTATAAAGAGAGACATTCAGAAGGAACTGTAACATCTGACGCATGGCTAATACTAACAATGTGATCCACACTCGAATGTGGCCGAGTAAACGTGGTCATCTAGCTAAATAATTGTAAATAACTTAGTTAAGGTTAGCCTAGCTAGCTAACTATCTAACGATAGCAGAAACGCCAGGTAGACGCACTCACTCACTTTGCGAAGCCCTGTCGAGAAGAGGCAACAAGGATTCTGCTTTCCTGGCCCGTTAAGTAATCCCATGTGCCATCTAGGTTTTCGTAATTCCACGCAATATAACAGTATAAACTCTCATATTCAACGAACACCAACTCGTCTGATGACGCGGGGTTAATGTAAACAAAAGAGGTTTTTTGTGTGTCCGTCGCGTAACCTGTATACGCAATTTCCTTTTCCTGGTACGCGTCATCACTCAGCGACAGCGCAGCAGAGCATTGAGGAAGAAATGTAAGTTTTTGTGCACTGTATATCAAGATTATTATAATCTTATAACGTTAACGTTATGCCGTTTACTGAGGAAAGAATTGTTATATGTTGTAGCCAGCAATCCATATACATTAGCTCTTTTTTGGCATGTAAAATTGGTGTGTTCGTGTTGTCGTTAATCCATGAATGGGAATCGATGGCGGCTGGTCCGGTTCGTTCGGTAATAACGTTAGCAAGTAGCAACCCTAAAACAAATATCTGGCCCACGCGTAGCGACACATTAATTTGTATTTCACCAACAGTAACGTTATGCAAAATATGTCTCGATAATTTCTAGGCACTAGCTTTCGTTGAGGCCAGGTTAGCTTGGCATTAACAACATGGATCGAGTCAGGTGGCCAGATATTCAACACAACGTTAATCAGAATCAGAATTCTGATTAACGTTGTGTTTAATATCTAACGTGATTACGTTAGGTTAGATGAAATGCAACACATCAAATCCAAAACATTTTAGTAGGCTATCTGTAAGGGGAAAAAGTCGAATTCATTAAATCTACTTACTGAACATCCCATGTTGTGTCTTTCTGATTCTGACCACTCGTGAGATCTAAGGAACAAGTTCGATATTTTAAATAAATCCGTTTCTCCAAATATCACTTAGGCCTACTCCCTTCTGGCTGCAAGTTCTTCATACAATTTTTCAGGGATGCAAACTCATGGGGAGTGGAAAAAGGTGGCAGACACAAGCCCACTCATTGTGTCCTATTTTGGAATAAAAAAGGTGACTGTCACCTATAGGTGACTAGTGGACAACCCTGATTTTTGTCCTCAAATAATTTCCCAGATCAGGTTATGTGTTTACAAACTAAAGATTACATGTCTTTGTGCCCAATCACAACTTCTATGATGTGCCTGAATAACAGCAGCTTGTCTCATACTTCAGGGCACCGTCCCCCACTAAGCGAAGGGAGGAGGAAAAAACAAAAGACCGAGGCAAGGAAAAGACTGCTACCAAAGAAGTAGGAGACAAGGAGAGAGGAAGGGACAAAGGAAAGAAACGCCGCAGTGCTTCTACTGGCAGCAGCAGCAGGTTTGAGATGTTTTTTCTAAGTCTCCTTTTTATGAGATCATTTGTGTCCTTTTAAAGGATAAGAATTGGGTTTTGATTAATCATTATAACTACTAACCAAGACTGTGTTTGGAATTGGAACCGGTCCAGATCCAGCTCTAGCTCAAGCAGCAGCTCCGGTTCCAGCTCGGGTTCCTCCAGCGGATCCAGTTCGTCTGGTACCAGCCGCTCCGGGTCTTCCAGCTCTTCCTCCTCTTCGAGCTCCTCTGCCTCTCCCAGCCCGAGCCGCAGACGCCATGACAACCGCCGGCGCTCCCGCTCAACGTCAGTCTCTCTCTGCAACTCATGCACTATATTGGTACCATGTAGTCTACATATCATGTATTCACCTTATGTAGCCCCGCCCACTTGACCCAGTTGTGTTATGACTTCCTGTTCAAAACACCGTCTGTTTTACCTGGTCACTATTACTGTACTGTCACAGGAAGTGTCAACACAATAGGAAGTAACTGGCTGACCACTGTGTTGGAACATAAGGTGAATATAATGCCCTCCGGTTTGAATTGTGTTGCAGTGGGAAAAGGTTTTGCTTGTGATCCTGCAGGTCCAAAACACAGAAGAGGGGCGATGATAAGCGCGAGGAGCGAAGGAAAAGGAGCACAAGCCCCAAACCAACTAAAGTTCACATAGGACGACTGACCAGGAATGTAACCAAGGTGAGCTGAGGAATGGTGAAACATTAGGCTCTTTCAAACACAGATCACGCAAAATTGTAGTTCGGGAAGCCCGTAAAGCCTGGCAGCCTCGCCACAGAAATTGCTTTCACACAGAGCCAAGCAGCGCGGCCACATTCCCGTGCTGCTGTGTACTTTCAGGTGAAATCCCCTGCTCCCGGATTGAAAGGCGAGCGGAGGGATTTCCAGCTCCTCCTAGCCCAAATGAATATTTTCATAGGTTAGTGTAGCCTGGCTACTGTATGATGAACGAATTCATTCAACAACAATACTTCCCTCCTTCTCCTAGTCCGCTGAGCTGGGAGGATAGGTGCACTCGCATGGTGGGCGGACTCGCCAAACCGGGCTCCGCCGCCGCACTCGCATGGTGGGCGGGCAGATCGATATGGTGTCCTACTAAAATTGAAACGATACACGACCGCCCGCATATCAAACAGCTGCAGTCTGCATAACGTTCGTCGGGGCAATAGTATAGGCTATAAATGCACATGACTACTTAACGTTAGTAGTTTTTGTAAGGGAATGCACAGAGCTGATTTCGAGGGGGAATATCATCAGACCAACTCGCCACAGACAGCTATAGCCCTCTGAAGCTTATTATTATATCCGTTAATTTCACCTAATGTCAACATCGTTTGAGCATAAAGCCTAACCGCATGGAGCATTCCTCCTGGCGTCCCTGCAGTCATGATTGTATAGGCTACTTTTTTTACTTTCACTCCTGCACTTTTTTGATACATGAGGTGATTTCCCCTGTAATTTTTTTATGAATGAGCTGACCATTCGCACCTTTTCCGGCTTGCTGCGACGACCTTTCAAATGGAGGCGGGTTGCCAGGTAACCCGGCGCTGTTACTACCTACCGTCGCGGGACAAAAGGCGTAAAACAATTATCCACCAAAGCGCGTTCACGACTTTCACATCGGATGCGCGAATCCTATTTTCCGTGCATTTTTCGGCTTTCAAGGCCGGTGTGAAAGAGCCTATTGATAGCAGAATGCATTTAAAGAAAAACAGTTCACTTCTCAGCGACTGAACCCAAAGAAGATTCTGGAGCACATGATTCATTGGAAATTAGTTAATAATAAGGTGCAAAGACTAACGTTTCAACACACACAGCGTCTTCTTCAGAGTCAAACAGAACAAGCAGAATACATTTCTCAACATGCATACATTTTCCTCCCATCATCAGCACTATATCCATCATTTTAAATTTGAAATGCTGGTGTTGTTACCATTGTTGAAAGAGAACTTTGATGCCCTGAGGTTGAGGTAGTTGTAATGAGCATGTGTCTGTAGCCTGGTTAAAACATCCAGATCCGTGAACTCACATTCTCCGGCCTCCGAGCTGTGCGCAGTGGGTCAAAGTAGCCAGTCCTTCGGCCAATCAGCGTCGGATCCGGTCAAATCCAAATCCAGTCGGAAGAACAGCGAAAACGTCTTTTCCGCCGAGAAACTCCACTGTTGCATACTCCTATTATTGTTTACCGTAATTGTTGTTATTGAGTGTATTTCTGCAATAACTGCACTTATGGCTGTTTAACTCCGAACGTGGACGTTACTGCTTGCGGCGGAGAGCCATGGAGGCAGCCATTACTGTTTTGGCAGCGGCGTTCCCGATTGGCCGGTTACAATGTCAACTACGAGGCAGGTCCCTGATTGGCCTGTCGGCCTTGTGGATTCTGAAATAGCCCGCCTCAGGGCAGAGGCCAGACGGCCTCGCAGAACGAAACACAAATGTGAGTTAACGTGACCCGATGGTTTACCAGACTAGTGTCTTTGATCCACAGGATCACATCCAGGAGATCTTCTCCGTCTATGGGAAAATCAAAATGATTGACATGCCGACGGGGAGGATCCCCCCGTACCTGTCCAGGGGCTCTGCCTACGTGGAGTTTGAGACCCCTGAGGAGGCCGAGAAGGCCCTCAAACACATGGGCGGAGGTAGGCCAGCATGTTCCCATCAGTACCTCTGTCACAGGTTTTATGCTGGGCGTGAGTGTCGATGTTAAAAAATGTCTTTCCCATTCATGTTATTGCCAGGTCAGATTGACGGACAGGAGATCACTGCCTCTGCTGTGCTGGCCCAAAGAATCCGCCCCCCGCCTCGTAGACCCTCTCCCCCTCGCAGGATGCCCCCGCCTCCACCTGTGTGGCGTCGTAGCCCACCCCGCATGAGGAGAAGGTCAGTTTTGGGAATTATAGTCCAAAAAGATGCTTTATCCATTATGTAGTACTTTGAATGATGGTCTCCAATGTTTTAATTCAATTCGATTCAAGGTGCTTTATTTGCAGAAATACAAAAGTACATATTGCCAAAGCAAGGTAACAAATTTGAATAATAGTAATCAAATTTAGTTATACAATACGTCAACAAATAAAAATCAATAAAATAAGTAAATAAAATAAAAGTAAAATAAATAAGTCAACCAATTTCTATAAATATGTGACAGTGGCGCATGTCTCCTGTCTGAGACCGTTTATTCCCTGTTAAGGAGTTAAATCCATTCTGTATCCATCCCTGTATTTCAGTTTCATGCCAATGCTGCGCAATATATACAATGTCTGTTCTTTGGTTTAAACCATTCAATTCACGCACACCTCCCTGCCATTGGTGTTTCTTTGTGTCCTTGCAGGTCTCGGTCTCCAAGGAGACGGTCCCCAGTGCGCCGTCGCTCCAGGTCTCCCGGTCGCAGACGTCACCGCTCGCGCTCCAGCTCCAACTCCTCTCGATAGACCAGAGGAGGCTTCCTGGCTACGGATGCCACGAGTCGACCTTCTGGATTCGCACCAGATTAGCTGGAGTTTCTGCGCCCTGGGACCTGTTCAACGTATTATGGACTCACTACAAATAAAACAAATACAATCCCCTTTGTAGCCGCTGAAACATGTGCCTGCATGTAGGAAGTGGATAGACATGTTTTTTTTGTGTACAGGTCTCGGATTTTCTTTTTTAATTTCTTCTTCTTGTTTTTTGCTCAGCTAAGTTGACCCCTTAAAGCCAATGGCGCCGTATTTGTCGTGTTTCAGTCTGAGTCTAGGCTCCATTTGAAAGTTAACGTTTTGCTTAAAATTCTAACAACTTTTTCTTTTAACCACATACATATATCATATATAACCATATGATTTTTTGACATTTTCAAATAAAAATACTAAAATACAGTATGTTCATGAGTTCTGTTTAACTGTCCAGGTTCAGATTCTGAAAGGCTGTTAGTTTCTGTGACTCAATGCTACAAAGGTTTGTTTGGCACAGCACACCTGTGTCCTTAGGGGAACATGTCAGAATGCAACATTTTTTAATGACTGTTCCAGCTTTGAATAAGTAGAACCAAATACAAAACCAACGCCATTGCCTCATACACAGCAAAGTGATCACAGTTTGGCAGTTTGAACTTTACATGAAATCTATACTAGCATAGTCATGCTTTTCGACATTAATTAGCTACATTATTTTGCATTTTCTATAGCATCAATTACTTTGGCCCCTTTATTCAAATATTGAAGGAAAAATAACAGCAATTTACAGCTTATGTTGCATTAACCCTGTTGCCGTTGTCAACCCTGTAAATATATATAGGCTAGCTATATATTTGTATAATACAATAACCTCACCCATACAAATATTAGTTTGTATCTATGCATAGGCGAAGAGGAAAACTATTATAACCTACCCTAAAACAACTGGGAAATTACTTATGGCATTTTTTAATAGCCAAGCAAACACGTTGCTCGAATAAAAGGCATTGGCACAGGTGCCTGCATGAGTCGGACACATGTTTTTCCTGCAACTGCAAGTCAAACGTGTTTTCTCTGATTTAATGTTGAAAATACGGAATGGGGGGTGAATAAAATAAGGAGAATTTGAGAATATTCACGTGAGTTTATGTGTTTTCGTGCAACATAGCCTAATGACCGCTTGGGGTCTCACTCCATCAAGAGAGAAGGGGAGGGGGGTCGAGAGAGAGAGAGAGAGAGAGGAGGGGGGGGGGCAACTGTCTCAAAGAGGAGTAATGGAAAAATAATTAGCCTACGCGAAGGATCCCAATTAGATTTACGTTATTATGGATTTACAGCACGCACACTGGAGTGGAGATGCATTGAAATTATGTAAATTAGTTGTAGTATGCGGCTATAGCCTATAGGCTACACCGCCCTGTTACTGAGACGGCAATCTTATAGCCTACTTTGGATGCATGGGAGTTGGAGGTATTCCGCCGCTGAGGAGGCTATTGGCATAGATGATGGCTTCGGATCAAGAAAAGAACAAACAACGTGCCAAAGAGCTTGTGGAGAAAGCCGGGAATGCAAAGTGTGCAGATTGCGGAGCTGCAGGTAGGCAGACGAGTCAGGTGCTG
>NC_139644.1:14635894-14678394 GCF_964638095.1 Poromitra crassiceps
CAGGCTCCTGCGGGAACAGTGGATCCGAGCCAGGTATGAGAGGAATGAGTTTTTATGTGTGGAGAGTCAGGAGCCCTACTCAGCAGGTAAGAACTGAGTGTGTTCATGTACACAGGTACATGCATATGTGCACACACACACACACACACACACACACACACACACACACACACACACACACACGATACTTTACTCCCTCCCCCTCATTTTCTCCCCAATTGTGCTTGGCCAATTCCCCCCGCTGTCCCGGTCGTTGCTCCACCCCCTCTGCCGATCTGGGGAGAGCTGCAGACGAGCACATGCTTCCTCCGATACATGTGCAGTTGCCAGCCCCTTCTTTTCACCTGACAGTGAGGATTTCACCGGCAGGATGTATCGCGTGTGAGGATCACGCTAATCCCCCCCCAGTTCCCCTCCGCCCGAACAGGCGCCCCGACCGACCAGAGGAGGCACTAGTGCAGCGAGCAGGACATATACCCTTAATCCGGCTTCCTGCCCGCAGACACGGCCAATTGTGTCTGTATGGACGCCCGACCAAACCGGGAGGTAACACGGGGGCTCGAACCTGTGACCCTCGGGTTGGTAGGCAGGGAATATACATTATAATGCTGCACTACCCGGACACTATACTTGTTGCTTACTCAGGCACCACAGTGTTTTTGTCTCACAGTCACAGTAGCACCTATTCAGCACTGAATGAATACCCAGCAGGGGAACAGCGTCATGTGGTCATCATCACCAACATTCTTGAGTTGAACAGCTGATCACATCTGAGATAAAGGATTAGGGTGTAGGCCTCATCTCACATGATCACTGTCTGCCCTGCATGTGCATGTTACCCATCTACAATCCAGAGACCTTCACTCTCTTCTCCCGAAGAGCATCCATCTTCCCCTATGAAAGATTGTTGCTCGAAATATTTGAAAATGGATTGTAGAGACTAATGTCCTATACTTTAGCCCTACCGGCTGCCAATAGGCCTGATGGTTTAGACATGTACTCAATCAAAATTAATGTCCAGTCGTTTCCATTCGTTTATAATGATGAATTTATTTTCTTACCAATAGTGTTTCAAATGATCTCAGTGTCCATCACTTTCAATAAGTTTAAATGAAATAATAAAACAAAATACAGCCATTCTCTGTGTTGGACTGAGCACACTCAAACACTGTTTGCCTCCTCTCATTAGCAACACCTGTGCCCTGATTGGCATCCACTTAAATGACCTATGGCCAACTTAGGCCTTTTGGCTTAACACCCCCTAGAGCAGGGATACTCAACTTGCTTTGCCCGAGGGCCACTTTCGTGGAAATGATAGAAGGCGAGGGGCCAGTTAATAAACAAACAATATACATTTTTCTGTAGCGGATTGTAGGTTTTTGTGGTGTCAGCCGGAGTTTAGTCTGACATTGTTGTGCTCACCGGATAGTTAGTTAGGTTAAGTTAGTGAGGTTAAGTACATACATAAGTGCCTGGGTAGCGAGCAGATGGCGGTATTTGACAATTTAGCAGCTATAAAGATATTCCATATTCCAGACTGAAATGCTATAACAGAAGTGGAGTATTGGCCAGAATGACACGAAAATTTGGACACTTATTCAGCGGGTATCTTGCATGTTGCGTTCAGGTGCACTGTAAAAAAAAATTGCAATTCCATCGCGGGCCACACAGGGGGCACCCACGGGCTGCATGTGGCCCGCGGGCCGCCAGTTGAGTATCACTGCCCTAGAGGCATGAAAGAATATTATACAAACACAAATCAAGTATGGCTCTTACATGGATACTGGACACTGTGGACAGGGATGTTAAAGGATGGAATAAAATAAAAACATCCTCTCACTTCAGCACATGATGATCTTGTGAATAATTCTGTGATGGCAGTTACACAAGCAGTGTTGGGCAAGTTACTTTCAAAATGTAATATACTAACATATGACATATAATATGTTACTTTTGTAATGAGTTACCCCCAACACTGTACACAAGTGGACAGAAGCTGACGTTCAGTGCGTGTTGTAGGACACAGGCCGATGGAGTTACTTGGCTGAGTGGGAGTGGGCCTGGTAGCTTCATGTGTGTGTGTGTGTGTGTGTGTGTGTGTGTGTGTGTGTGTGTGTGTGTGTGTGTGTGTGTGTGACACACTGTCAAAGGCTGTGATAAGTAGCGTCACAGCCAGTGGGCTAGCTCGGGCTTTAGAGAAAGCCGAGGAGGTGATACTGAAAGCTGTAGTTCCTGCGGCTCTGGGAAACCCCTCGTCTCGCGCCGTCTTGCCAAGATGGCGACGGCCACACTATAGCTTCCAAACCGGGGAGTCCAACAACCAATGCGTGACCTCACGCTGCACTTTGTCCATATTTTTAGATTAATTCCATTCATACGTAACACAATGACTATTTTGGTCATGGGTTTTATACACTTTCTGTAATAAAACATCTAAAAGCATCAATCTTATTATCATATGGGGGACCGTGGGACAAAATCCTATCAAATGGGGGTCCGTGGTCTAATTTTTGTCAGTTTAGGGGTCCCTCATGTGAAAAAGTTTGAGAACCTGATCGTTGATCAGATGCACAGTGCGGCGCGCCTGCCGGACTGACGCTGGAGAGACAGTGACAAATAAAATAAACTCCTCCATTTCTCTGTGGAGGCAGGAAGACATGAAGCCATTTGGATCTTATTGCTGTAAATGTGTCAGAAGAACAAATTAAAACGGAGACAGCATCACTGCAGGGCATGCAACTGCTGATGTTTGCACACAGAGAATAAAAGTGCTCTTCTAAAGAAAAATGTTGCTTTAAGGTAGACAATATCAGCATCTCATGACTGTCAGTAAATCTCTCTCTCTCTCTCTCTCTCTCTCTCTCTCTCTCTCTCTCTCTCTCTCTCTCTCTCTCTCTCCCCCTCTGTCTTACTCAATGGCTGCTTGTGTTGTGCTGTGCAGGGGTTCAGGAGCATGTGGCTGTGTGTGTCTCTGCCACTGGGGAAGAATGCTTTCTTTTGTGGACGACCGTTCTGCATAACATTGCTCCTGGATTTCTGCCCAACACGGAAACTAGCAGCCTAACCTCAAGAACGCTGAAAGTTATCCGATAAACCAAAGCCATCGGTAGGACATAGGAAATGAAGAGAGAGAAACCATCACTGTGGTCCAAAAACTTGCTCAGCTCTCCCAAATGTTTGACAACCATCCCGTTGTAACAGTGAATGACTTCACTTCTTCTCCTCTCTGGTGGGTCAGCCGTTATGCTATTGTGGTGATGGATCTGAGCCCCCTGCTGCCCCCAGTGGTCGAGCAAAACATTCTGACTCATGCATGCGACTTCATTATACACACAAGGAAGTGCTAGTGAAGCAAGGCGGGACGGACAGTGGAGGCGTGGGGCAAAGTGGGGTGGATGGAGAGAGAGAGAGAGAGAGAGAGAGAGAGAGAGAGAGAGAGAGAGAGAGAGAGAGAGAGAGAGAGAGAGAGAGAGAGAGAGAATGCAGGTGGACAAGCATAGAGACAAACAGATTTAAGCGTTTCTTATTGTCAGGCCAATTTCCCTGAGGAAAGTGGTAACTGAGATGAAATTGTCTGTCACAGTGATAATAATTTCCTCCTCCAATTTCCTCTCTCTTGGCTGCCTTTTATTACTTACACTTTAGTCGATGCCATTGTTTGAGCGAGGCACTTTATTTTCCACGGACACGCCGTTTCATTGCAAGGAAATGTGGTTGATCTTGTTGTTTCCCCTTTTCCACTAGTTGAATGAAAACAGATGATTGTTATTTATGAGGGATGTGGTGCCATGATCACATGATCACTGGTGTTGTTTCTGTTTATTTCACTGGCTTAAATGTATTTTTACACTCTAAAATTGATTGATACAATCATTTCATTTCATAGCGACTATACATATTTCCCCCCCTCTCTGATGAAAATGGGTTTGTGTGTCAAGAATGTTGGTGATGATGAACACATGATGCTGGGTATTCATTCAGTGCTGAATAGGTGCTACTGTGACTGTGAGACAAAAACACCGTGGTGCCTGAGTAAGCAACAAGTATAGTGTGCGTGAGTGTCCGGGTAGTGCAGCATTATATATTCCCTGCCTACCAACACGAGGGTCACAGGTTCGAGCCCCCGTGTTACCTCCGGCTTGGTCGGGCGTCCCTACAGGCACAATTGGCCGTGTCTGTGGGCGGGAAGATGGATTAAGGGTATGTGTCCTGGTCGCTGCACTAAAAAAATTGTTTAAAAAAAAATCGAAACTAGTGCCTCCTCTGGTCTGTCGGGGCGCCTGTTCGGGCGGAGGGGAACTGAGGGGCAATAGTGTGATCCTCACACACGCTACATCCTGCCGGTGAAATCCTCACTGTCAGGTGAAAAGAAGCGACTGGCGACTGCACATGTATCGGAGGAAGCATGTGCTCATCTGCAGCTCTCCCCAGATCGGCAGAGGGGGTGGAGTATCAACCAAGACAGCAGGGGGGAATTGGCCAAGTACAATTGGGGAGAAAACGAGGGGGAAGAGGAAGTAAAGTATTGTGTGTGTGTGTGTCGGTGTGGTGTGTGTGTGTGTGTGTGTGTGTGTGTGTGTGTGTGTGTGTGTGTGTGTGTGTGTGTGTGTGTGTGTGTGTGTCTGTGCGTGCGTGCGTGTGTGCGTGCGTGCACACCCATACACAGTGCTGTTTCTGTTGGCTCAAAGTGATAAGGACAGAGAGCCCAGTGACAGGAACAGGCCCAGGAACAGAGCCAAGATCCGTGTGTGTCTGTGTCTGTGTGTGTGTGTGTGTGTGCGTGTGTGCGTGCGTGCGTGCGTGTGTGCGCGCACACGCGTGCGCGCGCACGTACAGTGTGTGTGCGTGCATGCGTGTGTGTGTGTGTTTGTGGGAGAGGATCAGTGTGAGAAGAATGGATACATTAGATGTAAAAATATATTATTTTGAGGAGATTACGTAATTGAATTGGGGAGTGAAAGAAAGGAGCCAGATAGAAGATGATAGATAGCCCATGTAAACAATCCATACTACTAGAGTGTGACAAAAATACAATCCATACTACTAGAGTGTGACAAAAATACAATCCATACTACTAGAGTGTGACAAAAATACATGATGACACTTTTCAAGTTTTGACTCCATGTCCTCAGGTGGCCTTTGATCAACATGCCCTTCAGAGAGAGAGAGAGAGAGAGAGAGAGAGAGAGAGAGATGAGAGAGCGTGCGAGGCAGAGAGAGGGGGAGAGAGAGAGGCTGGGAGAGAGAGAGAGATGAGAGAGAGCGTGCGAGGCAGAGAGAGGAGGAGAGAGGCTGGGAGAGAGAGAGAGATGAGAGAGAGCGTGCGAGGCAGAGAGAGGGGGAGAGAGGCTGGGAGAGAGAGAGATGAGAGAGAGCGTGCGAGGCAGAGAGAGGGGGAGAGAGGCTGGGAGAGAGAGAGAGATGAGAGAGAGCGTGCGAGGCAGAGAGAGGGGGAGAGAGGCTGGGAGAGAGAGAGATGAGAGAGAGCGTGCGAGGCAGAGAGAGGGGGAGAGAGGCTGGGAGAGAGAGAGAGATGAGAGAGAGCGTGCGAGGCAGAGAGAGGGGGAGAGAGGCTGGGAGAGAGAGAGAGATGAGAGAGAGCGTGCGAGGCAGAGAGAGAGAGAGAGGCTGGGAGAGAGAGAGAGATGAGAGAGCGTGCGAGGCAGAGAGAGAGAGAGAGAGGCTGGGAGAGAGAGAGATGAGAGAGCGTGCGAGGCAGAGAGAGAGAGAGAGAGGCTGGGAGAGAGAGAGAGATGAGAGAGAGCGTGCGAGGCAGAGAGAGGGGGAGAGAGGCTGGGAGAGAGAGAGATGAGAGAGAGCGTGCGAGGCAGAGAGAGGGGGAGAGAGGCTGGGAGAGAGAGAGAGATGAGAGAGAGCGTGCGAGGCAGAGAGAGGGGGAGAGAGGCTGGGAGAGAGAGAGAGATGAGAGAGAGCGTGCGAGGCAGAGAGAGGGGGAGAGAGGCTGGGAGAGAGAGAGATGAGAGAGAGCGTGCGAGGCAGAGAGAGGGGGAGAGAGGCTGGGAGAGAGAGAGAGATGAGAGAGCGCGCGAGGCAGAGAGAGGGGGAGAGAGGCTGGGAGAGAGAGATGAGAGAGAGCGTGCGAGGCAGAGAGAGGGGGAGAGAGGCTGGGAGAGAGAGAGAGATGAGAGAGAGCGTGCGAGGCAGAGAGAGGGGGAGAGAGGCTGGGAGAGAGAGAGATGAGAGAGAGCGTGCGAGGCAGAGAGAGGGGGAGAGAGGCTGGGAGAGAGAGAGAGATGAGAGAGCGCGCGAGGCAGAGAGAGGGGGAGAGAGGCTGGGAGAGAGAGATGAGAGAGAGCGTGCGAGGCAGAGAGAGGGGGAGAGAGGCTGGGAGAGAGAGAGAGATGAGAGAGAGCGTGCGAGGCAGAGAGAGGGGGAGAGAGGCTGGGAGAGAGAGAGATGAGAGAGAGCGTGCGAGGCAGAGAGAGGGGGAGAGAGAGCGTGCGAGGCAGAGAGAGAGAGAGAGAGAGTAGACAGGAGTTCAATTTCAGTATTGACCTGTCTGGTGAAGGAAGCCATCATGCCCAGGCAATTCTAGTTGAATTATTGATGTTTGGTAAGAGCAGAGATGCCACCCTGACCTGCACAGAATGGTGACCAGGGAAGCTAAAACCACGTAGGCTACATACATGTAGTACAGACATATGCACAGCCAGGCATGTAAGGAAGCATAGCTGCCACACACATTTATGCTCACAGTCATATAAATATGACAGATCCATGTCATGTAGAATGTTTCAATAGCTTCTTCCAACCTTGACCTGTCATTTTTCTAATGCATTATCCTCAAATGTGTCTACGTAATACTAAGTGCTCAAAAATCATCCACATTCTTGGTGACCACAATGGTGAGCCTAGGTGTGATTGTGTGTGTGTGTGTGTGTGTGTGTGTGTGTGTGTGTGTGTGTGTGTGTGTGTGCGTCTGTGTTACCCTAAAATACCGAAAAATAAAGTGGCCCCTTGATAACCCCAATGACATGCATTTATACCTGCATCACAATGTATTATTTATACATTTTGATTCAGCGATAATGATTGGTGTTGTCTAATTGTCCTGTAGATGTAGGGCTTCTATGGATCTTTATGTTACATCTTATATTTTGGTAAATGCCTGTTGTGTCTTCTCTCTCTTTGTTCCTATATATTCTCACTCTGTGTCAATGGCATGGAACCCCCTGCGGCTTCCCTGCCGGCAGGCTACAGAGAGGGGTTTCTATGGAAACGAGGGAGAGACAACGGACAGTACCTCAACCGGAAATTTATCCTGTCCGAACGGGAGGGTGTTCTGAAATACTTCAACAAGCATGATGTGAGTGCACGCTCTCTCATTTATCTCTCTCTCTCTCTTTCACTCTCTTCTCTCTATGTGAGCGGATTATCTTACAAAAGTTCAAGGTGTTCAACAACTGTCACTGTTCAAAACATCGCTCCCCGTGGAAATGCCATGACATTCTAGGCAGAATCTGTAAATATGATTTATTTTATGTCACCCTTATTTAACCAGTTTGTCCCATTGCGATTAAAATCTATTTGACAGAGACCTGGCCAAGAATGGCAGCAGTACATAGTTTCATCATTGTTTACGCAATGATTCCGAGAGCATTAAATTAACATTAAATCTGCATTTGATATAAATTGCAACACTGCCGCCATTTTTGGGGGGCGATCAGAGTGATACACATTATAGCCATCAATACAAATATCCTTATCAAGAACATATTTCGTCAGCCATGTTTCAGATAATACAACAACAGCATCAGTTGAATTGACCCAAACCTTTATATCCAATTTTGAGATTAAGCTCCGAACACGGCCGCAGGATGTTGACACAGGCTTAGTGTGGCCAGACAGGCCGCAGGATGTTGAACCAGGCTTAGTGTGGCCAAGCAGGCCGCAGGATGTTGACGCAGGCTTAGTGTGGCCAAGCAGGCCGCAGGATGTTGAACCAGGCTTAGTGTGGCCAAGCAGGCTGCAGGATGTTGAACCAGGCTTAGTGTGGCCAAGCAGGCCGCAGGATGTTGAACCAGGCTTAGTGTGGCCAAGCAGGCCGCAGGATGTTGAACCAGGCTTAGTGTGGCCAAGCAGGCCGCAGGATGTTGAACCAGGCTTAGTGTGGCCAAGCAGGCCGCAGGATGTTGAACCAGGCTTAGTGTGGCCAAGCAGGCCACAGGATGTTGAACCAGGCTTAGTGTGGCCAAGCAGGCCGCAGGATGTTGAACCAGGCTTAGTGTGGCCAAGCAGGCCGCAGGATGTTGAACCAGGCTTAGTGTGGCCAGACAGGCCGCAGGATGTTGAACCAGGCTTAGTGTGGCCAAGCAGGCCGCAGGATGTTGAACCAGGCTTAGTGTGGCCAAGCAGGCCGCAGGATGTTGACGCAGGCTTAGTGTGGCCAAGCAGGCCGCAGGATGTTGAACCAGGCTTAGTGTGGCCAAGCAGGCCGCAGGATGTTGAACCAGGCTTAGTGTGGCCAAGCAGGCCGCAGGATGTTGAACCAGGCTTAGTGTGGCCAAGCAGGCCGCAGGATGTTGAACCAGGCTTAGTGTGGCCAAGCAGGCCGCAGGATGTTGAACCAGGCTTAGTGTGGCCAAGCAGGCCGCAGGATGTTGAACCAGGCTTAGTGTGGCCAAGCAGGCCGCAGGATGTTGAACCAGGCTTCGCCACATAGGTCCACATAGGTCCTGCATAGACAAGCCACACCCTGTAGCCTACAACCAGCTTACTATTCATCAATGATAAAGACATCTGTCTTTTCATCATAGATTAATAGTAAGACAGTTGTATTATATATTTTCTTTATATATTATATATTTTTTTTATATTATATATAAACACACACACACACACACACACACACACACACACACACACACACACACACACACACACACACACACACACACCCATACATAATATATATATATATATACACATACATATGTGTGTGTGTTTGTGTGTGTGTGTGTGTGTGTGTGTGTGTGTGTATATTGTAGCATTGTCAGGAAGCAGGCGAGAGTCAGGATCTAGTCACCGCACTTTATTCTTTATCACACACGGTCCGAGGGCCACTGTCAGCCGTAGCCCACGCCAAAACAACCCCACAACACACACCAAAACCCCGCTAGCTTCCTCCTAGCTTCTCCGCTCTTCACACACACACAGCCTTCCCTCTCAGGTTCCACACACCAACTCCCCGAGCTGTCCCCCGCTCTCACAGCTCCCCTCCCCCCAGCCAATCACAGGTGAACCCCTCTCTCACCCCCCCCACTGGCTAAATGTCGCCTTCACAGACCCCCCGTAACTCCCCATGCACAGAACAGTACAACACACAACAGCAGCACACAAACCCAACCCGTTACACTTCCCCCGCACATCAAAGCTTCTGGCCCACCAGAAGCACACAAGTCCCTCTCCCCCCCCAGTGGGGTCACTCCTCCGCCGGGTGACTCTCCTCAGCCCCCCCCTGTGTCCCACAGTCATCACACGCACTGCAGTAGTTCCGCACATCCCCCTCGTACTGGTTCCAATAGAACCGTGCCCGAACGCCGCGGACCGCCTCCTCAGTCCCCTGATGACCGGGTCCCGGGCCCCTGTGTGCCCACCGTAATACCAACTCCTGCAGGTAGCTGGGCACCACCGCCCGGAACCCTCTCTTCCCCTGTTCCCCCCTCCCCAACACTCCGTCTTCATCCAGATGCAGGTCGGTAAACATCTCCCACAGTTCCTTTGTGACACCGGAACACCTGTGAATCTCCTCCACAGGGGGCCGGCGTCCGGCCACCACCCACGTATACGCGGGACCGATATCCGCGTCCTCCGCCTGCCTGTATTGCCACTCATCCGCGTCGACATCCATGATGGTCATGTTGTCGTCCTCCAGGTCCACATCTGAACAGAACTCCTCTTCATCTGAACAGTACTCCTCTTCCTCCGCCTCTCGCACTCGCCCGTCCTCCCGTCCCCCTCCCCCAGGGGGCGGCGTGCCCAGGACAGCAGGGAGAACACAAACGGCCGCGACCACCACCTCGGCTTCCCGTACAGCAACCGTGGGGGGCGTAGCGCAGCTCGGCTGTGCCGGTCCCTCCGGCGTTAGTAGCGACACCTGCTCACCTGGAAATATGAGCCTCGCTCTCCCGATCCTCACAACGTTCTCTTCCCCCCGGCTTTCCACACTCTCCCCAACCCGTGTCTCTTCCCTGACCTCCACTGTCTCAGTGCAGTCTCTGGCCAAATGTCCAGGCCTCTTACACGACCAGCAGAGTCTCACCTGCCAGCCGCCGGCACGTCTCTCCTCTCCCGCCGTCTTCTGCTCCCCGACAGCCTCCGGACACCCCCTGGCGAGATGCCCGAAGGCTCCGCACGACCAGCAGACACCTGGCCGTCCCCAGTATCGTTGCTCCGCGTACCCCGTCTGTCCCCCGGAACCGCTGCGGCACCACCTCGCCACGTGGCCCGGTTCTCCACAGGTCCAACACACTCTTTGCTTCTCTCCGCGCTGCGCGACTTCCCGTAGTAGCTCCATAAGCCCCTCTGCCCAGGCAGGCGTCGCCTCCAACAGCCGTCTGACCTCCTGCATCAAGCGGGCCTCCACGCCGGCAAGTACCGCGCTGAGCTCCTGCTTCAGGCGGCCCTCCATGCCAGCAAGCACCGAGCCAAACTCCGGGGTCGGTAGCTCCTTTTCCCCCCCGTCCACCGACAGGCGTTCCTCGCGCACCATTCCACGTGGTCCTTGTAGCAGCTAGCACACAAACAGCTAACAGCTAACGCCAGGTCGCGCTCGAGTCTTCCAGTCTTAGTTTTTCTTCTGACACCACTGTAGCATTGTCAGGAAGCAGGCGAGAGTCAGGATCTAGTCACCGCACTTTATTCTTTATCACACACGGTCCGAGGGCCACTGTCAGCCGTAGCCCACGCCAAAACAACCCCACAACACACACCAAAACCCTGCTAGCTTCCTCCTAGCTTCTCCGCTCTTCACACACACACAGCCTTCCCTCTCAGGTTCCACACACCAACTCCCCGAGCTGTCCCCCGCTCTCACAGCTCCCCTCCCCCCAGCCAATCACAGGTGAACCCCTCTCTCACCCCCCCCCACTGGCTAAATGTCGCCTTCACAGACCCCCCGTAACTCCCCATGCACAGAACAGTACAACACACAACAGCAGCACACAAACCCAACCCGTTACACTATATACAGTATATATATATATATATATATATATATATATATATATATATATATATATATATATATATATATTATACCGGTATATATATATGTATATGAATGTATATGTGTGTGTGTGTGTGTGTGTGTGTGTGTGTGTGTGTGTGTGTGTGTGTATTCATAATGTGGATTAGAGGAGAGAGTTGAGATGACATGGTTGAACCCCCCTCCTCTTCCTCTGCAGGCCAGAGAGCCCAAAGCGGTGATGCAGATCCAGACCCTGAATGCCACCTTCCAGCCAACCAAAATGGGCTACGCCCACGGCCTGCAGATAACCTACTTGAAGGACAACAGCACAAGAAACATCTTTGTTTACCATGAGGATGGCAAGGTGAGGCACAGCAGCTCCCAGTTTGGTGTGTTTGGTGGGCTAAGAGGTGTCTAAGGATGCAAGAGGTGCATGTCACCCTCTGGTGGACATTATTGGTAATTACAAGTCACTGGGTTTTACATTACTATGTTTCCGTAAGTTCATTTGTACAGCACGGAATCAGTGTTACATTCTCAAAGGGCTTCACAACACGCACACTTTGAAACAATAAAAGCAAACCATACAATCCAAGGAAGTACTCGGTTCGGTTCTTACCTCTCCACTAGCTTCCCTATAGTGCCAGTGAGCACTAGAGGGCAGTTGCTCCAGGTCTTTTGCTCTGGATGGCTAAATCTCTGATTTAGACTGAACAAATATCTCCAAAATTAAGCAAAGGGGGAAAGGGACAACCAGAATATCATTTCATGCCTTCGTTTTGAGTTTTAACTACAACCTACATCTAAGTCAGCATAATTGATAATGATTTCATTATTGAATGATTGAAGGTAGTGTGTTGTTTGGTGAGTAGTAGTAGTATTTATAGGCATTACATTAACTGGCCATGAAGGTCTGTTTAGGAAGAGAGACATAGTTGTAAATTAAATGTTAGTCACCATAAAAATGGTAGAAAATGGGGGGGTGGGGGGGGGTAAGGCAGATAGTTTTGAGATCAGAACACTTTTTTTTAAATCCTTTATTTAGCCGAGAGGATCAATGAGTGAGTTTTCCTTCCATACCAGAAAACATTTTCTCTGAGAATATGCTACTTCTTCCAAATAGTGGATATCTCATTTAAGAATGTAACTTTTGGCCGGTGTGTGCGCATGCGCCACGGCGGCCTGTCATCTCCACTCGTCCAGACAATTTGCGTGCCCGACCTGGGGACCACCTGCGTGCCCATCCTGTTTGGTCGTCCCACTGGTCACCGCTGTACGGCGCTGTACTCCGCTTTCAAAAAGACATGCGGTGGAGGAGTGACTATTTTACAGCAGAGCCATTCTGCTCTACAGCCGTTAAGGGTTAATATGTCACTTTTATAAGTTTAGAAAAAAATGTAGACGGTCAAAGTAACCATTTAGATTACCCTTGTGTGCTCAGTTTAGCAAAATAACGGCTATTTGTTTTTGCTGGGATAACGTAATGCATTATGGGTAGTCGGCTACTGTGGTTAGTTACTTTACATGGCAGTGAAATGCCACTGAATGACCAAATTGATTTAACTTTTAACCATTTTGAGTAACCCTGTTTCCATACGGACCCCCAGCATGGTTAGTTGTTTATAACGTGACTATATTTATAACGTACTCCGGTTTCCGGTTTATAATTCGAGTATAACAAACGGAAGTGCTGAGGGGTTGTAGCTATTGCGCAACACACAGACGCACTTGTGCGTCAAGGCAGCGCTGGCATCCCACAGCTGCTGAGCTAATGTTGTTGTTTTCAATCGGCTTAATTGCATATTGCGGCCGGACCAGCGTGTTAACTTGTTAGCTGGTACCTATCAAGCTAGCTCCAGCTGCTGAGCTAACGTTGTTTTCAATCTGCTTAATTGCATATTGCAGGCGGACCGGCGTTATTCCAGCGTTTACTTTCTGTCTGCTCCTTGTGTTTGAAGCGTAGCCACAACGATGATTATGATGCTGATAAGAATACAATTAGATTAGGGATACAGTATATGATTCAGTTTCAGTTGTTCTAGGCTTATAGTCTCGTAGCCTATATGGGCGATTTATCCACCTTTTCTTTAGATAACAGCACGATGTGAGAAAACTGCCTCACCACTACCACTACAGCACTGCTCCACAGAAAATAAAGAGCTGCATGACGTTTAGAATTGGCGAACGGTAGGTTCATTTAATACAAGCCAAGTAATGTTAAACTTCCTTTTTTTAGGCTACATTTTCCCCTCCAGATAACATCCAATTCCGCAATCATCCTATGAGAAACATGATATGTGCACGCTTTACCACACCGGCCATATGCTAGGTTTCGACCTAGCCTTGTTTAAATATGATCTCCAGTGCAACTGTGAATTAGGAGAGTTGTCTGTGTCTAGAAATGTGTGCAATTTAGTTCTGGTAAATAGGGAGTACCAGGTGTCGTGCATAAGGAGATCATAGGCCAGTATGAGTCATGATGTCATGATGATGTTGTGCATAAGGAGATCATAGGACAGTATGAGTCATGATGTCATGATGATGTCGTGCATAAGGAGATCATAGGACAGTATGAGTCAGTCATTGAATTGCCTAATCTTGTCTCCTGAAGGAAATGGTGGACTGGTTTAATGCCATCAGAGCAGCCAGGTTTCACTACCTACAGGTGGCTTTCCCTGGGGCCCACAATGCTGATGTGAGTTCATGTGCACAGTGAACATACACACAAAACATACATGCAAACATACATGCAAACATATCACTGATTGTGTCTTTGCCCTTCGTTTGCCTAGTTGGTGCCAAAACTAAGCAGGAACTACGCTAAGGAGGGCTACATGGAGAAGACTGGTCCAAAGGTGACTTGCTTTCCTGTTACTATATAGCCGTTTTCCCACATGCGCTTTGTACCGCTAAATGACCGGAACGTGGTCTAATGCCTGCATGTGTGAAAGTTGTTGTTCCGGTATAAGCGTGACCCCGTCATCGCGGACATTTCACCAGTTTCGAGCCAGTCAGAAGAGCGGTATGCGCGATAACGGACACAAGTGTAGAACGGGTCCAGTCATTTCCTGCGACACCGGTCCTCTCATGGGCGAGGTGTACACACGTTGCTTAATGTTCCAGCGGGCATAATCTAATCATTGCGCACATTAAAGCAAACTGGCGAAATGATCTTGTGATAATAAGAGCGGTATGTCAGCTTCATGTGTGGGCGTGCTGATTTCCCCCTCTCTCCTCTCTGCTGCCTGCTCGCTCTCTGGCCACAGTCCTTCAGTCCTCCTCCTTCAGTCACAGCCTGACAGGGACACAGACGAAGCAAAAGCACGAAGCGAAATGTGGAAGTATTTTGCTTACGTTGCTGACAGCGAAGGCAAGCCCGGACACATCAAACGAAGCCAGTCTGTAAAAAGTGCTTCAACGCAACGCAGGTGAACGGATAAACAAGCAAACTTATTTCACCATCGGAGTTTTGCCGACACGTCACTCCCCACCCGCTCTGCAGTGCCGCCCCGCCCCCCAACATACAGGCAATTTCGCTGCTATATTCCCACATGCGAGAGCCCAGGTGTGAAGGGAAATGTCCGATATTGACTTACAGGTAATTTTCCGGTACGCATGTGGGAAAACGGCTGTAACACAACTGTGCCAATGTAAAGTGTTGCACCACATGATACAACATGTAGCTATAGGTACACAGCCTCATAACCCTGCAGAGCACCATAGGGTAGCCTGATAGCAGACAGAATCGTTAACTCTGAATATGAGGCTGCCTAGACTATGGTGCTCAAGGACAGCCAAATCCACAACTGTGGCGTGGGCGTGGCTTCGAAGGTCTGGAGTCAGGCTATAGCACACATGGGCAAAATGCGGCCCCAGGGCCGGCCCCGGCCCCTGGACCATCTCATTCCGGCCCCGGAAAACAAAACACCCCCCAAAACTCAATAAAAGGCAGAATTATGTTAATAAATCTCATCTGCTACATCCATTGTATCACTATATATTACATTATTTCAGGGGATTAACAGGAGAAATTATCAATAACAGTGGGAGAGAGGGTTAAAAATAGGGAGACTCCCGCGAAAATCAGGAGTGTTGGCAGGTATGATGTCCAATGTGTGGCCCTTCGCTTACTTTATGTAAGTCAGTATGGCCCTCTGGAGAAAAAAATTTGCCCACCCCTGGGCTATATATAGCCTAGATATTTTGAGCTATATACTTTGTATCTCTCTGACAGACAGGTCATTTTAACTGCTGCTGTAACATCTTCCTCTCTTCTCTCACAGCACACAGAGGGCTTCAAAAAGAGATGGTTCACTATGGATGACAGGAGGCTCACGTACTTCAAAGACCCACTGGTATTCAAGCAGCACATCACAAGGAAATTGTTGAACTGTAGAACTTTTTCTTTGCCTTGTATTTGAACATGATTCCTGTCTGGTGACTTTGACTATGGGCTAGGGCAGGGATATTCAATTCAATTCAAACTTTATTTCAGACCCAGGGAGATCCATAATATAATAAAAAGAAAAACAATAAAAAGGCAGTACAATAAATAGTAAGTGTTGATAACAGCACACAGGATACGAAGATACTCAGGGTCTAGTATACAGACATTTTCGCCAGTGGTTCCACAGTCTGGAAAAGAACTTGCCCGAGCTGCGTTCATGATTGGTCAGTACAGCAATAATGTCATTTACAGATTCAGATGCCCTGCACATAAATCTATACATTAAATTTCTGAGAACGGCAGAGCAAGTCGGTACCCCGATACTGACAAACATAATGCTTGCACTAGAGCTCCTCTGAACTTTTAGCAGCAGCCTCATGCAGTCATTATAAGCCACAGTAAGTTTTCTCATGCTGTTTTGTCTATAACGACACCACAGGTGAGCCGTATACAGGGGTGTACAGTATGCTTTAAAAAGTGAGATCTTCACAGAGATAGAGCACATTGAGAACTTGCGACACAGTATATTTGCTTGGGCATACAGCTTCCGTCGCTGCCTTAGGATGTCCTTATCATCAGAGAGGTCGTCTGAGATAACATGGCCCAGATATGTAATCTCATCACACGTGCTGAGCAAAGTGCCAGACAGGTAGAAGTCAGGGAAAATTGCCCGCTTGTCTTCTCTACTTCTAATGATCATGAGCTTGCTCTTTTTGGCGTTATAGATAATATCTGAGACAGCCCCGTACTGTGTGCAAATTTTCAAGAGCTGTTGGAGACCAGCACTAGAAGGGCTAAAGACGACCAGGTCATCAGCATACATAAGATGATTAATAACCAAGTCACCCACCCTACAGCCCGTACCTGATGTATTTAACAGCAAAGACAAATCATTCATATATAAATTAAACAAAATTGGTGACAATATTCCCCCCTGGCGGACGGAATTGGACACATGAAAGGGAGCCGATGTCACACTCCCCCATTTTACTCTCATTGTCTGTCGGGCATACCAGTATACTAAAATGCGTACTAAAAAACTGGGAACCCCACTTTTAGACAATTTAGAAAACAATTTCTCATGATTAACACGATCGAAAGCTTTAGAAGCATCAATAAAACACATAAACATAGTGGAATTGTGCCTATTAAATTTATCTAAAATTTCTTTGAGAGCAAAAATACATAGGTCAGTTCCAAGTTTTCGTTTGAAACCAAATTGATTGTCAGCAGACTGAATAAACCTCTCAAGTCTACACAGAATAACTGACTCCATGACCTTGGACATGACACTTGCTATGGCTATTGGCCGATAATTGTCTGAGCTGTTCAGCTTCCCTACTTTGTCCTTAACCACAGGCACCAGGACACCAGAGAGCATTGATTCTGGTAGCACCCCATGTACAAACAGCCCAGTGTAACACATGGCCAACAGAGGGCACAGTTTCCCACTTGCAAATTTTAAATGTTCTGCAGTAATACCATCAAGACCACAGGCCTTACCATCTTTAAGCTTCAGTATTAACTTGCGGATTTCGTCAGGGGTGACAACAACATCATCATTATAATCTACATTATCTACAATATACAGGTTGCTTTTTACACAGTTTAAAAGCTCATAATATTTCCTTTTCCACAGTTGTACAATTTCATCCGGGCCACTTACACCATCTATATTAGATGGAAAAGCTGTTTTGGAATTACCAATGGTCTTTATCTCTTTCCAAAAATCATTGACATTATTGTTATGCAACTTCATAGCCAGAGAATCTGCCCTCATCATATTTTCATTTCTTTTAATATAACGCAGAGCACTCTTAAATTTATTGTTAGTGCATTTCATATTTTCAAACATGGATACTCAACTTGCTTTGCCCGCGGGCCACTTTCGTGAAATGATAGAAGGCCAGGGGCCAGTTAATAAACAAACAATATACATTTTTCTGTAGCGGATTGTAGGTTTTTGGGGTGTCAGCCAGAGTTTAGTCTGAGAATGTTGTGCACACCGGATAGTTAGTTAGGTTAAGTTAGTTAGGTTAAGTACATACATAAGTGCCTGGGTAGCGAGTAGACGGCAGTATTTGACAATTTAGCAGCTAAATCATAGATTATTGAAAGATATTCCATATTCCAGACTGAAATGCTATAACAGAAGTGGAGTATTGACCAGAATGACATGGACATTTGGACACTTATTCAGTATCTTGCATGTTGCGTTCAGGTGCATTGTAATTTATTTTTTTTGCAATTCCATCGCGGGCCACACAGCCCAGGGGCCGCAAGTTGAGTATCACTGGGTTAGGGTTAGCCACCTTGGAAAACGTTGGGCGTTTGTGAGGCAAGCAGTGTTGTTGCAGGGGAAGGGTCGGTGGACTGTCGGCATGCACATGTGAACTGTACTCGAATGAGACTGCTGAATTTGGGTGCACGCATGTGTTATGAAGTTGCATTCAAAAGCACCGAGTTGTAGTTTGATTAAAAATGCTTAAAAGTATGTCTCTTCCTCTCTCTCAGGATGCCTATGCACGGGGCGAGGTGTTCATTGGCAGTCAAGAAAACAGCTATAGCGTGCTTCCTGGCCTCCCCTCATCCGCTCAGGGTTACCATTGGCAGTTTGGAATCACCATAGTAACGCCAGACAGGAAGTTCCTTTGTGCCTGTGAGACTCAGGAGGAACAGAGAGATTGGATGGCTGCGTTCCAGACTGTGGTCAATCGACCAATGTTGCCTCAGGAGTATGCAGGTAAAATTGAATAGCTACAGTAACTGACTGATTGGGAGCTTTTTCCCCTCTTCAAAGACTGATTCTATGAGTTTTGCCTCTCTTTTCAGTTGAGGCCTATTTTAAGCACAAGCCCTGAGACTGTCTGTGTTTTGAAGAACTATGAGTGGAAGAGGAGCTGGCCGTAAAACAGAAATGGACCCAAAGGTGAGAGAGAGCCTTGACTGCAGTGACCGTTCCCTGGCCCGCACTTCTGTCCCGCCCGACGCTCCTGCCTGCCTCATTACCCACGAGGAGTCAGGATGGCTCCTATGCTATGTTCTATCTGGGGTCAGCTCGCCATTCCGAAGTGTCTGCATTCCGATCATTGACTTCTATGCTTTCGGAGAGGCGGCCCTTTTTATCTCCAAAAAATGATTTCGCCGAGAGGTTAGGTTTAGGGTTAGGTTCTGGGGGAGGTTAGGCTTAGGCGTGGGGGGTGGGAGATGTTAGGTTTAGGGTTAGGGTCAGGGGGAGGTTAGGTTTAGACGTGGGGGCTGGGAGAGGTTAGCTCCAGCTGGTCCCCCAGGTTAGGGTTAGGGTTAGGGTTCTTTCGCAATGGCGAGACACATCTCAATTTTGTCGCAATGCCGGTATTTTGGAGTGCCGACATTTCGGAATGCCGAGGTGTCCCCGTTCTATCTATGGGTTCATGAATGTTAGCCTACTATGCTATGTTCTTCTATGGGTTCATGAATGTTAGCCTACTATGCTATGTTCTTCTATGGGTTCATGAATGTTAGCCTAACGCACCCATCTGTCATTTGATTGTGATTTACTTACTTGAAACAGTTGGTCAGTTGTCGTGACCTGAATGTGCAAGAGTTACTGTATGTACGCCTTGAATCCAAATGTTTTGCTGCTCAGAGTTTCAAATGAAAAGACGTGCAAAGAAGGAGAGGAACTATATTCTCAGTCATATAATAAGTCAAAAATACTACTTTAAACCCAATCAGATATTTGTGTGAATGTGTAATTAATTGAAGCAACCAAGTGAATGACCGGTGTCTTCAATGTACAATGTACAATGTACAATGTACAATGTACAATGTACAATGTACAATGTACAATGTACTCATCTGGCCAGCTATGCAGGCTAAAACTGTATTATTATCCGATGGGGGTCTGCAAGTCAGTGAGTAGGAATTATACCTGGTCTGCACTACTCGCACTTCAAACCCGTTTTTGACGCACATACTGTACAGCGCATAACGTTATTCACAAAGTAGATGCATCGTTCACAGTACACTGGTATTTACTTTTCAATCTATTATAATTGTCTAATTTGTTATATGCAGCTTTTAATACTGTCAACTTTAGCACTGCAGATTCAATAAGCTATTTGTGCCCTTTTTTATTTTAATTGTATTTATGTACATATTCAAACAGTTGAATGTAAACAGTAAACATGTTTGTGCGATGTGTATTATCACATTCAACTATCGGCTTGTATTTCTCTCTGTCTCCCAAGTTTCTGTCAAGAACCAAAGCTGTAAGCTGCTTTTGTTTTCTAATTGTTTACATGTGTTAGACTCCATGTTTTATTTTGTTTACATGGCAACAGTGTGGCATAGGGCATTCACAGACTAGTCGGTTAGTCGACTAGTAAAACCACTAGTCGACACTGTGCTTAGTAGTCGACTAGTCTAAAAAAAAAAAAAAAAAAAAAAAAAAAATCTTTAAGAAAGAACACGACATACATGGACTATCATATCCCATATCCCATATCCCCCACAAAGAACATCAAAACACAACAAAACAAAACAAGAAAACTGCATAAGATACACAATAATCCAAGAACAAACAAGACTATTGAACAAACAACCAAACAAAAACCCAGCAGTATTGAGATTGTGGGTTCAAGCCTCTGTCAGTTTTGAGGCTGTGGGTTTGAGCCCCAGTCAGTTTTGAATGGCGACAGGCAGACGAGTGTCCCCCAGGCTCACAGGATTTGTCTGCTGCCCAGCAGTTTTGAGGTTGCGGGTTCAAGCATCAGTCAGTTTTGAATGATCACCCTGATTGGTTGCTTTGGGTTTTTAAATGAGGCAGAAGGAGGAGAATTAATTTAAAGATTTTAACAAGATAATTTAACTTTTTTTTGTGGGAAAAACCATCAGACACAAATTATTATTGAAAGTAGAGTATTTTATACACATCTTAAAACATGACTTTAACTAACTTGACCTAACTAACTATCCTGTGTGCACAAAGTCGACCAACTGACCGGTCGGTTGTTCTGAGATGTTTGGTTCATTTTCTTTTTGGAGAGATCCTTTATTCATTTCTTTGGGACGAGGGTTAACTGGCCCCTGGCCTCCTGTTATTTTGCAATGTGGCCCCCGGGCAAAGCAAGTTGAGCAAGTTATCCAATATTGGTTTTGGCTCTGAAGAAGACACGTATTAAATTGCCTAACTTTGACCGTGTGCTCCAGATCCCTTTGTTTCACTAGTTTAACACAGTCCCCTTGTCTGAGAGGCACCGGTCTGGCATTATCAGCTCAAGCGCGTTTTTTCTCTCTTTGTTCTATTATCCAATATGACATTCTTCAGTCTTGCAAAAAGTGCACTTATATAGGACAAGGGCAGGTGCTTGGGGTCATGCTTGAGTTAATGAATCCCTAGGTCAAAGTCTTTCAACCCAAGAGTGACTGAAAACTCGGCCACAAAGCGGCTAAACCAGACCAAAATAGATACCTGCTAGCATTTGTGTGCATCTATCTACCAAAGGGTACAGAAGGGGGAAGGATACACTACACAGCTGGCTTCTAGTTTTGATCGCTGGGCTATGTATGAAAGCATGGCTATATTGGAAGATCTTGTCCTCTGGTCCCTCAGTTCCACAACCTCACTGCTGGCTGTTCTGGTCCTGCTGGTCCTCTACCTTTTCTTCTCCAGCTCTGGCCCCCTTGAGAAGGAGCCTCCAGGACCCAAACCTCTTCCCTTGGTTGGTAATTTGCTGCAGTTCGATCACAAGTTGCCTCACAACACCCTCTTTAAGGTAAATAATTTATTTTGTTTGGTAACCCTCCTATTATGTTTGTATACAGCGCAATTGCCTTATAAAAGCAGAGAAAATATAAAGCTTTCACACATTTTCTTTTTCTTTGTTTTAACTGATACTGAAATTGTGGATATTTAAAAAATGTTGGCATACTTTAGGGCCCATAACATCCATCCATCTTGTGGGTATCTTTGTTTTGCTTTGTTGTTTTATAAGCAGTTTACAAAATGAATGGTGGGAAATGCTTTGGTTCATCTGCCTAACCTGGAAGAGGGCGTGACTTTGGCACTCTATTAAGTGTAAAAGAAGTCTTAAAGGAACACTCCGCCCATTTTCAACCAGCTTTGTATCATTAGAACATCAGTAGTATATCAGAAAACTGTAAACGATTTTGAAGTCTGTCATTTCATTTGACAGTTATTGAATGTTAAAGTGTGGACCAGTGACATCACTGGTCCACACTAACTCAAATTAATAACTCATTAACTCAAATCAACTCTCAATAACTGTCAAACTATTCATCATTCATCTAGTTTGACAGTTATTGAGAGTTGATTTGAGTTAATGAGTTATTAATTTGAGTTAGTGTGGACCAGTGATGTCACTGGTCCACACTTTAACACTCAATAACTGTCAAATGAAATGACAGACTTCAAAACCATTTACAGTTTTCTGATAAAAAAAAAAAAAAAAAAAACTCTCATAACGGGACAAGCCCCGTCTTTTATTGTCACACGAACACCACAACACATGCATGCGGCCACAACACACTCATGCTGACGGTGGCCGGTGAAAAGTGTCCTCTGCATTTAACCCAGGGGTGGGCAACTATTTTTCATGGGGGGCCACATGAGAAACCCAGATTGTTGCCGGGGGCCGAACAAATATTGTCATGCCGTAACCCATGGATGGGCAACTTTGATGATAGAGAGGGCCACAAAAAAATGTCCTCGCTACCAGATTTTGCTGAGGGCTGAACGGCGCCAGCACGAAAAATTTGGGGCATTTGAAGCCAGGTTTAGAGGAATAACTCATTTTAAATTAACAATTGTGATGTCATTATTCAGTCTTAACCACCAATATTTGATCCTTTTCCTCACTCACTCCTATGTCACCACCTGCTCTCCATGCAGGGCTTGAAATTAACTTTTTTCACCACTTGCCAATATGGCTGCTAGATTTTAAAGTTACCAGCCAATTAGAATTTCCACTAGCCGAAATGTTTTTCTTGAAATAAACCAGAATATGAGTGGGTTAATTTAAGCATAAGTATCAGTAAGTGGCCCGGGATTCTCAAAGCCTGTGTTGAGGGTCACACAAGAACAAAAATGCACTCTTGAAGCTAAATAAATCCAAAACCAACAAGATAATTATTTAAATTTCTACTTCAATGTAGAACAGTCATTTCTTACACATGAGATTACTTTTAGCCTTTTAGTCATAAATATTATTGAAAGATATTCCATATTTCAGACTGAAATGCTATAACAGAAGAGTATTGCCCAGAATGACATGAACATTTGGACACTTATTCAGCGGGTATATTGCATGTTGCGTTCAAGTGCACTGTAAAAAAAAAAAAAAAAAAAAAAAAAAAAAAAAAAATCCAATTCCATCGCGGGCCACACAGGGGGCGGGCCGTATGCTGCCCATGTATGATTTAACCCATCCAGGCATGTCCTTTCCTCCGGGGGGCAGGCCAGGAGCAGATATACTGATATACTACTGATGTTCTAATGATACAAAGCTGGTTGAAAATGGACGGAGTGTTCCTTTAATTAATCTTCTTCCAGTGTTTAATATTTTTCACCCGTGCGGCGGGCACTCAAGGACATGCGGACGGGCACGCACTCCTTCAGCGCTTACAGCGTCCCAGGTGGGAATTGAACCCAGAACCTTCTAGCTGTGAGGCGACAGCGATTACCACTGCGCCACCATGCCCCCTCCTGTGTTTTATTTTGATAACAATGTAGCCTCTGTCTCTATGATTACCAGGCGCCACAGCGGGGCTTGTATTGTTTTCACCTTGTGAGTCTGTGTGTGTGTGTGTGTGTGTGTGTGTGTGTGTGTGTGTGTGTGTGTGTGTGTCATGCGAAAATGTGGTCCTGGAGACACTTGGTGGTTTTGAGTGCATTGCCGGGTGTTTATATGTCTCTCTGTCTCTCTGTCTGTCTGTCTGTCTGTCTGTGGACAGATTTGTGAGCGCCATAGCGTCAATGCAAGGTGCTGTCACTAGACTTTACAGGTGTGTAGTTAGTTGACATCAAAATGAAGGCAGAGTTCGAAAATGGGCATGATCTGAGCAAGTGGGCCGGCCCCCCACATTGCCCTCCCCCCACTTTACACCCCTAGCTGGCCCACATTTGTTTGAAGTAGCGGGCGTTGTGTGGACACCACAAATTGACACCATGGATGGATACTACAGCTGGGTAGGCAAAACTGATTTGCCACCGTTTCTGTATTAATCTGAATATGGTGCTCTGAATGATGTTCTCAAGTTTTTGTGGACAGCAGCAGCAGCTGCATCATCAAGTGTTGTTACACTTTATCACCAGGTTGAGTGCTGTGTGATGTTATTATCGTGTGCCCTTGACCGCAGCTCTCCCAAAAATATGGACCAGTATTCACAGTCCATTTTGGACTGAAGAAGATGGTGGTCCTGGCAGGATACAAGACGATAAAGCAGGCTCTGCTCAACCATGCTGAAGTGTTTGGAGAAAGGGAGATTGCCCCAATAATCAATGACCTAAATTTAACACATGGTAAGTGGGGGGTTCTATTCTATTCTATGCTAATCTATCAATAGAGGAGGGGAAACAAAAGATTTTGTTAACAATATTTACTGTATCTGCAGGAATTGTATTTTCCAATGGGGACTCATGGAAAGAGATGAGGCGTTTTGCACTGACCAACCTGAGAGACTTTGGAATGGGCAAGAAGGCAAGTGAGGAGAAAATTATCAAGGAGAGTCAGTACCTGATTGAAGTATTTAAACAAAAAGAGGGTAATTATTTTATATAATTTTGGCACAATTGATTTATTATTTTTTTATTCTTACATTACTAATTTCTTTGCTATCTGTGTCTCCCCTTACCCAGGTAAAGCTTTTAATACTGCCCAGCCAGTCAACTATGCGGTGTCCAATATCATCTGTTCGATTGTCTATGGCAGCAGATTTGAATATGACGACCCAGAGTTCACAACTATGGTGGATCGAGCTAATAAAAACACTCAACTCATGGGCTCAGCTTCAGTACAGGTACTTATAAGCATCTTGCTCAGTAAGCAACTACTGCACAAGATAACGGCATTAAATAGATTACAAATGAAATGTGTGAGTGAAATTGGTCAAAAGTTTGGTTTAATATTTACAGTATATTTGACATACCATGCAACAGCTACAGGGCAGGCACCTTTGATTTGGACCAGAGCTGGCCAGCTGCATCACCTACAGTATCATTGTGAATGCAATTTAATAATTTATTTTCACTATAATTCCATCCAGTAACACAATGACAGAATTTATATTTTGGTCATGGGTTTCATACACTTTCTGTAATAAAAAGGCAAAAAATCTTATCAGATGGGGGGACCTGGGACAAAATCTTATCAAATGGGGGTCCGTGGTCTAAATTGTGTTATAGGGGTCCTTGACGTGAAACAGTTTGAGAACCACTGCTGTATACAACAAACAATTTCACTGTAGGCCAATGTAAAAGCAGATCATGTGAATGTTTGCTTTGCTTGTTCAACAGTTGTACAACCAGTTCCCAATGATGTGCAAATGGTTTGGAGCTCGAAAGCAACTGATGAAGAGTGCTTTTGATAACAGGAAACAGATGACAGAGTTGATCAGAGGTTTACAGGAAACCCTCGATCCACAGATGTGCAGAGGCTTTGTGGACTCTTTTCTGGCCCGCAAGAAACACCTGGAGGTATAAAAATGATTAAATGTTGTCGGATTTATTTATAGAATTCCAGCACCAACAAGGGTCTCAACACACTTCACATAATAAACAGAGAAATACACACTTGCAAACTTACATACAAACTTTTTTATTGAAAAACTAACGTTTCGACGCCATGCGTCTTCATCAGAGTTATGACGCATGGCGTCGAAACGTTAGTTTTTCAATATAAAAGTTTTATAAAAGGATCCGTGTGCTCCAGTGGCCTACTTTGGTTTTTGGACCTAATGTGTTTTCTTTCAAGTTTATACCTGCCCATTCTGTGGGAGCACCGGACCAGCCTGCTGGGCTGTCTTGGGTGGAAGCGCGCCTAACCTCATCCCTGCACACACTTGCTATACACTTTGGCAATGTAAACGTGTTTCCCATGCCAATAAAGCCCCTTTGAATTGAACTGAGATTTATACAAAAGACAATGTAATACACATGCATAATACATACTACACTTTTTTTTTAAAGAACTAAAGAAAATGTTGTGTCTTTAAGGGAGTAAAGAAAAGTCAAACAGTTGAAGACAATAATATGACAGCTCCTACGTTAATGTCTTGTTCGTTTCAAATATGATTGTACTGACAGTCAGCTGTTTGAATTTTGTAAGGAATCTGGGGATATGAATTCTCACTATCATGAGGACAACCTACTGGTGACTGTTGTCAACCTGTTCACTGCTGGCACCGATACTACGTCAACTACCATTAGATACGGTCTACTGTTCATGGCCAAGTACCCCAAAATACAGGGTAAGGAACATTATACTTTTTTGTGTGTGTATAAGGACAGGCTGCTGGATACTGTTCTCAAGGCTGAACATATTTAGCAATTTATATATTGATTATATACTGTATATATAGATATATTGATTCTTACATTTCTGTATTTGCACCTGTACTGCAGACAATGTTGACTTCGAGTCAGCTGTTGCCGCTGACAAGCAGTCCAAAATATCTCCAAAAAAGCCACAGGAGAGTTAAGAGTAAATGGAAACGTTACAGAGTAAATACATTAAAACATAGCTCTGATTTCATGAGACAAAGCCACCATTATGCTGCTGTGGGGTAAAAGTGTGCTATAGGACAAATTCATAATTCAAAACTCAAATTTCATAACTTGTGTGTTTCTTTGTACATCCTCATCTTTCATCTCCCAGACCAGGTCCAGGAGGAGCTGAGCAGGGTGGTAGGACGTCGTCAGGTCCGGGTGGAGGACAGGAAGAACCTGCCCTACACTGATGCCGTCATCCATGAGACTCAGAGACTGGCCAACATCGTCCCCATAGTTCAACATTGCACATCTCGAGATGTAAACTTCCAAGGTTATTTCATCAAGAAGGTAAATAACGTATCCTTCGTCAGGAACCCGGCACCAAGGGCTCAGTACAGGCCCATGTAGAAGTATCCTAACCTGACTATGCCAGACGGGGGCAGTATTGTCGTATCCAAAGACAAATTGAAAAGTGATTGGGAACAAGAACTCGGAACTGAAATTTCAGAAGAAGTATGGGAGGCAATACCTGAAAATATTCATTATAGCTCCATAAATTCCTGTTGCATTGCCACTTCCTTCATGCAGCCAAACTGATACTCAACATATTTTGTTCGCTAATTCTCAAGTAGTTCTGGAACTATGAAAAACGTTGACAACCTTAAAGTGTGTTAACATCTCTTACTTCTACATCTCTTAAGGAGACCCCAGTGGTTCTTCTACTAGCATCTGTTCTTCAAGATGAAAATGAATGGGACAGCCCTGACACTTTTAACCCCGCCCATTTCCTGGATGAGGAGGGGAAATTTGTCAAGAGAGATGCGTTCCTACCATTCTCTACAGGTGAGTCAGAGTTAGCCTATATTTGTTGATAGCTTGCTATCACTAAGAAACTTCACAGACCAAAATGACTTCTATTCCTTGGTCTGTCTTAGGTCCAAGGGTTTGTGTAGGAGAGAGTCTGGCCAAGATGGAGCTCTTCCTCTTCTTCACCTCTCTCCTCCACCACTTTCGTTTCACTCCTCCGCCTGGAGTTCCAGAGGATGAGCTGGATGTGACCCCTGTGTTAGGCTTTGCCCTCAGCCCAACACCTCATCAGCTGTGTGCTGTTAGCATGTTTGAGGAAAATAAGTAGCACTGTGCAGACACTGCTTAGTTATGAACGATTGCATCTTTCATTATTCAAGTGCATTGATTCCTTTGCTGCCAGTGTTCATTTTCATGCTACAGACATTGTAACACCACAAACACAGATATCTATGAGTATAATTCTAAATCAGAGGTTTTCAAAGAGGGAGGCGGACCTCCCCAGGCCGTGGGGGTGGGGGGCTTGGAGGAGGAGGTTCCTATCAGTTTCAGGGGAGGCTCGGTGTAGTCTGAAGTATGCCAAACAGCAATATCAGGCTATTTTAGCACAACTGTTGAGGGATCAAAATAACAATTTTGCCTATTTCAGTCATCTTGAGGGGTTTTGCCCCAAATGGCTGTAGTTAATGTGTCCGGTCCACGTCTTGTGATGACGTCTTGGCTGAGACACTAGGAGACAATAAATATGACGGCTGACGGGATCATTTCATTTCAGACTTTTTGTTTATTAGATGAATGATTGTGTAGAAGAAACACCAGATTATTGAAAATTAAGCACTTTTCAAGGAGTATTCAAATTCAAGCATATTAATACTAACCTTGAAAACATGACGGTTAAAAGCATTTTCCAAAATGTCCACCCCGATACACCTAGCCACTCCCCCTACCCACCCCTTGAACGACCATCTACAACGTTCCTATCCCTAGCTACAGCCCCTTTTCCCTAGCCCCGCCCCCTTTCCTTGGCCCATGATAAACCCTTCCACCAAGTTTCATGAAAATTGGCCCAGTAGTTCTTACGTAATCCTGCTAACAAACAAACAGACAAACAAACGGCTCTGGAAAAATAACCTTCTTGGCAGAGGTTATTATGCATAATAGACAGACAGCTGTTACTTAACTGTGATTCATTACATTTACATTAATTACATTACAGTTTGGTTGGACAGAGAGAAGCTTGTTCCCCCTGCAGACAGTGGAGGCGCTCTTCAGCACTTTAGATGCAGCGGTGTTTCTTCATATTAGATGAATGACTGAACATTCTCTTACAGCGGTCACACCAGTAACCCGTCCCAGTGTGAATGCGTTTGTGTGCTATTAGGTTACTTGGGTCCCTGAAACTGCTCCCACATTGGTCACAGTGGTAGGGCTTCTCTCCAGTGTGAATGCGTTTGTGTGTTGTTAGGTTACTCGGGTGCCTGAAACGGCTTCCACATTGGTCACAGTAGTAGGGCTTCTCTCCACTGTGAATGCGTTGGTGTGTCGTTAGGTGACATAACTGACTGAAACGGCTCCCACATTGGTCACAGTTGTAGGGCTTCTCTCCACTGTGAATGCGTTGGTGTCTTGTTAGGTGACATAACTGACTGAAACTGCTCCCACATTGGTCACAGTTGTAGGGCTTCTCTCCAGTGTGAATGCGTTTGTGTGTTGTTAGGTGACATAACAGACTGAAACTTCTCCCACATTGGTCACAGTGATAGGGCTTCTCACCAGTGTGAATGTGTTTGTGTCTTATTAGGTCACCTAGGACACTGAAACTGTTCCCACATTGGTCACAGTGGTGGGGCTTCTCTCCAGTGTGAATGCGTTTGTGTGTGGTTAGGCTACCTAACTCACTGAAACTGCTCCCACATTGGTCACAGTGGTGGGGCTTCTCTCCAGTGTGAATGCGTTGATGTTTTTTTAGGCTACATGGGCGACCGAAAGATTTCCCACACACTTGACAGGAGTAAGGCTTCTTCCCCGAGTGACTTCTCTGATGATGCTTTAAATTCTGAAGTGTTGTGAATGCTTTGTCACACTGCTGACAGCGGTGACGTTTGGGTCTGTTGGTGTCTCCCTGTTTCCATAAAGGAAGATATAAAGAAAGAATTAGGACAGAGGGACAGTGTCTGTGTGTGTGTTGCAACATCGGTACAACAGTGATATTTGTGTTACCTCTTCCGAAGAATTCATTTTGAGAACGTCAGATGTCTGTCCTCGTCCCACCAAGCAGCTCTGTAGGTACAGCAGGGGTCAATGAAATCACTCTCACAAAATGTAATTACAGACATGCATCTGTCCTATTCTGGATTACTCCTCTGGAGTGTGGGGGTTCAGATACTTTAACAAAAATGTAAGCGTGCACAATAGGGCAATCAGATATTTCCTTGGAGTCCACAAATTTGCTCCTTTAACTGCTGTTAATGGTGACATGGGATGGATACCGTGTGAAATCCGGTGGAAGAGCAATATGGTAAACCTGTGGAATAGAATGCTAGACCTGCCAGATGACAGAATGGCGAGCAGGATCTTTATGTGGGATCTCTCAATAGGAGGTCATTGGGTGACAGAAATGTTGGATCTTCTCCAGGAGCATGGGCTTGAGCATCTCTACATCCACAGGCGGAGGGTGGATGTGGGGGTGTTCAAGGAACTTGCAATGATAAAATATAAAACTAAATGGTTGAAAGAAATCAATGATAAACCGAAATTACGTACATATTGTCAGTTTAAATCTGTGTATGATTGTGAAAAATATGTTGTGTATGATCTATCTAAGAGCCAGCGATCTCTGTGTGCACAGTTTCGTTCTGGGATATTACCACTGCATATTGAAACAGGACGGTACAATGGAACTGAAGTAGATGAAAGGCTATGTGGCTACTGTGATCTTTGTGTAGTTGAGGATGAAACCCACTTTCTACTGTACTGCCCACTCTATGATGACTTAAGAAAAACACTCTTTGACAAAGTACAGTCATATGTAGGTCTGTCCCTGGATAGTGATATTGTTAAATTGTTATTTAATAACCATACATTTGCAATATCTAATTATATCCATAAAGCCTGGAACAGAAGGAAACATCTAACTTATGCATAGTGGCACTGTAGATAGAACATGCCAACATGGTTTCAATTTGTTTTCATTTCTAAGCATTCTTCACGTGGTTTGTATTGTAAATTGCATCATCTAGCCGCTAACATCCTTTTTCTTAAAAAAAAAAAAAAAAAAAAAAAAAGTTTGTGTAGGTCTGACTGGAGTCATATATTGTATTTATAATGTTTATTATTTTGTGTCAGTGTGTTGGCACTGGAAACAATTGTTGTATTTAAAATGTGTCTGAATAATCCCGTAAGGGATGGGCTGCGTGCAGCCAGACACGAAAATAAAATATTCATTCGAAAATAAAATATTCATTCATACAGATTTGGGCAGAGGTGGAAAGTACTCAACTACAAGTACTTGAGTATTTTCTTTTAGGGCGGGGGGGGGGGGGGGGGGATTTGTACCTTTTTATCATACTACTTTTACTCTTACATGTGTAATTTTAATCATATTCTACTTGAGTACTTTTAAATGTATACACTGAGTAAATGGGTAAATTCAAATGTTTGTTTTGAACACCACACTAAGAAAACAGCACTCGCTATGTGCAGGTTCAGAATCACTTCCGCTTTCAGGCTGCTCAAACTGGTGGCTAGTGCTCAAGACTGAATAATTGAATTAGAGTCTAGACAGGTGTAGACAATCAGATTCAGATTCAATCAGATTATTTCATAAGTCTCAGTTTTATTTGACACTGCTGATAGTCAGAGCAAAATGGATGTATCTGATTGTGATATTGTTGCTGCTAGTAGCTCTAGCTCA
The DNA here is from genome assembly GCF_964638095.1 of Poromitra crassiceps. NCBI lineage: Eukaryota > Metazoa > Chordata > Actinopteri > Beryciformes > Melamphaidae > Poromitra > Poromitra crassiceps. The sequence continues at coordinate 14,666,982 of NC_139644.1, forward strand.
TCTGGCAAAGGACAGAATGGCCAAACTGAGCATCCCATATGAACGAGCTGTTCAATATGAAAGACAAGAAGACAGACAAAGACAGGGACAGCTTAGGTAACACTGGTAACATGTGCTAGGTGTGTATTTGGGTAAATAATTAACAAAACATTTAAATAGTAACGCAAATGTACTTTTATTCAAGTACTTTCAGTAGCCTACTTTTAAACAGGCTACTTTTGTACTCTTGAGTAATTTCCTGGACTAGTACTTTTACGCTGGATTCAGGTTGTATCCAGCGTCCTGAGAAGGGCTATATCACTCCTCAAGATAATCAGGAGATAATCACAATCGTCCTCGGTAATGTATAGAGCAGTTGCGTATTGGAATAATCTACCTAGTAATATAACGGTGGCAAGTAACAAATTTTTGTTTAAGAAAAAGTTAAAACATGCAGTGATGAATAATGTGATAACTTTGGGTTATTAATTATTGTACACATATGTTGAATTGTATTGTATTGTACTGCAATATGCTATGTTATATTATATAACACTACACTGTACTAATTCATGAACTTCTAAAAATGTTTGATTTGTAATAGAGTGAGGTGATTTTTTTTTTCTTTTTGTCTTTGTTGTTATAATTATCAGCAATGTTACTGTATTATGTTTTTTTATGTTATGTGTTTGGACCCCAGGAAGAGTAGTCTCACCTTGGTGCAGACTAATGGGGATCCACAATAAACAATAAACAATAAACAATCGTCCTCAATGATTAGAAGATTATTCAATATTATCAGTATGCAGTACACATCTAACAATAAGGCTAATCTACATGTAATTCTGCCCAGATGATTCAGCCTTACTTGGGAGTCTTGCATTTCCAAAGTTGTCCTTGCTTGTGCGCAGTAGTGGTAGACTGGATGGGAGCACAAAGAAACCTTGATCAGTCTGTTTCTAGTCTCGCAGTGCCAGCCGTAGATGATATCTACCTCCGTCACTGGAAGCTTGCTGACGTCGACGGAGGGTCTGACTACGTGAGACTGTTTCAGTATGTAGCAGCAGCTTCTTCTTATGGCTTCTTCTTTCCAGCAGACTGGATGCCTTGCGTCTTCCACCACTTATATAGCCTCAGCCAGGAAGGATTGATGACATCACTGATGACATCACAATTGCTCGAGTGACCTCATTGATGACATCACTCGAGTGACATCACAATCCCTGATTGATGACATCACTGATGATGTCACAAACAGACACAGCCCGCAAAATCGTGACTAACCACCACTTAGGCAATTTTAATTATGATGATGATGATTTAAATCTCATTTTTAAAATCACAACACAACATTCAACTTTCCATTTTAAATTAGGTGCTTTTTACTTTTAAAGTAGGCCTACTGTGGTGACCAGTGTTGGGAGTCGACTCGTTACTCAAAAAAGCAAATTATACACATTACACATAACTTTAAAAAAAAGTAATGCCTTACTCCCTGGAGCAAGTAATTCGTTACACGATCGTTACATTAATTTTGCGTTATTCCTATCCTAAACATCGAGTGAGATGTATTGTGAGTTAACATTACCTTATGCTACATATGCCCACATATCAGCACAAATCCCTATCCTAATGAGGACATACACAAGATCTTTGTTTCTGAAATGGAGACAACTCCAACTTTGGATGATTCCACACCAGAGGCCAGGATTTATTAGGGGGAGATTTGTTGTGTTCACAGCGGTGGATAAATTGTGGCCTGAGCAAAGTTTGCACTTTACCATCACACTCCTGTCCTTTCCTGCAACAATTAGAAGTATTTGCATAATCCACCCATCAAAAGTTGTAGACTGCATGCTGCCATTTCCCCTCCGCTCGCATTGTGAACTGGTTAATATGTTAACATAAAGTCATATCCTGTGTTCATTGTGGGCTTAAATTCAAACTTGAAATTCAGGCCTTCAGATGAGACCTGTTGATGTTGTCTGTATCTGGCGCCCCATTAATGTAACCGTAAAGTGTGTTAATTGTGTCAAGTTTCTGTAAAACTGTATATAAGAAAATAAAAAATAAATTTAGCATTGTTACTTCATGCTTAGTCTCTTAGAACAGACGAGTTGGCTTCCGCAATTTTCAAATGCTTCCGCCATACCGTCTGTAATTCGTGGGGGAGAAGCATGCGCCAACCGGAATGGGAAGAAGAAAGGTGGGTCTTCCGCTCATTAGTCCAATCAGAATCGCAGAAAGGCGGGTCTTCCGCTCATTAGTCCAATCAGAATCCAATATGCCGCATTTTTCGTGGACACACGTGTCGTGATTGGTCGGATTCCGTCGAACTTCCTTCCAGCCTGAAGGTTTTTTTCCCCCAACTTCCTTGTGCATGTTCTGGGGGTGTAACGTGCAGACTGTTTAGCTGCATTTGCCGGATGTAGATGAGACAGTCTGTTTTAAGAGACTACTTCATGCTATATGATTGTTTGTCCAGCAGAGGGAGACAGAGGCAAGGCTTCAAACTTAGACCTCCACTAAAACCCCAGCACAGACCTCATCACAACCAGCAGCCATAAGATGATCCGAGTGCTATGATGAAGCTATGTACAGTGGATTACTTTTTGTCCTTTCTTAAGAGTTTTGAAGAGAAGCTCACTAAGCTCTAAATGAGCAGTAAGGTGGTGTGGTGAGTAGGCTGCCCACCCATCCAACTGAAGCTCCGGCTTCCAGCCACCATGTCAGCTAACATCTGCCCTGCTGAAGAGTCACTGAGCAAAGGCACTGAATCCCTACCCATGCTCTGACATGGGGTAAGACGTGAAAAGAGAAATTCCCCACGAGAATCAATTAAAAGTCATATCACCTTTTTGTTCTTTATTGTAGTTCACTTGAAGTTACAAGAAGGGAGTTCGATATAGGAGGAACAAAGTAAAACAAAAAAGATAATACATGACTTGGAATATCAAGTGGGGGGAAATATGAGAATGTAAATACTGAACAATGAGATATCCAGTTTCTATGGTTTTGTAAGTCTAAGAGAAGCAAAGATTAATACGGCATCTACTAAGCAACAGTTATCAAATAAAACCTGTTTCTTTTGAGAAGAATAGGCTAAATACTGTTAATAGGTAATAAGAATCATACGCTACTGGTCAAAAATGTGAAGGCATTTTTGACAAAACAATTACAGAATACTATATACACCGTTCATTATGGGGGAAAAAATACAAGCAAAAACAGTACAGCAGCCCACCAATGTTTGCACCGACTACAAAATACAACAGAAATTGCAAAAGCAGAATTGGATACTTATCCATGTTGTTATACAATACTTTTCATAACATGTTCAACAATGAAGTCCCCCCCCCCCATTAGCAAACCAAGAAACAAAGCATAGTTTCTCCTACTGCAGAAAACTCACAGTACACTATGTTACACCATGTTATTTAAAATGATACTTTACCCCAATATATTATATATTTTTGACCTTCATCTATTTAAGAATAAAAATAATCTAGGAGTCGGTTATGGATTCCTACTCATATAAAAACCAAAGTTGTGATCAAGAAGTGAGGTTGCATGAGAGGCTCCTTCCTGGCGCTCTTCACACAGTTGATTGAAAAACCCTGATAATGGGTCTGATCAATTGTTTAGATACGACCTATAATGCACTATATTGATGGTACGTTCAACTACAGCATACAGTAGTTGCTTTTGTATCTAGCGTGCCATTGGTGTTGAATTCAAAACTACCATATGGCTGGCTTACATCAGCTAATTATGTTGTTCTTAATCTTCACCTCTTTGTATAGAAAATAGAAATATCAATTTACTTCTGTGTTTAAGAAGAAATAAAATGTTTCCCATATGAACAACTTTATCATGGAAATGCTTAGATTGAGATGATGCTGGTGAGCTACAGTGGCTCTGAGGGGCCTGTTGACTGATTGACAGAAACACTGAACCAGACAGGGTGCACAAACATTAAGCATGAAGGCTCATCCACATGTTGACCAAGGGAACGTTCAAACACGTCCTGATGTGGTGAAATTATTATCTCACAAGATATGGATTTTTTTTTACCTCTGCTATCTCTTTCCACGATGAAATAATCACTTGGAGCAGTGACATGGGACTTTCATTTTGTGTCGATTTTAGCGCCTCCTCTGGACAAAAGTGGTAGTGTTTTCCCAAAATGAAGACTGCATTTCCTGAACACCGAGACTCCTCCCGCTGTCACCACCAGGCGGTCAGAATAACAGGCATTTAGAATAACTACAGTATATAGAAATAGCCAAGCTTCTCGCTGACGGTCTCATTTGCTGATGTAGGTCATATAGAGGCATCATTATTACTTTGACAGTGTTTCATAACCAGCTAAAAGTTCCATGTAGGGGCTTTAAGTGTCATCATCATATATAAGGTGAGTTACCTTATGATGATGACAGGTGAATGGTAGCTGATACGAATCAAAGTGCCACATCCTCTGTTGGAGTGGAACGCATATCATGCAGCTGCAGTACAGTTATGGAGGTGAATGCTGTTCAGGAACAGAGGCAATGGGGTCTGAGGGATAAATAACCAGGGCTGAGATGCAGCTTAACTCCTGCAGTTAGTCTTTTGCATTGCAAAGCAACATCTGGGAGTACATTCACAGCTGCTGAAGGAGGTGGGTCAGTTTAGAGGAAGGCAGGACGCACGGGGTGGAGGAGGGCATTGCAATGAGACAGCACGACATAGCATGACCCTGGAATTACAGTATAAGGTCCTATCTGACCCCACCGCCAAAAACTGAGTTAGTCACATGAACTATATTGTATGAGTGCCTGTCGACATCTGTGTGGCGTTACGTTTTGAAAATAATGATTTTTGAGTCTGCAAATCCGAAAACAAACGGACGCATCTCCATTGAACTCAGTGGATACTGGAAACCTTGAAGCTCAACATCTCAGAGCTCTCCTCAAGGCAGATGGAACCTTCTAATTCTAAGGTGAGAGTAGGTCCTGTGCACTGGAACATGGACCGCACAGACGTTTACCTCGCTGAAGCTGACTCCTTATCGCTCAGGCCAGATACAGACACCGCATCGTCATGGGAACGGAACACAAACTGTGTGATGGGTGATACACAGATCCATTCCCCACACGGACACGCACACACGCACGCACACGCACACACACACGCACACGCGCACACACGCACGCACGCACGCACGCACGCACGCACGCACGCACGCACGCGCACACACACACACACACACACACACACACACACACACACACACACACACACACACACATATACACAAACGCACAGGCCCAGATGGCGACTGGGACAGGTTTAAGACCTGCAGCAGCCAGTGGTCTTCATCTCCTTGTTGACGTAGTCCTGGAGCTTAAACTTCTCACTGGGATCCTTCATAGACCGGTGCTTCAGCTCCCTGAGAGGGAGGAAGACGACAAGATGATATAAAACAAGAGGCACCTGAGTTACCCAATGTCCCCCATAATCATCACAATGTATCACAATGCACCAGCTATGCTAATAAGGTCATTCATTCAATAAATTAATGCATTAATAAGCAAATATTTTTATATCGACATACTTGTCTTCACATGAAACATGGGTGGTATTGATATGAACTCAGTATCTTGTGTAAAGCTGTGCCCAGCAAAAAGGGGATTCAATTATTTTCACTATCATTTCATCCATACTAAGTAACACAATGACAGAATGTATGACTATTTTGTTCATGGCTTGTTTCATGGACTTTCTATCATAAAACCTCTAAAAGCAAAAATTTTATCAGATGGGGGACCCTGGGACAAAATCTTATCAAATGGGGATCCGTGGTCTAATGTTTGTCAGTTTATGGGTCCTTGAGGTGAAAAGGTTTGAGAACCACTGGTGTAAAGCACTGAAGCAAAAATAATCTTGTATTTATTTTCTAATATAAACATTTATGCAGCAAGCTGCTCCAAAATCGAATATGATCATCTGTACTCTGTAAGGGGAACTGGTTGCATTAGTATGAACATTGTATTGTTCTTGAGTTCTTGTGCTCATAAGATTGTGTCCAAACCTAGTAGATGCTATTACCGCATAATGTCCCCCCCATACCATGAACCATATGGGTCATAACAAAACAGAGAGACGTATATAATGATGGAATGATGAACTGATGGTAGGTCAAGAGCAGTAGTACACATTAAACTGACGAAACATGTCTTAATCACACCAATCAACAACAATACTTCCAGAGGGGAGAGGGCAGATACTCACTTTGCCACAGCGGTGAAGGCCAGCTCTACATTGAGACCTGACCTGGCACTGGTCTCCATGAAGGGAACTCCAAACTCCTGCACAGCGGAAGCAATGACAGTCACTGGAGATACGACTTTGAGCATCACCCTTTTACCCCCAACAGACACCAACATGCCAATGATATGATATGACACTTCTGATCAGATGATTCTGTTTTCGATTGGGGTGTTTTGAGAGGGGGATCGGTCTTGCGTGGGAAACCTTACTGCACCTCACAACTTAGTATTCACCTTGAGAAACATATCAAAGAGGTTGTCTGAGAGAGCCAAGTCATCAAACAAAAAGAAAAAGTATCGCTCCTAACCCCTAAATTACAATTAAAATGGAAAAAACTGAACTCGCAGAAAAATAAAATGGAATTTGGGGAAGAATAAAACGGATTTCATACGGCTCTAGATACCCTGGTGCTGTATAAAGCTGGAAAATGAATGTCACTGAAGACTGTATTAGATAGGGGTGTTGGAAAAAATCGATTCACCTAAGTATCGCGATTTTTAATGTCACGATTTTTTGAATCGATCTTTTATTCCAGAATCGATAATGGCAAAAAAAAAAAAAAAAAAAAAAAATTGGGTGCCCGCAGTCAGGCCACTCACTGAACAGCAGGCCAGGCGCCGCCTACTGGTTTACTAGTGGTTTTATTACTTTATTAGTTAGTCTGAAGTAATAATTACACTTCAGGGTTAAAGTGGGTGCATCTCATTGTAAAATTGGACTTCAAACGGCCCAAATCTGGCTTCAAACGGCCCAAATTGGGCTTCAAACGGCCCAAATTTCACGCGCGTCGGCCCATATCGGCCTGGCCTGCTTGGTATCTAATGCCCGGCCTGAATTATGATCCCAATCCGCCCCTGTTTTTAACTATATCGCCCAGCCCTACTCATGATATAATATACAGTCTCTAGTGTATGATTCAACTTTTCCCATGTTCTAATCTAGTGTAAAAAAGCAAACAAACTGAAAAAAGAAAAGAAAAAAAGATACAAAAATCGCAATAAATCGTAATATCGAATCGCAATAATCGTAGAATCGCAATACTTAAGAATCGCAATATAAATCGAATCGGCACCCAAGAATCGTGATAGTATCGAATCGGGAGATAAGTGAATCGCCACAGCCCTAGTATTAGATGAATACTACATACATAGAAGGGTAGCAGACCTTAACTCATTGAATGCCAAGGACGGACATGTTCGTCATTTCAAATAGTAACGTAGAGTGCCAAGGACGGACATGTTCGTCAATTGCGTTTTTTGACGGTGGGGCGTCGATCAAAGCCTTCTGCCTCTGATGTACAAATATTATAGCTATTGGATGTGTCTAACCTATTTTACAGAACCCTTAGGTGGCGACAGTGCTCTCCACATAACAGAAAGGGAAGGAAAAAACAAAGAAGAAGTCGTTATGGAAACGGAAATCGCATCGCATCCGTATGCATCGATATGCTGAAGCACGTTACTGCAGCTGTGCCTGCAGCAGCCAATCTGCTCCCACAATTGAGCCGCTCCGTGTCGGTTGCGACAGCACATCTGCACATCCACACCGTGGAGTTGTTATTATTCTCAACTGGAAGCATCGTTGCCGGTGACAAACACACGCGGAACGCTGTAAAAAAGCCTGGCTGTTCCGCACCCTTCACTGTGCGCACAGCAAACTCAGCAGAGAGCCACCACAGACAGGAGGAGGAGTGTGCAGTTGAGGCGAGGCGGGGCGGGGCGGGGGGGGGGGGGGGGGGGGGCACGCAGAGCAGCACGCAACACCCAGACAGACCCAGGCAGCAGGACAGGATTGACAAACGCAAGCCAGAATATCCGATACCCACCAGCAGCAAATCAAAACCAGCAAGAAGCTGCAACCAGCAGCGCACGCAGGGGCCAGCGCTGCTGGTTGTAGCTAAAAATATTATTCTGCCAAACAAAATTCCCTGGCCTAAACTGTTTTATTGAAGGAAATTATTTTTGAGGTGTGACTACATTAGAAAAGATTAGCTTCAGAGTCAGTGATGTGCTTGAAATGATTAATTTCACAAAAGGCCAATTATCTCAGCTTCTAGAAAAAAATTGCTTTTTTTGGATGAATCAAGCTATCTTCTCCGGCTCATAACTAAAGAACGGAAAATGGGATCAATAAACTTTTTTTTGCAGATGATAGAATAGAGTCTCATCGTTCTTTGTGCGTGTTCAGTGTTTACATAGTAATATCACACAATATTCTGTGGGCCTCGAGAAATCACTGAAAACGCTCTGAAACTCTGGCACTGGGAGCGTCCGTTCTCCAAAAGTGGCTGGCACTCAATGAGTTAAGCACAAAGAGCAGAGTTGTTTACTTTGGATGAATCCAGCTCCGATGTGATAAATTGTCCCCCCGGCCTCTCCTCGGCAGGGGGATTTGTCTTAGTCCACAGTGATGACAGAACTATCATCACTTCTCTCTTTCCCAGGCTAACTTAGTTGCACTTTATGCTTCCACTTGGCTGCATGCTATTTGTATTGGATGCCATGTTCTGAAGCAACCGTCAGGGAGATTGAAAAAGTGTCTGCTACTGTTTCAATGTAGCCTGATATCAGACCGAATTGTCAACTCGTTACATTCCATTTCCATCGTCTAGTATGACATCGCCCCCACTCTACTAAGAGATTTCCAATTCCATTCTCCCTAACCAATCACTAGAGACCACCGTATCCATCTGAATGTACACGGGGGGGGGGGGGGGGGGGTATGATTTAAAAGAAAGTGGTACATTTAAAACACCCTTGACAGCAGCATCTATCCATTGCTGTTAGGTCTGGCACACCTGACAACAGCGTTAGTCCCGCCCGTTGTGCTGTTTATTGACGCTGATTGGCTAATATTTAGTCCCCCTTGGTGCTGATTGGCCAATTGTTCTGGCGCTGATTGGCCAAATGTACTTTCAACCGAGGATATCACTGTTGCATGTCACGATGCCAGACCAGAAGCAGCCACAAATAAACTTGGTGGAGTGGGTGGATTGGAAGGTGTGTGGACCCAGACACGTTTCAATGCTCAGTAGTTTTATTTACAGCTGCACTGAAGTTTAACACAGAGACTATGACTAATGGTATTTCAGACCAGAAGGGAATAATTTGTACGAATAAATTGCATGTCAAAGGGGGAGGGGGGTATACCCGGTATATCTCTATGAGCCTATGTGCACCAAAATGGAAACTTCCTTATTTCGTATTAAATCAGTCATATAAATCATTTTGGAAATCACATGAAAGGGGAAGTTATTGCCTACCCTTGTGGACACAATAGAGAGAGAGAGAGAGAGAGGTGGTAGTAAAGCTGTACATACTGTAATAGACACTGTTTTCATTGTGGCTGAAAAGATGAAAACCACATGGTTGTGGACATATTTGTGGTAATGTTGGATGCAACTCCCATATATATGAAGTATCTGCCTAACCCTGATTGTTTTCACAACAGCTGCCGGACAGTGAAAATGGCGTCCATGCTTTTAATAATTCTACTCTGTCATCCTCACCTTGGCAAGCCTCTCGCCGTCTTCTTTCTTCACCACCCTGTCATGCGTGGCATCAGCCTGGTGACACACGTGACGGAGCGGTAAGGTCACACGTGTCAACATCACAGTGACATCAATGTTGAAACCACAACAGCTATATTAGAGACACACTGGGTATTTGTCCTGACTTGACGTTGTTGTTCTTATCCCACATCAGCCTTTGTTGGTCTGAGGGTTTGATGAGAACTAAAGTGTTTAATGAGTCAAAATTGACACTTAGTGTGCTAATATGGGCTGATATAGTGTGTGTGTGTGTGTGTGTGTGTGTGTGTGTGTGTGTGTGTGTGTGTGTGTGTGTGTGTGTGTGTGTGTGTGTGTGTGTGTAGGGGTGGGGTTGAGACTGTTGTCTGCTGAGAGCTAGGGATGTGAGTGGAACTCAATTATAGAAAAAAAGTGTGTCTGATAATTGCAGATGAGCAGATTAAACGATATTGTCAGGTGTGTGTGTGTGTGTGTGTGTGTGTGTGTGTGTGTGAAACTATTGGCTGGTGTTTGTCTTTGAAAGGATAGGAATTTGTAGTTTATGATTTGAACAATGTACTACTAAACTTATAGGTAATCACAGAACTAATAAAAAAGAATTACAAGTTATAGGTAATCAATGCTACACTGACATAGCTTGAAGTTGTTTGGGCTCCTGTATTTATGTGTGTATACATCTGTGCGTATGTGTTATTGTTCCTCCACTTGTGCTCTAAGTCAGACATATTTCCCACAATGCCTTGCCTTGTTTCCCAGCAGCATCAGCACCACATCCTGTTGGGCATACTCGTGGATCTCAGTCAGCCATGCCTGATAATAGGAGACACGAGAGAGAGAGAGAGAGAGGGAGAGAGGAGACATTAGGTTTTTAAAGACAAAGAGGAGGAGACAATTATTAGTCTGAAGATAATATAGAACAAAAAAAACTCTGGATAATAATGAGACAAGAAGGGGTAAAAAACAACAACATGTGGAACACTTAGATTCAGAAGAAGAAAACCTTGTCTGGGACTTGACAAGGACGAGTCTGAACATGACATTGAATAATATGAATAAGAGAAAGGTGAGAGTGACTATGGCAGGTAGAGGATAAGGGCGTAAAGAAAAAGCAAAGACGAATGGTAAGACGGCAAAAAAGACAAGGACAACCAGATAGAAGGAACAATGGTCAGAGAGGGAGAGAGAGAGAGAGAGAGAGAGAGAGAGAGAGAGACATGATGTTGAAATGAAAAGAATGTAGCCATCTGTGACAGCTACACTAATACTAATATAAGCAATCATCATAAATTATCTGTTACATTGTGTCTTGGGTATGTACTGTACATAGAGGAAAATGATACAACCTTACGGCACCCCACCCCGACCAATTGTGCCACAGCCAAGCCGCATACTTATCTGGCAACCCGTGGCTGGCTTCATCCCATCACAACAAACAAAAACAAGCACTCCTGACTGCAGGTCCCACAGCAGCCGAGTCATCATCCATCTACTGTTAATAAGTATTTAATCAACAGAGACAGAGCTGTGCAGAACCCCCACCCCCCCGGCTGATATAATATCCCTCATCTCAGTCAGCATAATTGTACCCTGAGT